>NW_005355159.1:171628-207311 GCF_000412655.1 Myotis brandtii
TGGCTTCTTGGGATATATTCCTAGAAGTGGGATCACTGGGTCAAATGGGAGTTCCATTTTTAACTTTCTGAGGAAATTCCATACTGTTCTCCACAGTGGCTGCACCAGTCTGCATTCCCACCAGCAGTGCACTAGAATTCCTTTTTCTCCGAATACACTCCAGCACTTGTCGTTTGTTGATTTGTTGATGATAGCCATTCTGACAGGTGTGAGATGGTACCTCATTGTTGTTTTGATTTGCATCTCTTGGATGATTAGTGACTTTGAGCATGTTTTCATATGTCTCTCGGCCTTCTGTATGTCCTCTTTCGAAAAGTGTCTACTTAGGTCCTTTGCCCATTTTTTGATTGGATCGTTTATCTTCCTTTTGGTAAGTTGTATGAGTTCCCTGTAAATTTTGGAGATTAAACCCTTATCGGTGATAACATTGGCAAATATGTTCTCCCATGCAGTGGGCTTTCTTGTTGTTTTGTTGATGGTTTCTTTTGCTGTGCAGAAGTTTTTTATTTTGATGTAGACCAATTTATTTATTTCCTCCTTAGTCTCCATTGCCCTAGGAGCTGTGTAAAGTTATTGCTACGACATATGTCTGCTATTTTGCTGCCTATGGAGTCTTGTAGGATTTTCATGGTTTCCCATCTTACATTTAAGACCTTTAGCCATTTTGAGTTTGTTTTTGTTTATGGTGTAAGTTGATGATCTAGTTTCATTTTTTTACATGTATCTGACCAAATTTCCCAGCACCATTTATTGAAGAGACTGTCTTGACTCCATTGTATGCTCTTACCTCCTTTGTCAAATATTAATTGAGCATAATGACTTGGGTTGAAAAATATGTGTTATTTTGCAATTACTTATTTTTAAAGAGTGTGACTCTGTTATCTTATTAAGGATACTACTATCTAGTTCCTTCTTGAAAAAAATCAGAATTCTTGGTAAAACAACTTAAATTATTTTTCTTTCATATGTCTGTTTAATACACACACACACACAGACACACATATTTCAGAGAGGAAGGGAGAGGGAGAGAGAGAAAAAAATCAATGATGAGAGAATATTTGATTGGCTGCCTCCTGTACGCCCCCTACTGGGGATCGAGCCTACAATCCTGGTATGTTCCCTGACCGAGAATTAAACTATGACCTCCAGTTCATAGGCCAATGCTCAACCACTGAGCCACACCAGCTGGGCTCATATGTCTGTTTTTATGTAGATATTCTTTACAGCTTATCTGCAAAGAAGATAGATTTGCCCTGACCAGTTTGGTTCAGTGGCTAGAGCGTCGGCCTGTGGACTGAAGAGTCCCACCAGGTTCGATTCCGGTCAAGGGCATGTACCTTGGTTGCGGGCACATCCCCAGCAGGGGGTGTGCAGGAGGCAGCTGATCGATGTTTCTCTCTCATGGATGTTTCTAACTCTCTATCCCTCTCCCATCTTCTCTGTAAAAAATCAATAAAATATATTTTAAAAATTTCAAAAAAAAGAAGATAGATTTTATTTTATTTTTTTGATTAATACTCACCTGAGGATATTTTTTCCATTGCTTTTCAGAGTGGAAGGGAGGAAGGGAGAGAGAAACATCGATGTGAGAGAGACACATCAACTGGTTGCCACCGCACCCACCACCCACATGCACTCTGACCGGGTTGGGGATCAAACCTGCAACCCAGGTACGAGCCCTTGACCAGGAATTGAATCCATGACCCTTAAGTGCTTGGGCCATCGTTCCAACCACTGAGCAACACTGGCCAGGGCAGAAGATGAATTTTGCAAAGCAATGGAAAGATATGGTATCTTAGGAATTAGTACTTCTCTCTCTAAAGTCATTTTATCTTAAATGCCTAATTTAAAAATTAGATTTCTCATTTGCTTTAGCAAGTGCTTTTTAAAAAATATTTGAGTCTTTTTTTCTTCAGTGCACTCTGTTAAAAAGTTCTGCTTCCAGTGTTTTAAATACATTATATCAGTTCATTTGGGTAAGAAAAACTAATTTCTTCAGCATACACATTAGTATTTGTCTGGAGTTGAAAATATTTCAATGAAATGTCTATTTTGACTTTGGGCAACACCCATACCTTTAGTATATCATGTGACAATTCTATAATAGGTATGTCAGGTTCTCTCCAATAGACTTGAGAAACATGATTATCATCTTAGAGCAGCTTTTGAAGTATCTTACCTTCAGAAATTCTCTCTCCCTCCCTTCCTCTCTTATTTTTTCTCTTTCTCTCTCTATATACATATACATACATCATACATACATACTGTTAGGTTATTATAATTTGAGTATAGCTAACATTTTTATTGAACTTAACTTTGTCCTCGGCACTGTGCTAGGCACAGTGAAATGTATAATCTCATTTTATTCTCATAATAGTTTTATGAGGTTGGAATTGTCATTATGGTAACAAGTAATAATTGATAATAAAACCTGCCTTAGAGGTTTGTTGAGAGAATTTATTGAGGGGAATAAGTATAAAGTTTCTGCCACAGTAGACACATAATAATGGGCAAAGGATTTAAGCTCCCTGCCTGGTTGGGAAAATGATTCCTGTTCTGTCTACCCCAGAAGGTGGTAACAATAATGACAAGCCAATAGATGTAAGTATGCCCTGTAAGTTTGTGGCAGTTTCATTGGCTCAGGAAGCAGGTAGAAAAACAAGAACCCTTGTTTATTCACATAGCTATAAAACCAATATGGCTTTAATCCTTTAGAAGCAATAAACCAATAAACCATAATAAGGTGGGGTATGTTTCACCAAAAAGTACTTCTTCCCTTGTCCCTTTTCTTAATTTGGCTATATATAATTTTCCTTTTTAATTTTCCCAATGTCTATACCTATGCTCTCTAATCCAGTAGCCACTAGCCACATGAAGCTATTTAATTAAACAAAATTTAAAATTCAGTACCTCAGTCACACTAGCTACAAAAAATTGTCTGTGGCCACATGGGCTAGTGGCTGTCATTCTGTCATCACAGAAAGTTCTGTTGGAGAATGCTAGACTAAGCTATACAGAGTTTTAGTTTGTTTATTTTTTAAAATAGTACATTAGTATTATTGTATGTATTTGTTTTATCTTCTCTGACTTTAATTCATAAAGCAAATAATAAGTAAAGCTTGTTTCTAAAAAACGTCAAGCTGTTTTTCACTTACATGGGCCTTAGTTGATTGTTTGGTCTCTTACATCAGTGGCGTTTTATTGAGAACAAGATCCCCAACCTGACTGAAGTTAATAGATTTTCTCAATTAGGGAAGTAACAGGATATAGAAGATTGAATGATTTCAAAGTGCTTCTAGCCTAATTGGAAATGTAATTGATTGTGTTCTGCCAGATGTCATTTCAAGAATGTCTTTTTCTTTTAAGATGCGAAAGAAAACCCTTACGGTGAGGATGACAATAAGAGCCCATTCCCGCTGCAGCCCAAAAACAAACGCAGTTATGCCCAGAATGTGACTGTCTGGATCAAACCCAGTGGCCTGCAGGTAATATTACCGCTCACGTTGCTTTCCACTGGGGACAGGAGGGATTCTGGCAGGCAGGCAGGCAGACATTTGATCTGATTTTCCTTCCCTTTGATACTTACTAATTCATTTACTTCTAATGTGTGTCATTATTTCCAAAAAGGATTTGAGGTGGCCTACGGTAAAAACTGTATACAGCAAAATCATTTTTTTACAAAATTTAGAGCAATACAAAACCTAGAGGAAGAGGGGAAACAATTGTTCCGGGAACCCAAGGCAAAATAATTGTATTGAACAATTTGGCTCTGAGCTACCAAGGTCAAAAAAGAAACAGGTAGGGTTTTATGTTATAGAGGGTTATATGTCTGATTAAAGGAAGTATGTCAGTTTTTCTAGAGAGACACATTTCCTTGGCATTGAATTTTAATGTGAAATTTTGGACATGCTGAGACATTGAATAATATAATGGGTGTTATCTTTAACAACAATTTCGAGAACGATGTAAAAATCTTCATGTGGTTATTTCTTCCATTTCCACAGTAGAGCCCAAACCATAGCATTACACTGTAATTCCACAAAAACACTTTCATGGGAAGCTGCAAGTAGATTATTACCAAGGTTTGCTACTTTCAGGCAAGGTACTCAGTGACATTTCTTCTTCCAAAAAGTCCTTTGTACCTATTTTTTAAAATCACTTTTGAGCCTTTGTTCTCATTTAAGTGCCTTTCCTTCCTTTGTTCCTCCAATGAATCCAACTTAAGCCAGAAGAGAAGAGGTAATCAGGCCACGTGACAACAGAAGTGGCTTCTGTTGATGGCATAGTCCCCCTTTTCACGG
This sequence comes from Myotis brandtii, assembly GCF_000412655.1. Lineage (NCBI taxonomy): Eukaryota > Metazoa > Chordata > Mammalia > Chiroptera > Vespertilionidae > Myotis > Myotis brandtii. The sequence goes on from NW_005355159.1 coordinate 175,930, forward strand.
AGACTGGACACATCCTGCCATGGCTAAGGGAAGAGAGGTCTCTTCACTTTGTGGAGAAATCAGGTTCTCCCTCTTTCCTATCACCCGTGACCTGAGCACTTCCCTATTGGAAGGATAGCTGATTTTTCCCCCCTAATTTTTCTAAAATTATTTTAAAAATTTTATTTTAGGCTAGGTGTATTTTTTTTTATTGTGATGAAATACACATAACATTTACCATTTCAACCATTTTTAAATATGCCATTCAGTGGCATTTTGTATAATCACAATGTTATTCAACCACTACTACTATCTAGTTCCAGAATATTTTATCACCCCAAAAGGAAACCCTGTACCCATTAAGCAAGTCACTCTATTTTCCCATCTTCCCCCAGCCCTTGGCAACCACTAATCTGCTTTCTGTCTCTTTGGATTTGCCTATTCTGGATATTTCATATAAATGGAGTCATATAACATGTGGCCTTTTTGGTTTGGTTTCCTTCCACTAAGCACAGAGTCAGTGTTCATTCATGTTGTAGCATACATCAGTACTTTACCTTTTGGTGGCTGGATAATATTCCATTGTATAACCATGCCACATTTTGTTTATCCATTCATTCAGTTGATGGTATTTGGATCGTTTCTACCTTTTTGCTATTCAGAATAATGCTGCTATGAAAATTCATCAAATTAATTTTTTTCTTAAGGTGCTGTACTGTTGTAACTAAGAAATCATAGCCAAACCCAAGGTCATGAAGATTTGCCCTTGTTTTCTTTTAAGAATCTGAAGTGTAAGAGTTTTAGCTCTTGCATTTAGGTCTCTGATACATTTTTATTTACTTTTTTGGTGTGAAGTAAGGGTCCAACTTCATTCTTTTCTATGTGTCTATCTAGTTGTTCTAGCACCATTTGTAGAAGAAACTATTCTTACCCCATTGAATGGTCTTGGCAACCTTGTCAGAAAAGCAGCTGGCCATATATATAATTACTTGGTTGTTTTTGTGAGACAAGTTAATTTCTGTCACCAAGGGATTTATTATCAAGCACTTTGAAGGAGGGAGGTGCTGTACTAATATTGAACAGAACAGTGACATTAATTCAGAAGGGATGCTCATTTTGACACTACAGCTCTATTCGTATTTTCATTTCTTTAAACATTTAGAGCCAACCTTTTGTATTCTTTCCCCTTTACCATAGAAATCTAATGTTGAATTTGTTTTATCCTTGATAGACAGATGTACAGAAGATTTTAAGAAATGCAAGGAAATTACCTGAAAAAACACAGACATTCTATAAGGTGAGACTATCAGAATTACAGTGGAAGAGGGTGAGCCCTGGGATGGGTGCCAAAAATAAATGGTTCACCATAGTTAGTGTAGGGTCATAGAGTGAACATGGACAGGTGTTAGAAATAGATGGCTTGTGCTTCAGTTTTTTTCATCAGTGAAGTCAGTAGAAGTGATAGGTCCATTTTGCCCTAAAATCCAAGAATTAGAAGTGCTTAAATGGCCTGGTTCTGTGCAAAGGGCTTCTCTGTGTTGGTGCTGCTATGACTGGCTAAAGGAAGGAGTGGAAAGGACCTTAACCCTCATAGCCCTTAACCTTTTCACCATTCCCATGTGAGTATCCAGCCTAACCCCAGGCTACCATTGTATGTGGCTTCCTGGGATGGTGATGGCCCAGGACATTCTTACTGTACCAGAAAAGCTGCTCCCGGGAATGACTTCTAAAATTGCACATTTATGAATTGCAAAAGGATGGCCCTCAGGAATCATACCTAGCTGATTCAGAACCATTGGTGGAAGGAATAAAGTTACAAGGGGTGAGGTGGAGTGTGGGGCCTTTAAGCTCACTCATTTCTCCCCTGTCCTTCTGGTGTTTGGCTGAAATCAAATTAAGTAGCAGTGTGAGGTATGCTGTTGTCAGTTGTATCCTAGTTTGCTAAGCTTAAAATGTGGACACACAGACAGCCCTAGGCTAGCATTTCTTCCAGAGAACATACATGCTACTTTGTCTGGATGTTATTTCATTACCTTTATGTCACTATTGTCTTCAAACCTAATTATGTAGTGAGCTGGTGAAATCAAGGAAGAGCAACCTTAATCAGAGTTCAACACCAGCAAGCTGGCCAGCCTGCCATGCCCCCTAACTGAAAGCCAGCTCACACAGGCCCTTGGTGACCATTCTGGCTGTGGTCCTTCTCCCTGCAGAGCTTTCTACACACAATCATCAGCTTCTATTCAAGATGACACACTTGTACTTTGGCCTTTTCAACTTTTCACTTATTTATCAGATGATAGAGAAGTGGTCAGAAAGCCCATTTCTCTTTTCTGGATTTATATAATCCCACATATCACAGCTGGAAAGGGCCTCTACCAGGCAATTGCTTCAGCCTAGCCCCCGCAGTGGGAAGAGGTTATCCTTCTCACTTTGTAAATGAGGCCACTGAGACCCAGAGAGGCTATACACATTGCCCAGATCACGCTGCTAAGTGTGCTAAGTGGTTGATGGGGCACTTCCTATTTCTCTGCTTCCATTCACTACCCCACTTTTTGTTTGTTTGTTTTTTTAGAGAGAGAAAGAAACATTGATGTGAGAAAGAAATATCTATCGGCTGCCTCCTGCACACTCCCCACCTCGGATCGAGGCCCAAACCCGGGCATGTGCCCTGACCAGGCATCAAACTGGCAACCTTTTGGTGCATAGGTCAATGCCCACCCAACCCAACTGAACCACACCAGCCCAGATCCACCTTTCTTTTTGTGGTTGTCTTTTGATCAGGCTTCTGACTCCTCCAGAGCCTCCTCCAATGTGTTCAGCAGGAGAGGCTAAGAGCCCTCTGAGGTTTGGGACAAGCCTTTTCCATACCTGAGTAACAGGAAAAGTAAAACCTCCTTAGAGTTATGAGAAAATGAAATGATGTATGCGAAGTGCCTCACAACATTTGCATGAGTGCTCATTAACTGTGGTGGTGATGACCTGTTTCAGTCAGTGTCTTTCTTACCGAGCTTTCTCATCACCTATAGAGGAACTGCTTCTCAGTAATGTCATCACACTCTCATTACAGGGTCCCTAGGCGATCAGGGCCGATCGGGGCCTTCCAGCTGCTGGCCAGGGCCTTCCTTCGTTCCGCGCCGCCCCCTGGTGGTCAGCGCTTGTCATAGCGAGCAATCGAACTCCTGGTCTCCCGGTCGAACTCCTGAGGGGACACTTTGCATATTAGCCTTTTATATAGAGAGATGCTCACTTAAGTTTGGGGGTCAATGAGAACTTATTCTAAGCTGAGCACTTAGAACGTATGTACTCATTCCAGACAGAGAAACGGCTGACTGGCTCGGTCAGGAAGTCAACAGGATGGAAGATGATGAAGTGGGAGTAGAAATCAGTCAAGAAGTGGGGCCAGGCCAGTGTGGCTCAGTGGTTGAGCATCCACCTGAACCAGGAGGTCATGGTTTGATTCCCAGTCATGGCACATACTCGGGTTGTGAGTTCAACCCCCAATAAGGAGGGTGCAGTAGGCAGCTGACCAATGATTCTCGCTCATCGTTGATGTCTCTCTCTCTCTCTCTCTCTCTCTCTCTCTCTCCTCTCCCTTCCTCTCTGAAATCAATAAAAATATATTTTTTTAAAAGTGGAGACCACAAATGGAGCTTTGAGAATTTGATAGTCTACCAGTGTACATAATTTCTGCCTAATTATGTACGTTATTCAGCAAAAATTAGGTCATCATAGTTGAGGTATATGTGTGCTATTTGCAGATAAGAAAAGGTGGTTGTAGTTTCTTAAAAATTATTTCACAAGAATGGTTTTAAACAAATCTACTTATCCAGTTATACCTTTGAATAAAAACCTGCTTTTAGCCAGAAAGTTCGGCTCAGTGGTTAGAGCATTGGTTCTCAGACTGAAGGATATTGGGTTTAATTCCCGGTCAAGGGCATGTATCTCAGTTTTGGATTAGATCCCCACACCCCAGTCAGGGCGTATGTGGGAGGCAACCAGTTGATATGTCCCTCTCACATGGGTGTTTCTCTCTAACCGCCCCCCCCCGCCCCCACCCAATCACTTTCACTCTCTCTAAGAATCAATGGGAAAAGTATCCTTGGGTGAGAATAAAATAAAAAATAAAAAAGTTTTTTGGTGTTTTTTTTTAACATGTGAAAAGGAAATTACATTTTAGGAACATTCATGTTTTATCTTATTTCAGGAACTGAACCGTTTACGAAAGGCTGCCCTGGCCTTTGGTTTCTTGGACCTGCTCAAAGGGGTGGCTGACATGCTGGAAAGGGAGTGCACGCTGCTGCCCGACACAGCCCACCCCGATGCAGCGTTCCAGCTGACCCACGCTGCCCAGCAGCTCAAGCTGGCCAGTACTGGCACCTCCGAGTACGCTGGCTACGACCACAACATCACACCTTTGCAGACAGACTTCTCCGGGAGCAGCACTGAAAGAATGTAAAGCTGACTTTGGGAGCCTTCCTTCCTTCTCATTTTAAGTCCAAATGATTTCGGGTAAAAACTTCTCCAGGGTGTTCACCTCTGCAGCCACCACCTGAAGACCTCCCTGAGGCTGCCTCAGAAGCACCCCTTGCTGGTTTGAGTGACTGCAACAGTCCGAGAAGGGCTTTGACCTTCGCTTTCTAAGCTCTTTCAGCCCAGAAGACACCTATGGCTCCCGTGATGGGTACATCTTCTGAGAAGCTTGATGGTGTGATGGGTACAGAGCTCTCTCCCTTCCTCAGGAAACCTAACCCACAGGGGTCCTCTGGCTTTCTGAAAGGCATCTTCTCTCCTCTCAATCATAAGGACATTTTCAAGATTCTGCCCTTGGAATGAGCAACCCAGACTGGGACTAGCTAAGGACAAGCCCTACACCACTAAGTTTCAGAACTTTTCTTAGAACTTGGGCAAAACTTAGTGGTAACACTTAGGTGCTTTTGGTATGTCTTGAGATAGACTTTTAAACAGCAGCCATAAATGTAAAAAATTATTCCCATTTCTTCAAGCTTTGTTTTTTAATGAAAAAGTATTTGATTTTCTATAAAATGGTTTCACTGGTAAATTAATGAGTCTTTATCTTTTGGTCTGTCCTGTCTGGATATAATTTCAGCTTTCTGTGCGGCAGATTCATAAATCATGAGGGTTCCTTGGGTTCCATACTGACTTCCTTGTTTCTGACACCTGTTAGGCCTCATTGCCTACGCCAAGTTCCATTCAGGTAGATTCTGACAGGTACTGCAGTCAGCTCCCCTTCCAATTCATCAGCTAGCTTCATGACATGGGCAAGTCCTGTAGCTTCTCTAGGTTTTATTTATATTATCAGTGCTTTTCAAATTGCTCTGTGGACCGCCTAAAGCAGCGGTCGCCAACCGGTAGTCCGTGGACCACTGGTGGTCTGTGAGGTCCGAAAGGTTGGCAACTGCTGGCCTAAAGTATTACTCCCTCAGGCTTCAACCTGAGCATCTACTTTTGGTTTAACATGCTGAACTGCTATATAATATTTTGTCTGGAAAAAGGACTTTATCACTAACAATTTGAAGACCATTAGAGTAAATAAATGATCTTTAAACTGGTAGTCCGTGGACCACTGGTGGTCTGTCAGGTCCGAAAGGTTGGCAACTGCTGGCCTAAAGTATTACTCCCTCAGGCTTCAACCTGAGCATCTACTTTTGGTTTAACATGCTGAACTGCTATATAATATTTTGTCTGGAAAAAGGACTTTATCACTAACAATTTGAAGACCATTAGAGTAAATAAATGATCTTTAAACACAAGTTAGGATTTTGACTGTAAATGTTTAATAGAAATACACAATCTTTTGCTTTCTCAGACAGCAACAAAAAGGCTTGTAAGAATGTAAGATTCTGCCACAGATGCAGCATAATCTGCTGCAAAGCTAATCTGCAATAATTACACACAGAAACTCAGGTGAAAGAATATCAGAAGTTAATACAAACAAGTATTGACAGAAGTTACAGACATGCAAAATATCCTTCAGTGCAATGAACTTGTAAAAAAATCAGCCAGCCTATGCTAATCATAGGTTTTTAGATCAAACCAAGTTTCAATCTTGGGCTCAGAGAAACAGCATAGCTCATTTAGTCCCTTTTCCCCCAGGAACAATGGGAATGGCACAATTGAGCAATCGTGCCTTAAATTCTTTCATACAAGCATTACTTCTAACACATTTTGCTTGGAATGTGGAAGAAATTGATGTTTTTGACAATGGCCAAACTTCATAATGCCTAAATTTTTTTCAGTTCCTCTGTTGGTGGGTTTCCTGCCAGGAGTCTGTGTTAATGGACCAGCTGGTGATTCTCTAGCCAATGTTCTCTGTTCACTGTCCTACTTCAGAGGTGAAACAACAGCAGAATAAAAGGTGTTTTGAGGTCTACTAAAAAACAAACAATCCCACCACTTACTCTGACAGGTACACAAATGGACTTACCCAGGTCAGGGGAAAGAAGCTGGAGTTTATGTTTGTGCACAGCCTAAGGCAGTTTTGCAGGTGTGTTTAGACTGGCCTACTCTAGTGTTCCCAGTTTGCTACAGGCTGCATTGCAGGCAGCTATCTTGTGGCCAGTTTGACCTTTCTGACCCCTGTAACCATTAGGGGTTGGAACTCTTACAATCTCATTATTTTCTAACTCATGTTTCATCTTTCTTTAAAGTTGAAAATAGTTCTGATTTATCTTGGAATGAAGTAAGTGATCATGGTGTTCCAAGGTTCTGACTGGTTTCTCTCAAATCATTCTGTGTCCACACAGGTAAGCACTGTATAGTAACAGATATCGTTAGAGAGGCCAAGAAATTCAGAGGTAATATTTCTCGAGGCCCACCTGGACTCAAATGTTTTATCAGTGACTGAGTCAAACAGATTTTCAAAAAACCAACGCCACTCCACTTAAGTAACCCTTTGGGTACAGAATATATTAGGTCCTGCCTAGGTCACTTTCACAGGCTCCTATAGAGCAAAACAGTCTTGTTTTTCTTCCACAATCAATAGCTGAAAAGAACAAATTCCAGCTGTAAGAATGGCCAGTACCTAGTAGGTCCAGGGCACTGATGAAATCTCTGGCTTGTGTGAAACAGACTGACTGGACACGGAGTGGGTGGGGACAGGGCTGTCTGATGTCACTAACAGATTACAAAAGAACCAACCTGTCATCAGATATCATGCAAGTACTACACTAAGATAATACAATAAATTCAGGATGTAACTGGGGAAAGGGGAAGATAGCCTTACTGAGAATTTAATCATTTAACGTTAAAAAAAAACTTTTATATCAGTACAAGAAGGTAAAACTGTAAGAATTATAGATTAGGCTCAAAAGTCTACATGGCAAGAAGTCATCTAAATCTCTTTTTAGTGGATTTTCTTCTTTTTTTGTCCATAGTGCCGCCTGCGCTGTTTATAAAGGTGACGGAAATTTATGTATAACCCTGAAAAAGAAAAGAGGCCAATTAGACATGAGAATCTTTGTCCTGTTTATAACCAGAAGCTCTTGGGCAGGGACAGTCTAGTTGGCTGTTTTTCATACCCCTCTGTGCTTACTGCAGCTGCTCAGGAAGTACAATTCAGTAACAAGTTAGTAACAATGCACTAGAGACCACTCAAATTTCTCCCAGTGGGTTTACAATTTCACTTTCTCCCATATTTTATTATAAAAATTTTCAAACATACAAAAAAGATTAAGTCATTGTACAGTAAATACCATCTAGATTAAACCTTAACTCTATTACATTTTTTATCACATATCCATTCCCATCTAATTTTTTATATTTTTCAGTAAAAGTTACAGACATCAATATCCCTAAACATTTCCTTAGAGTTCACAATATTTTTCTCCCAATTTCTTTTTAAGTAAGACTTACATAAAATACACAAATCTGAAGTATAGAAACAACCCAATTTTTAATTCAAGGCTATGCAATAAAGTGTATTAAGCAATAGTTTAAAAGGTATGTGTGTGGGGGGAGGAATAGGGGGTAAGGACACATATGTAATACCTTAATCAATAAAGAAATTAAAAATAAAATAAAAGGTGGGGGATACTTTTCTAGGAAGCACAATCTTCTCATTTAGAAAATACAGGATTTCAGCCCAGCCAGCATGGCTCAGTGGTTGAGCATCAACCTATGAACCAGAAGGTCACCGTTCAATTCCCAGTCAGGGCACATGCCCAGGTTGTGGGCTCAATCCCTAGTATGGAGCGTGTAGGAGGCAGCCAATCAATGAGTCTCTCTCATTTTTACTGTTTCTATTTCTCTCTCCCTTTCCCTGCCTCTCTGAAATCAATAAAAAAATATATTTTTTTAAAAAACAACACAGGATTTCAGTCAGAAAGAACAAATTTCAGTTCTACTTCATCACTGTGGCTTAGCCTCACTTCAGTTTCCTCATTGTGCAGCAGAGTTCAAAACACTTATTTTACAGACTGATTGTGAGAGAACATAGGTTTAGAAAAGCACTTTGATCTATATACAAATGTAACTGGTTGTTATTACTGCTTCTAAATTGTGCAGATTTAGGATTTATTTCATTATGAAGAATAAGAACAACTGCATATTCATTGTAGGCAAACTAGATGAGTATAAAACCTTAAAAATTAGAGTGTACAACATAAGCAACATGAAAAAAGCCACTAAGGTTAGTGCACATTAAAATACTTCTACCTTTCTAACTTCTTTAGTAAAATATTTTAAGGTCTTTCCAATATTTATCCCTCTTTAACCCTTTCAGTATGCCCACCTCGTGGAGCCTAATTACAGTAATAGTTTATCCAGTAACAGAGGTGAAGAGCTCTTAATGAGTGCATTTTCCAAACTGAAGCTTATTCCCTTCAACTGCCCTACTATTTTAACACTTTTGGTTAGAAATCTTTCTGAAATGTATTACACCTTTTCTGAAATATAAGAAACAGAATAAAATTTAATCTTAAGCAAATTACCTACACCCATAAGTTGTACTATTAACTGTGCTTCTGCCATGTACGCTATCCCGAAGTGTAGGTCTCTTCTCCCTGATACTAAATGACCAAGACCGCTGGACTTTCTGGCTTCTTGGGTTTACTTTTTGTGGTCTTCCTCTCAGTGTCTGTGGTAGCCACCCTTCAAGATGGTCCCAGTGATCCCTACACCTCTTGGTATTTCATACCCTTGTGTAGTTCCCTCCCATACTTTACTAAGTAGGTCTAATGTAACCAACAGAATATGGAAAAAGTGACGGTATGTCACTTCTGCGATTAGGTTATAAAAGTGTGGAGATAGAGGTGCTATTATCACTGCAATGGCAATCATATTACAATGTATAGATGTATCAAATCAATATGTTGTACACTTTAAATTTATACAATATGTCAAGCATATTACAATCAAAAATTAAGTAAGTAGATAAATTTTTTAAAAGGCACTGTGGCTTCTATCTCTCAGATCACTTGCTCTGGGGGAAGCCATGTCATGAGCAGCCACAGGGAGAAGTACTGCAGCTAGAAACAAGCTTTCTGTCCACAACTACGTCAGTGAGCTTGGAACAGATCCTCCAGCCCCAGTCAAGCCTGCAGAAACTAGCACCAGCGGAGCTGACCACTTGACTGAAACCTCATGAGGGACCCTGAGCCGGGCCACCCAACTGGGCTGCTTCCTGACCCTCAGAAACCATGTGAGAGAATAAATGTTTGTCATCTCAGACTGCTGAATTCTGGGGTAATTTGTTAGACAACAATAGACACCTAATATACTATCTTGCTGTCACATCCTCTGTTACTAGGACACCAGAGAGCCGTACTTATTTAGGGCCACCTCAAGACTTTTGTGAGCTAAAGCAGGGATAAATACATAAATTATGTTAAAATGTATTAGAACTTTATCTAAAATAAATAGTCTTTATAGTTGGAAAAGGCTTATAAATCATATTTGCAATAATTTAGGTTTACATATTTTCCCTTCTTTTAGTTTTTATGAATTAAGGCAAAAATTTATATTTTATATAAAAGTAAATTAATAAATAAGCAAGCAGGTTTTACATGAGGAGCAGGGAAGCCTCCTGTTGTTAGGTAGAAAGCTTTATGACATCTCCTGGCTGTTCTTCCTTCTTGCTACCAGTTGTATTACCACTCCTGTAAACTCTGGATAAGGAATGTGCTACTGAAATTAGTAAAAGTAAAATGAGCTTCTTATTCTATTTTAAAAGAGCTTCTTACATTGTTTTAAACATAAAATATATTATGGTGAGTTCCCAATGACCAAGAAAGATAATCACTGGGGATTTGGGAAGAAATACTTCCCATACAGAGCATATTCTCCAAGTGGTCTGTTCTGCAAAGCAATCTTTCTCTAACTCTATACTACTCTTTTGGAAATAAGATTCCTAAAGACTTTTAAAAGTTTGAATCATTTAGCTCTACACTCTAATGAAGTGAGAGGAAAAAGTCTATTACAGAACCAATACTTACCTAAAAATAGCATTATAAGATAAACCTGAAGAAAAAAGGAAAATCTAACGTGGATTTCCATGGGATATGGCAATGTGAAGCTGAATCTCCCTGTTTCATTGAACACGGGGATGGACTGGATCACTGAGACAGCTGAAAGCAGAAACAAGAACTTGTTAGAAGCAAATAAAGCAGTCACATCGAGTGACAGCACCTTCTAATCCTCCAGGTTTCAGTTACGGGTTTGTTGAGATGCTCCCTCCTCCCTTCGCACAGAGGGCTTATGCCTCTTCTTTTCCCCTCGTTTTCCTAAGGGATGAGCCTCCAAGATGACAACTGAAGGTGAATGAGGAACAACCATTCGATAACACTGGGCTTCAGTTTCCCATTCTATAAATGGAGAGAAAAATCCCTACCACTAGTTGTTGGTCAGAATAAAATTAAGTCATAAATATGAACCTGTTCTACCCAGTGTGGCTCAGTGGTTGAGCACTGACCTATGAACCAGGATGTCACAGTTTGATGCCTGATCAGGGCACATGCCCAGGTTTCAGGCTCGATCCCCAGTAGGAGGGTGTAGGAGGCAGCTGATCAATGATTCTCTCTCAACATTGGTGTTTCTATCTCTCCCTCAACCTTCTTCTCTAAAATCATTTTTTTTTTAAAGTAAAATAGCTGAAACCGGTTTGGCTCAGTGGATAGAGCGTCAGCCTGCGGACTGAAAGGTCCCAGGTTCGATTCCGGTCAAGGGCATGTACCTTGGTTGCGGGCACATCCCCAGTAGGAGATGTGCAGGAGGCTGCTGATGGATGTTTCTCTCTCATCGATGTTTCTAACTCTCTATCTCTCTCCCTTCCTCTCTGTAAAAAATCAATAAACTATATTTAAAAAATAAAAATAAAAAATAAAAAAATAAAAAGTAAAATAAAAATATGAACCTGCTTTGGAAAATTAAAACTACCATATAAATAGGAAGCATGACCACCAGCTTCCAAATGTGCCACATTCCTGGAACAGGGGTATTATGGAAGGAAGCCACTAGGAAGATACTCTTGAAAAGTCCAATATCCATATATTGACTAAGGCGGGCAGAGGGAGGAAGAAAGATCTGGCCTATTGGCTTAGCTATCCCTTGGAGCTAAGCTATAAAACATAGAGTTCCTGAAAGTACCTTCTGCCAAACATCCCAGAGGATATAAAGGAATCCACACAGTATAACGAAGCCATGTGAGCACTTTCCAATCCATGTCAATGCAGCAAAGCATGTAGTAGGGGTACCTATTGAAAATAAGGAATTCAGATACTGAAAGCCACTTCAGGTTCTGAATGTAACCCTAGAACATCATTCAAACAGAACCATTTCACAATTAGCCACACATCTTCTTCAGAACAGAAGTATAATCCTGGGCTATCTACACACAAACTCCCATCATGCTCCTCCCACCTTCAAAGGATGTGAACTCTCTTTAAAGACAGACTAAGTGTAGGTCTCAAAGGAACCCTCTCTGAAATAGTTGAGTATGTGGAATGGTAAGTTTTTTGGGTTTGTTCCTAGTTCTGATCGACATTCCAAGTAGGTAAGGCTAACAGACACATTGACAGCACTTTATCTCTAGATAAACGAATGCTATCAAAATTAAGTATACTTAAGCATACCACCAAAGACCTTTAGCCTCAAATCAGACTTACGGAATATGTATGGTCTGGTAGAGAAGAATACATCTACTTTAATTGGGTTTTTAAAAAATATTATTTTATTGACAACTGAGGATGGAAGAAGCAGGTAAGAGGTCAATTGAAACTTCAGAAATCTTGTAGTAAAAGATTCATTTTTACCATCCCTTTTAGAAGGCTAGTCTTCACTAGTTCCATCCAACCTGGATTGCTCCTTCAACCCCAGGTTTTTTCAGCCCTTTCATGAATTTTTCTCTTCCCACCAAGACAGCAAGATACTGAAAGGTAAGATGGGTCTTTTCATTTCTCTGGGTCTCTCCTTCTGCTCCCCAGTGCCCAGGCTGGCACTACGATCCAATGACGGCTTAAAAAAACATTTACAGAGCACATAGCTGCAGCTACACTCTCCACAGGTGGAACCTTAATCCCAAACCAAATGAGACTCTGGGTAAGACAGCAACTCTCTCAAGAAGAGAGCTGACCCAAGGAAGAAGCATTCAAACACTATCCTAGCATTTCTACCTACCTGAAAATTTCAATTGTGCTCCACATATAAAACACAAAGAAAACCACGGCTTTGTTTTGCATTTCTTCCATAGTGCCAAAGATGATAAACAAAATGAAATTTCTTCCAAAAAGCTATTAAGAGGACCCAAAAGAGAGAAAAAAGTTTAAAAATATATTTTAAAAACCATATACATGGTTATTTGAAACCTAACCCCACTAAATTCAAAGTAAATTTAAAAAGATTGAGCTCAACTGGTTTAATCCTCTGCTCCAGTTTTGGAACAAGTTAAATGTCCAAACCAGTCTTTCTGGATAAGTGAGTATGTGTGTGTGTGTAAATGTATGTGTGTGTGTGTGTGTGTGTGTGTGTGTGTGTAAAAATACACAAACAGTTTAAAGGATACTGACCAATGAACATTTGTCTGCATAACCCAAGTTAAGAAATAGAACATTACCGGTATGGCATTCCCTCTCCCGCCCCCGGAAGTAACTACTATCTTCTGTTAACCATTCCACTGTTTTTCTTTATAGGCTCACTACTTATGTATGTATTCCTATGCAGTATACTGTTTCACTTTGCCTGTTCTTTAATGTGCTGAAATTATGCTACATGTATTATTCTGTAACTTACTTCATCCACATAGAATCATGTGGCACTGCCCAGCTCCCGGAGGCTTCATTCACACTGTATCCTATGTGAATGGAACCTGCTGGACCTATGCAATGGGATACTGAACCTGTCCCATCCATCTTGCCCTAGAAATTCTACCCTAATGCTTATCTGTACTAGTCACTGATATACAAAAAATATTATTCCATATTAGTAAGTCAATCACTATCCCCTTTTCATTTTTTAAACTAAACCAAGCAGACTCTTTCCAAGGGCAGAAAACCTAGAAATAACAAGGCTACTGTATTAACACCCTTCACCATGCAACGGATACTATTAGCATGCCAGAGTTGGTACACCACAAAAGGGTAGAATTATAAAAACTACTCCAGAAAAAACTAACCAATAATCACCTGGTCCCCCGTGTCCGGGTAGGTGGTATTTAATGGTACGTGATTGCACAGTTAGGAAACCGAAAGGAGGATGAAAGGCTTTGCTGCTCCATTCCTGGTAACAATCTTCCAAATATTGGAAATTACATAGATGTATTAGGGGGAGAGATCCCCACACAAGTCAGAAGAGCCACCCTCATATATGAAAGAAAGTCCAAAGTAAAAAGAGTTCCAAGGTATCATATTGCCTTTTTCACCCAAAGTGGGAGGAGACCAAGCATGTCTCTATCTAAGAAGATTGAGGGTAGGATTTTCTGCTCCTGCCTGAAAATCAAGTTTCCCTTGTTTTACAGCTCTTTGTATAACTGTGACTTCATGAAGATGTTATAATGAAATCGACCTGAAATGGCAAAAGTTTACTTTGGAAAATATTCCTGAGGCTTAAATTTTTCCTCCTTGTTCAGATAAAACAATGCTTTCCCATGCCAATAGGTATTTTTACTAATTGAAACTTCTCAGAAAATTGTGGCATAACTACTAAATAAACACTGAACTCTTTCATTCCCCACCCTTGAGATCAACTATTTAATACCTGGATAACAGAAGGTATCACTGGTGACTTAGTGACTCCAATTGCTGCATTGATAGACTCCACAACTGCCAACATCTGGCAGAAATACATCATGTCAGCTATGGTGTGAAATGTGTCATAGAAGGACTCTATGGAACAAAAATACATTAAGGGTAAATGAGCTGGCAAATTACAACAGGATTATTTCTCAAACTACATAATGCCTCACATGAAAGGAGTTTTTAAAAAGGTATAATAAATATCCAGTCAGATTCAAGTTTAATAACCAACTACGCTGAAAGAAAGCAGGCCTGCAGAATCATGGAAGTCTATTGGTTACCACAAAGTTAACACATAAACCTGTATGCACTTCTCATTTTAAAAAGCAAGCGAAAGAAGCATACCTAGACTTCATTCAGTTATTATATCCTAAAAAATCTATGTATCAAGCACAGCCAATAATTCTTTTCAGCTCCATTATCTAATTTAATTTAAAGCTAAAACTGTATCTCATTAAATGCAATCTAACATTCTAAAATCTCAAAAATTGTATAATCATAAATAGAAGTACAAGAATATTGAATAAAATTAACTTTCAAAAACCTTAATTGTGCTTATATATTTAATCCTAATTATTCTTATTCTGAGAATCTAGCCTAACTAAAAAAAGTCTAAAATGAAGAAGAAGAAAAAACTTTAGAAACAAGGTTGCTCTCTGAAACATTTCTAAGTACATTAAAGTAGAAACTGTCTACATGTTTAAGGGTATGGGAAGTTTGAGTAAACTATAGTATATTACTTCATGGATGTTATATAATAATTTAAAATAACAGTTATTGCTTATATGAGGTCAGCAAATGTGGTCTCAATTCTGAGTGGTCCATAACATAAAATCCTTTACTTTTCATACTGATCACTGATCCTCACCTCACACCCTGCATTCCCACATTCCTCTTTGCAGTGTGTCCCAGCCCGGCCACCCGTGACATTTTGGCGAGGACAACTATTTGTCCTACACATTGCAGAAAGTTTAGGATTCTTGGCTGCTTATTAAATCCAAGTAGTGCTTCCGAGGATCTGGCAGAGTTAGGACAGCTACCAACAAAGATGACACTGTAGGAGCCTCAAAGGGTATGATTTAAATAATGATGAATAAAAGAGGCCCTTATCAAAATTGAAGAAAAACTCTGAAGTATTTTTGCAGAAATGAATCATTTTACAATCCTGCTGCAAAGTCAAATGTGAAATGAAAATGGTATATATTGCTGATACATAATTTTACCAGAAAAATTCCATCAATATGCAGTTCAAAATCTGACTAATTATTTTCTTTGAAAAAAATTAATGCAAAATTACAATTTATTTTTTTTTTCTATGTAGGAGAAATATACTACTACTCAACTTCTCCTGTAAGGTTGGCAGCCCTGAGAACTCCTTTTATGTAGCATGTTATGGAGGTATTCCTGCTCCCAAAGGAATGAGGAACAGACATATTTCCACATGCAAGCAAAATTACAATTTAAATTTTGCTATATATAAAATAAATTTTTTTCATAATATTAAATGCCCCTTTTTCAAGACAAAATCCCATCAAATCCTTTTGTCACATTTACAATTAAAATTCTGGTATCATTGAGAAGGGGATTCACTTTAAGTGGCCTTTATAAAATGAGGACCCCTCATACTTAGAAAGTTGTGACTTAAGACTTGGCATATGGTAAACAAAAATTAGATCTTCTGGGCTTTGCCTCTGATTTTATGGGAAATTGATCCTTGTTTCAATTCAGGAATAGAAATCTGATTTCTAAAATGATAGTTACAAAGAATATTAGTAACATTAAAATGCTTATAATATTGTTTTTAAAAACAAGATGCAAAATTGTATATACAAACATTATGATGATTATTTTTAACTGTAGGAGGAAAAAAGACTAAAAGGCAGTGTATGGGAATATTAATAGTGATAGACAATGGCTTATTAACCTCCCCTTCCTTCTCCTACACCTTTACCCCTGTTTTCCCCCATTTTACAAACTTTTTAAAATCAGCACATTTAATTTTATAATTTGAAAAAAAATTTTCTTAAAAATAGGAAAAGGCACTCATATGTGAATGGAATATGGATTTAAACAGTGGTAATATAAAATAGTATATACTCTTTCTGGGCATTATACATCAAAATCCCTAAAAACAATTTGTCCTTTAATCTCACAATTCCACTTTAGGAACTGTTCCCAAAGAAGCTTTGTGGGAAAGGTGACAAGAACCAACGAGCCAAGAATCTGCTGCTCTCATAGTTGGGATTATGGTAGAGTTTTTGTTTTAAGTCTTTATTTTCTGATTTCTTCTGTAATTAACACATTTTTACAATTAGAAAAAAATTAAAAATTGATTTAATAAAAAAGTATTACTTAATAGAAAGCTAGGCAAGCTCACACAAGAGTTTCGACATAAGCCCAAGTGTCTACTGCTGTTTCCTTAGCACATGAAGGTTAGCAAATACATGATTACATGAAAAAACAAGTGCATGTGTGGAATCTGCCATTCACCAACATCCTTTATTCAAAAGGAGAAAATGGCAAAAGCAAGCTAGGACGCTGGGTGCTAGGCCCCAACTCTTCTCTGAGAACTGATAAGGGAACAATTAAACCAGCAGGTGGTTAGGAAGAGGCTCGGAGCCAAAATAGAAATTACAAATCCATGCAGCTTACTTTAACACATGACCCAGATACTTAGCAGCTTTTGAACTGCATCAGGCCAGCAGGCTTGCACAGCAACACTCAGGATCAATCCAACTATATTGGTTTAAACTGTGATCTGCAGAATTCCAAGGTGTTAAGAAGGCTGGAAAAACATGCACTTCTCTCAAATGACTCTAGAGTCTCTAGACCCAACTACAATACATCTTATACAAACCTCGGATGAAAAAATTTAGGAGTGAAGAAGAAAAGAGTCGACAGGAGTTTTTCTCTCTTTAAATAGAGTTTATATTTTTCCATTGTACTTATATTTATACTCCTATTTATTTTACAAAATGAAGAAATTTTGTAAATTATCCACATTCAAATCATTTGAAAATGGTGTATTTCCTCCCAATCTTTTCGGTGTATTGGTTCATTTTCACCTTTTTATATGGGTGTGAACTAATTGGAAGAATAAATTTGTTATTTATTTAGCCTGTTATCAGTATTTTTACATGTTATTACAAACTCTTCAAATACTTTATATTTGTCTCACAACATTCCACTGAGGGAATATTCGAAACCAATTCCTCACTGCACATTTAGGTAGCTTCTAATCTGTCACTAACATAAATAATGCCATGATGTCTATCTTTTTGAAAAAGCTTCTCTTGCAGTTTCAGTTCTTTCTTTAGAGCAGTGGTTCTCAACCTGTGGGTCGCGACCCCTTTGGGGGTCGAACGACCCTTTCACAGGGGTCACCTAAGACCATCGGAAAACACATATATAATTATATATTGTTTTTGTGATTAATCACTATGCTTTAATTATGTTCAATTTGTAACAATGAAATTGGGGGTCACCACAACATGAGGAACTGTATGAAAGGGTCGTGGCATTAGGAAGGTTGAGAACCACTGCTTTAGAGCATAGTTCTAGAAGTGAAATTATCAGGTTCCAAGGATATGAACAGTTAAGGTTCCTGATTCACTTTGCCAAATAATTTCCCAAGAGTTTTAATTATGTAGCCATTGGTGTGTCTATTTTAGCATATGTCCTCTTGATTTAGGTATCTGCCAAATAATTTCCCAAGAGTTGTAATTATGTACCTTTACAGTAGCCATTGGTATGTCTATTTTAGCATATGTCCTCTTGATTTAGGTATCTTTTATAACTTTGCAAAATTGACAATAAAAAAGTCTTATTTCTTCATCATTGCTGTTAAACATTTTTTCTGTATATTAAATTAGTTTTAGTTCCTCTTATGACTTTTGTGTACATACTTTATAGTTTATCTATTCGGTGGAGTTTTCACATATTTAAAGTAATGTGTACAAGTTCTTTATATGTAAATAAATCAATCTTTATTGGTATTTGTTGCAATTTTCCATCACCCTCTATCCCCATGCTGCTAATCTCAATATACTCTTAATCTTTAATGCTTTCTTGGCTGGGGTGTTTTCAGATATACAGGAATTTAGATATTTTATTGTAGTCAAATATATTGACCTTTTCCTTTATGATTCTCTTAACATTTTAAGCTTAGAAAGGCCTAACATTCCACATGAGATTTTTATAAATATTTACTTATATCTTCAATTGTGGTTTAACTTTTTGATAAATAATTCTTAAGTCCTTTGAGAGAATTTATTTTTGTATACAGTGTAAAGGAGAAGAGTCAGAGTTCTTGTTCCCTCTTGTGCCCAAACCTAATCAATTTTCCTTGGAAATATTTATCCAATAAAAAAGTATTGGATAATATTTCCCTTTCCATTGATTCATGACTCCTTTATCATATATAATTGAGGTATGTACATAATGTAAGAACTATTCCTAGGCCACCTAATCTGCTCTGCTGATTAGTCTGTTCTTACACTAAGACCATACTATTTTAATTATCACTAGTGCCTCAGTGCACGGATTCGTGCACATTGAAAGGAAATTAATTAGATGGTGGCCAGAGGGGCAGGACTGGGCGAGAGGGGCCGGACACACCCTGGAGCCAACCTCCCATGGTCCCTCTCCGGCCGGCCTTACCTGGGGTGGCGCAGCAGCTCGAAGGGCGTCTGCGGAGTGAGCAGGGTACCTCCAGCAGGTGAGGTCCCTTGGCCTGGCCTTCGGGGATCTGGCCGAAACCGGCTCTCTGACATCCCCGAGGGTCCCGGATTGAGAGAGGGCAGTTCTCAGGTGATGCACCCCAGAAATGGGCCCCCTCCTCTCTGGTTCCAGGGTGCATCATCCGAGAACCGCCGCTGCCAAGTCATAGCAGCTCATCAGCTCCTGCATTGAGCGTCTGCCCCCTGGTGGTCAGTGCATGTCATAGCTACCAGTCGGAAGGTCGGACAATCGCTTAGTCTTTTATATAAACAGATTCTTTTATATCAGGTGGAGAAAGTCCTCTCCCATTACCTTTCTTCCCCCAAATTTTATTATCTATTTATTGTTCACAATAAAATTTCATAATACTTTAGATCACATTCTCAAATATTTTCTATTGTCATTTACTTTGCCAGAATTCTATTAAACATGCAAACTAATTTATCAAGAACTAATATCTTTATGATACTCTTTTCATTCATTTTTAGAACAGTTCAGTTGAGAATCTATTTAGACCTCAAAAGGATGAGATCCCTTTTGGACTTAAACAACTTTGGCATTAGAAGTATCACATTAATTTCTTTAGTTATAAACTATCATGTCGTGCATAGAGAAAGGGATGGTAGTCCAAGATATGACCCTGGCAAGCTGTGTGGACATGGATCATTTCTTTGGCCATCTCTAAACCTGTTTCCTCACCAGTTAAAGAGAGGGAATATCAGCCTGTTTCAGAGACCATGGGAAATAGAAGATATGAAAATACAATGAAAAGCATGAAGTACTATACAAATATGGGGGTTTAATATTAATACCAAAGGCAAAGAGTATTACCTTTGATGAGTAGTGGGCCAATCTACTAAAAAAAAAAAACCAGTGTTAAAATTTGGTACTTGCCTTTTCCCAGGATAAAGAACCTCACAGTCATGTTGACAAACATCCACGAGAATCCCAAGAATTGCACAAGATTATACATGAACAGGTATCCTTTCTTCAAGTTTATAAGAGCTGGAAAGCAAAGCAAGGCAGTAAACTGTTACAAGCAGACAGCAGGAGAGGGGTATGTAGGGCACCCTATAGTAACTTCATCCCTCTTTCCTATTGGGGAGCTCTAAGCTCCCACACAAATACCTGGCCCAGGCCTGCACCAGCCTGGCTCCTGGTCCCACAGACAAACAGAAAGAAAAAATATGAGGAACACTGCACTCCAGGGTATGTTTTCAGGAGTCTTTCCCCTCAGAGCCTTGAGCATAAGTATACAGACATAACAAATCCAAGAAGAGAATATATCTTAGGAGGCATTAAAGGAAAGGAGGAAAGCTATACTCAACTCCTATTCTTGTTATCTTAATATAATCTATAGTTACTTCTTTTCTGGAATTTTTTAAGGTCATGGAGGTCAAACTAGCTCAAAGAGAGAGAATGAATAATAAAAAAAATTCTGGTATTTGATCATATATTCATTCAACCAAGCATTAACTGAACACCTACAATGTCCAAGGTATGGAGGGGCACTATTGAGATTCAAAGAACTTACAATCTAAAACCATAATACAAGATAGAATGACAGGTAACATCTTGTGAAAATTTCATGGTGAGAAAATTACATTAGGCTGGGAAATGGGAATCAAGCAAGTATCTGATCTGGGCTTTGGAGAATGGGTAGAATGAGGATATAACCAAAGGAGGAAAATTACAATCTGAGAGGCAAGAGAATAAGGGACATTAATTTTGTCTGCAGCCTAAGGTTTGTGAAACAGCTAATTACAGACTTAAGGAAGGAGTGAGAAACTTAGGGTTATGGTTGAGTCAAAAGAGTAGGGCAAAGGAAAGGCTTCTCAAGAGAAGAGCTATGGAGTGCAGGTTCTGCTGCCACAAATTTACTCCTAGACTACAGACATTCTGCAGACACACTTGGATGATGCTCCAAGCAAAAGCAACCGTATTCTAATGGGTCAAAAAAGCTAGACAAATTAAAATTTTTTCTTCAAAACTGTAAAAGTTTATTATACTTCCCAATCATAAAAAACTTCTTTCATTAGGAACCTTTACGAATTTAAATGAAACTGTTAAAGTTTTATCTAACATTCTAAAAATCAATATATAAGTATTTTCATATATTTTTGAAATTTATCCCTCTAAACACAAAAAATTAATTTAAATCTCAGGTGGCCTTTTATGTTGCTATTCTTTATCTCCACTAATGGTCTCCCCTCCTTTGCTTTTCTAAGGGAATATTTCTCTAAATTAGTAGTTATTCAAATCTTTTTTTTTAGAGCAATGAAATCTTCTTTTCAAGAGAAACTTTATTAACAATGCCATGAAACACAAAAGCACAATTGCTTTGACTAAAGTGGAAATGCTTGGTTGGCCTATCCCTCCAAAGCATCTCTGGGAACCCCTGGGGTACCATGAAACATAGTTTGAAAATCACTGCTCTACAACTTTCCACTCCCTTATTATGGCATGCCAAATATGCACCACTAAAACTTGAAAAAGTGTGAACAAATGAGGAACTCTTATATTATTCGGTTTTTCAGCATTAGTTTTAACTTATAGACTTTCATAGTCCTCCCTCTAGAATGCAAGCTCTTAGAGCACCGGTGCTATGATGAATTCCTTGACTCCACACCTCAAGGGACTAGTATAATGCTTTCAGTGCCGCAAGAATTTAATAGATAGCTGCTGAATTTAATCTATGTCACCCAGAAGATAATACACTTACAGAACTTAATGTTTATAAGTGGTTGGACAGACAGAAATAGATATGGATTTTTTTCAAGGTTGACAACCACACTTACCTGTGGCACAGCCCTTAAGATCTCAGTTGGGAGAAAAACACCAGATTGGATGGAGTGTAGCCTTGGACCTCCATCATATTTCCACATGTCCATGCAGTACATGCTGCCATCTGACATTAGGTCCATCCAAGAGACTAAGGTTCTTCCATACTATATACCAGATGATGGTAAGATCCAAATAGAAGGGAAACATTACCCAACCAGCTTGGCTCAGTGGTTGAGCGTCAACCTATGAACCAGATCAAGGTTCGATTCCCAGTCAAGGCACATGCCCAGGTTGTGGGCTCAATCCTAGTGTGGGGAGTACAGGAGGTAGCTGATCAATGATTCTCTCTCATCATTGAGGTTTCTATCTCTCTCTTCCTCTCCCTTCCTCTCTGAAATCAATAAAAAAAAAAATTTTTTTAAAGGGAAACATTAAAAGTAAGGCTTCTAATGTGGATGTGCACAGCATAAGCACTGGACATTAAGGACTGCTCATCCACCCACCTACACAGGATTAGCTCCTACCACATCACACTCATCCATACCCCCATCTCTATCACAAATGAAATGGTAACTACCATAGCAGCAGGGGCAACTTACTTTCAGGGGAGCCTTGGCTTTCCATTCTGAGTTTATTTAGGCGTTCTTCTTCCTGGAATTTGGACAGAAGTTTTCAAGAAGAAAAGTTAGAATTCCAAGGTGCTTGCAAAAGTCCACATGTTGGATAAGTGATCTGACTCCCTGAAAGCCTCTTCCAATTGTGCTCATACTTCATTGGGGAAAATGTCCTAGCTCAGGGTGCCAAAAAGCCTGACTCCTCCTCCTTACTGAGTAGCATTAACATCTGTGAGCCCATCCAGTGCTCACAGAACTGAGCCAATCAGCTGGCTTCTAATCTATAAAGTGGGTAGTCTTGACATCTTAGAGCTGGAGAGACATTCAGATTTGTCTTGGTCATAGAAACAAACAGAAATTTAAGGCAGAAAATAGACTGCTATTTTATTTTCTAACACCTCTAGATTTTTAGTATCATTTTCCAGAATCTAAAACCTGTCTCCACATCATATGAATTCATATTAGGTTAATATATAGGTGGTTACATATAGAAATATCTATGGGTAGATGTATATGCAGAGGCCAGTATGCACACACATAGTTCGTTGTTCAGTCAGCTGAGAGGACCAAGAAGCGATGATAGCCCAGCAGCAACAAGCATACCAAAGCCCAGAGCTTGGTTTCCACTACCATTCTCCACTAAAAAGAACAGAGCTGCCCTAACCGGTTTGGCTCAGTGGATAGAGCGTCAGCCTGCAGACTCAAGGGTCCCAGGTTCGATTCCAGTCAAGGGCATGTACCTTGGTTGCGGGCACATCCCCAGTAGCGGGTGTGCAAGAGGCAGCTGATCGATGTTTCTCTCTCATCAATGTTTCTAACTCTCTATCCCTCTCCCTTCCTCTCTGTAAAAAAATCAATAAAATATATTTTAAAAATAAATAAATAAATAAAAAGAACAGAGCTCCTTGAAGAATGGCTGATTCTAGGGCTGAGCAGGGAACATACAAGATAAGCCAGGAGCAGCTTACAGTGCCAGAAATTAAAGAAGTACACACACACAAAGAAAGAAGAAAGCCCCATAGTGATGGAGCTATGAGCTCTGTCAAAGGGACACAAGACCCAACTGAAAGAATTCTATTGACCAAACCTGAAACAGTCTGAGCAACAAAATGAGTAACATGGTCTGAATTATAACCCAAACTATAAAATAAGTATTAATGAGTCTACTGACATTTTTAAATGACTGAATAAATAAGTGGGAGAGAATAATCTCTAACGCAGAATAATTTCAAATAAAATATGTAGATACTCCACCCTGAAGATGGGAAGCATCACTCCCCACTCCTTAAGTGTGGGCTATGCATAGTAACTTCCTTCCGAAGAGTACAGTAAGGAGAGGGGAGGAAGTAACATTACAATGAAGAGACCTGACAAACATTACCTCAGCCACATGAGCAAGATCAATATCAACAGTGATAAGTCATATTGATAAGTATGTACCCATGATATGGCATGATCTGTGGTCTTCCTCCCCAAAACCAATCATGAAAAACACACCAAGGAACAGTCTACAAAATATATGACCAGTACTTCTATAAAACCATGTCTCCAGGTCGTTAACTTAATGTCTAACTTCGTATTTATTCTATCAGACCCTGGTAAGTATCTGAGGTGGCCCAAATAACTTGGTCTCCTCACGATTTCTGTCGAGGTCCTAGGGTCCTTACTGACCTTGGCTCGGAGCTCCATTTCCGCATCAGACTCGTCCAGCCAGCGATCAAAGTCAGGGGCCAAAAACAGTGGGCGCTTCTCCTGCTTGGTGAGTCTCTCCCACCACTGGCTCACCTTCTTCTGCACCGTAATGTTTACCTGCCTCTGGGTCAGTTTGTAAACCGGCTAAGAGAGAAAATGAGAATGTGAGAATGCTCTCTCCTTCCTATCCCCTCTTCTTCCTCTGACACTGCCCCAAGCCAGGGTGACTATACAGAGAACTAAAGAGTAGGCTTACTCCCCTTCCTTCTCTATTCCTACACATCTGATGCAAAGAGAATATCTACACCACGAGCTGGTATCGGGAAAATCTGCTAAGAACAGCACTGTCTTTATGATTCACCCAATGAATGACACAGGAGGAGATCAGGATAAGAAAGGCAGAGAGTTCCTGGTTTTATTAGAAGAAACTAAATGAACCTCCTGCCAGATCTACATCATGCAGGGCACTACATCCAATCACTCTTTCAAGTGCATCCTCACCTTCCAAATCTTCCTCCCATGAAGATGGTCCTGGCATAGAGTCCTTACTTTAGAAAGGTCTAATCAAGGCTAGAACTGTACCGGATCAGATACAACTTTTTCACATGGGTCAGCGTGGGGAGTCTTCCCAACTAAACTCAAATTCTTAGTGGCTGTTGCAGTTCATTATTCTACATGTCTTCCCCCTTTGCCTCTAAAGCAAGACCCATGACAAGTGCTCCACTCCTTAAATCACTGCTGTCTATTAGAACAACCAAAACAACAGAAACCTCCTGCAGACAGAGAGCAATATACGCAAACCCTCATAGATAAGAGTGTAATTCCAGAAACTGAAATACACCATGTGCTGGATTCCCTCCCTTCCAGTTACAGAGGCTTCCTCAAGCTCTGAGAGAAGGGAAACTTCAATATACGTCCAGCATTCTTTCTAAAGATCAACTGCCTCGGCATTTTCTGATTTCTACTGCCCCTCAGGCAAAGTCACAGGAAAGCAGCGCCTGTGTGGGCTTCACCTGCCCTCCGTACTGCTCTCTATGGGTACCATACTCCTCCTCTGTCATCGTTAAAAAACAGAATATCAGAGCTGGAAAACACCAGATTGGATAAGAGACCATGATCCAATTCTTCATTTAACACATGAGGAGACAGAACTCAAAAAAGTAAAAGGACTTGTTCAACCACTAATAAGTGGCAGAGCCAGAATCACCTCAGATTCTCCGACTTGCACAATTCCTCTGCAGCTAAAACTATATTCTCCTTTGGTTTTTATCTTCTTTCCCACAACCGTTCCTCCCCATTTCATTTCACTAAATTACTAGTATTTATTTCCTAAAATAGAAAGGAAAGAACATACCTCTGGCTTCACAAGGTCCAAGAACTCCAGGTGAAACTCATAGACATTATCTCCTTTGGCACCATGTCCTTGAGCTATAAAGAAAGAAATGTGGGTTACTGTGAACCTGAGCAGAGAAAGGCCATCCAAAAGCTAATGCAGTTCTTTCAGAAGTATACAAATGTCAATGGTCCTGCCAGAAAGAGTCGGGGCGTGTGAGAAGAGCTACTCAACAGCTAGATAAGCTGAATCCTGGACAGAAGTTTATTTCCATATGTCCTCTGATGGTCAGCTCCAGAGTAGTTAATTAATCTTCCAACATGGCCCTCACAATGCTCAGTACAGATAACAGGCAGGGAAAAGATTACAGAAAGCAAAGCCAAAGGTATCACATAGATATAAATTTAACTTTCACATGCACTTTGGCGCTGAATCCAGAGCAGAGAAAAATCAGGTGAAGGAAAGTTGCTGGGTGCATGAAAATGCTGGATTGTCTCAGAGAAAGCTCTGAACCTAATACTTTTCAACCAGGGATAGAAAATGGAGAAGGTGACTTTCCTTTAGCACATCCCACATGGAACAAAAAAAAAGAGAAAAATCATTTTCTCAGCTCAATCCTGAGAGGACAAATGGCACTGGCAGGAAAGCCCTGGGTTGACCTGTGCCTTGGCATGGCTCCTCTCCCCAGGTCCAGCCACGCCTCAGTGCCAGGGGCTGCTGCACATCACCTCCCCTCTAACTCTCGGGTTTGTCTATCAATTCAGTTCTATTTCTTCATCTGGCCCTATGCAGCATGTCCTGCCTAATATTTGCTACAGGTAGCTAATGTTCCCTAAAACCATAAATTCCTTAAGACAGGACAGTCTATAAGCTCCAAGTGGCAAGATGCACTTTTATCACTTTAACTTCTTTTCAAATGTTTAACTCCTAAAATAAATCGGAGCTGCTGCCACCACTGCTCTCATCTTGAAAAGTAGATACAAAAGTCAGGCTGTGATTTCATGCAAGTATATTAAGGCAGATGGAATCTCATGTAAAGCAGAAACACTTCAATGTCCCATTACCCTGCTCACTTACTAACGACATTCCAGGGAACTAGCACAGAAAGCAATTAGGGAGAATTCCACCCCATGGGGTGACAGTAACTCCAGACCTACCATCTGAGGCATCCTGATGAACTGAGGAGAAAGGAGATGGAGGCAGATTCACAGAACTGAGACCGTCAGAGCTAGAAAAGCTTTAGGTAGCATCTAGAATAAGTATTTCTTAAACTGGTCTGTAAGTATAATATCAGGGAGCCACACAGCCTCATTAAGAAAATTTCTATTTTTTTGTTTCATTATAACCTTAAAAAATAAAAGTAAAAGGTCAAGTGATGACCACCTTATAGTCATCACAAGTTCAGGGGCTGTGTTCACAGCTGCAATGAAGCCACATATCACTTAAAGGGACCATACCTAACTCCTAACATGCTTTTCAATCTGGGTCTATGGCCCTGGAGGATGCTGAGGACATATTCTCAGATGTTTTGGGTCCTCAAATTTGAGAAACACAACTTATAACCCATACCCCACTTTATAGGTCCAGAGAAGTTAATAGTTGCCTAAAGGAGCAGCAGAATTAATCTCCGTATTTCTAGCCCACCATTGTTTTTTGCCTCTCCAAGGGGAAAGCAGTATTTTAAACAACTTCTTTGACTTCCTTAATCAAGTATTTCAAAACAACCTAATTTACCTCAAGAGTATCAGAGAAAGTGAATAAAACAAATAGATAAAAATAAAAAGAAACCACCACTACACCTCTTTAACTGTGTAGAGAGCTGGGAGCATTTGCCCGAATACTGACCTTTGAAATGCAGTACATTTTCAGCGATGCTGATGGCAGGATTCTGTGAAAAGAGACCAAGGATGTGAGAAGGCATTTTAATGAGGAGAAAAATGGAATTAAAACCATCCTTCCCCCTTGGGGACTCAACCTCCTACCCTGTGCCTCCCTCAGAGAATATATTTAGTTGTTTATTCACATATCTGCATAGGGTTTCTCTATGTCTAGCTGTACCCATCTGAGACTGTAGGCTCCTGCAAGAAGGACCCTAACCTGCTCTAACTATGCAGAACAATCAGATACTGAGCCAGTCCATTCTGATGACTGCAAACAGTGCAAGGTGCTACGTGAGGTGTTACAGGAGAATACACAGACCTCTAAACTCAGTCCCTGAGCTGTGGAGGCAGAGAATCTAATGGGACAGATGAGTCATTTCCTGTGAGACGATATCAAATAGTATCAAATAACATACGCTCAAGACCCAAAGAGTAGTAAAAGCAGTAATTGTACAGTTAAGTCGGCAAGCACAATGGGAACAAAATGGCTGGGGAAAGCTTCACCAAATTTAAGGCCTATATTGTAACATGAAGAATAAATTAATTCAATAAGAGAGGAATTAAGAGTGGTTGGATGAAAATGAAACATGCAAGTGCCTTCACCTGAGGCTCCACATTCTCTGAACCCCCATCCCAAGGAAGACTAGAGGAGATCAGACATCGGAATTCTCCAAATTGTTCCTTTATTCCCAGAAATTGCTACATGACTTTAGCAGCATAATTTAAAATGAAGCTATTTAACACTTTTCCCAGTAAATGAAAAACAACTCACCTCCTACCTCTCAGCTCAAAGTTAATAAGCAAGAAGCACATGTTTGCAGTGCCCTAACTAGTTTATTTATTTTCCTCCTGCAGGCTCAGCTCTCTGCGCTCTATCATGCGTCAAAGGAAACCAACAAGACAGACAGAAGGTTTTGAGAGGCAGTGGGAGCCTAGACTCTCTATTCATAGCCAAGAATGTTGGGAAAAGGGGAATAGGGAAGGCTTGGGGTGGGGACAGCATTTGAGCCAAACTTTATATTAAGAACCTCCCCAGTGGGAGTACAGATTTCAGGCTGAGCTTGATGATCTCTGTAGCAGGAAGAGGGAGTTAGAGTTAGGAAGCCTAATTAAAAAAAAATAAAAGGGGGGGGGGGGAGCTATACGTCCAGGGGCATGGTTCCTCAGCAAGGGAAAAAGGGTTTTGATGTAAATATTATCCTGAAGGCTAGAGTTCTGGGATGTCTTGGAAGTACGTTTCCTACCTAGGTCACTTCTTGCCCAACTCTGTTCCCCATACCCTAACTCATATGGAAGGAAAATAGAGTTTTAGGGGCCCAGTTTACTCTCCTCAGACAGACGGATGTGTGTAAAGGTCTAAGTAGCTAGCCACAGCCCAAGTCCAGGAGCTCATTAAGCATTTTTGTGGGCCAGATTTCAGATGCTAACTCAGCAATAATGGGGCAGCTCCTATCCAGCAATGCACTGGACATTTCAGGTTCAGCTTCTCCAAAGGTGGTGGCAGTGGAGAGATATTTCAGTTAAAAATACTTATGCCAGCCCGGCCGGCATGGATCAGTGTTTGAGCATCAACCTATGAACCAGGAGGTCACAATTCAATTCCTGGTAGGTGCACATGCCAGGTTACAGGCTTGATCCCATGTGGGGCATGCAGGAAGCAGCTGATCCATGATTCTTTCTCATCACTGGTGTTTCTATCTCTTTCCCTCTCCCTTCCTCTCTGAAATCAATAAAAATATATATTTTTTTTAATGCTTATGCCAGGCACAAGTTCAAAATTGGGAAGAGACCTGAAGCAATATAAAAATTATACTCCCTCTGTCCCATAATAGTAGCAGTTGATGAATGAAATTTGTCTCATAATAATAGTAGCAAAAGAAAATAAATATAGAACGCAACATTTATTATCAAAAAACTAGATTAAATTAAACAATAAATTAAAAGTAGTACTCCTAATTTTTATTTTGAGTGTTCAGATAGTTTCTGGATTTTTCAATAATTTCGTTACTGCATTTTAAACTTGTAGGTAGGAGCCCTTGGCTGTGAAGCTTTGCTTTCCCTATATGCGTGAGCTTAAAATTATTGGAGCCATCGTTCTTCATTGCTTCCAGCATAACTTGTTGAAGTGACAGAAACGTATTATCCAGTATTTCGGGAGAAATATTATCAAAGGCTAATATGGTGCCTCTTCTGCTAAGAGGAATATGTCTAAGTTTTTCAAGTTTTTCTCCATAATCTTTGCATTTACGTCCACAGTTTTGTTTTTTCAAAGAATCAACATTAGCATAAGTCTCCTTGACAATTATTTTCGGAAGCACATTTCCAAATTCTTGATATGGTCATTCTGTTGCACTTAAATTGTTTTGCAGCTAACGTAATTGCACCTTTCTGCAACTTTACCTTTTTCTTTTGATGCATCAAGAACTGGACAATCACAACTCAATCTTTGGTTGAAAACTGTTTTTTTCATCTTACTTTTACAATGGGTCGATATTCAACTGAAATAAAACAATTGATTTCGATCAGCAGATGAAATTAGAAAAATAGTTATAATTCGTAATAATTAGATTAACCTAAAAATTGAAAGATGTGTCAAAACAAATGACAGATGTCATGAAACATTGATTTTGATTGAAGGCTTCGCAATTTTGCGCTACAACATAACTTACAGCTGCATTCGCCAATAATTCCTGTTTAAATATTCACTTGCTACTATTATTATGGGACAGAGGGAGTATCTATCTATCATTATAAGTGAGACTGGCCTATAATTTCCCTTTTTTATATCTGCCTCATAAAGGAGTTGGAGAGCGCTCTCTCTCTCTCTCTCTCTCTCTCTCTCTCTCTTCTGGAAATGTAAGTGCAAGGCTAGTGTGGTAGCCAGCCTTCAAGATGGCCCCAGTGAGCCTCTTCCCCTGGTATTTACACCCTGTGTAGTCCCCTGCTAGCTGACGTCAGGTATGATCTGAGTAACCAATAGAATACAGTGGAAAAAACAATGTGACTTCTGAGGTTAGGTCATAAAAGCCATTGCAGCTTCCATCTAGGTCTCTGACTGTTCACTCTGGGCAAAGATAGACATCCAAGTCACAAGAATACTCAAGCAGTCCTGTGTAGAGGACTACATGGAAAACTAACCTGTGCACACCAATTTGCCAACAAGGTGAGTGAGACACCCTGGAAGTGAGCACCCCGGGCTATCACACTGCTGACATCTGACTACAACCTCGTGAAGAGATTCTAAACCACAACCCTGATCCTTTCTGAAGGACCCACAGAGAGATGATAACGAATTACTGTTGTTTTAAACCATTACATTTTGGGGTGATTTGTTATGCAGCAATAGATAACTAATAAAACTAGAATTATGTCTATAAATGTTTGGTAGAACTCAAGGGTGAATCCACTCAAATCTGAAAATTTCCTTGTGGGAAGATTTCTGACTACTGATTTATTTAATGGTTATTGTGCTATTTAGGTTTTCTATCTCTTTGATAGAAACATCTTTACTTTTGAAGAATTTATCCATTTTATCTGACAAATTCAATATCCTCTTTGCTTTTTAATGTCTGTAGTGTCTATGTATAGTGAAGCCTTTTTCATTATTACTACCATTTTTGTCTTAATCTTATCAAGAGATCTGTCCATTTTAATTGTCTTTTCAAGAACTTTTAGCTTTACTGATTCTATCTATCTTTGCTTTCTATTTCTGTTCTTTATTTCCTTCTTCAACTTTGAGAGAATTAGCTATTTTTTTCCTAACTTCTTGAAATGGACTCAGATAATTAATTTTCAGACTTAATTATTTTATTTAATTAATACTTTAAATATAAACATTTAAAAATATAAATTTCCTGCTAATTCCTATTTTGGTGGCATCTCTCAAGCTCTGAATACATTATTTTCATTATCATACTCTAAAATATTTCCTAATTTACATTATCGTTTTTTCCCCTTATAACATGGGTTACTGAGAAGTGTTTCTTAATTACCAAACACAAGAGACTTTCTAGTTATTAATTTCTACCTCAATTACACTGTGATCTGAGAACATTCTCTGTATGATTTCAATCCTTTCAAATTTATGGAGACTTGCTTGAGGAAGCAGTATATGGTTAAATTTTATAAATCGTCTGAG
>NW_005355159.1:207360-214804 GCF_000412655.1 Myotis brandtii
TACTGTTAATTAATTATTCACATTTATCTATCTTTTTGGAATTTTGTCTTCTAGCAATTAGTGAAAAATCACGGTATTTTAAAAAATATATTTTAATTGATTTCAGAGAGGAAGGGAGAGGGAGAGAGAAATAGAAACATCAGTGATGAGAGAGAATCATTGATCGGCTGCCTCCTGCATGCCCCACACTGGGGATCAAACCCGCAACCTGGGCATGTACCCTGACTGGGAATCGAACGGTGACCTCCTGGTTCACATAGGTCAATGCTCAACCACTGAGCCACGCAGGCCAGACTGAAAAATCACAATATTTTAAACTTGTCTATTTCTCCTTATACCTGTTAATTTCCATATTATAAAGGCCATGGTACTAGTTATATAAAAGTTTAATATTGTTATATCTTCCTGGTGAATTGAAACCTCTATCATTATGAAATGACCTCTTTATTTCTAAAAATACATTTGACCTAAAACTCTTATCTGATATCAACATAGCTACACCACAAAGATCTGCTTCTGCCAGGCAACTAGGGGCCCTATCAGTTTAGACCACTTTAAACTGAATTCATGGCTTGAGGGTTTTTAGATCTCCAAAATTCTGTAAATTCGGGCTGCATAATCTTTTGAGAGCCACCTAACAGTTTTAAGTCCACAAGGACCTTTTCCTCTTTGTTCAATGCCAAGGCCTGTGGGGATAGGAAGATAGGGTGTGTTTACCTCTAGTTCATCCTTCCTCTACGTAGAGTTAATGGGGAGAAGGGTTTCCTATTACATATTGCATCTCTGGTGAGATTTGATCTTACTTCTATGCCCGGCACTCTGTCAGGCTGTCAAAACCAAAGTTCAAGTTCATGCAGTTGAGCAAATGTTCTCAAGGCAAAAGCAATTTCAGACTTCAGCTTACCTCTGAGTTCCCACTTTATTTTCTAACTTGTTGAATCTTTTATGATTTTAAGATTTATATTGAACACTTACATTGAAACTTTGTTTTTAGCAGAAAGATTGATATGCACAATTTAGCCCATCTTTTACCAGAGATGGAATTGTGCCTTTGCTTATGAAAAAAAAAAAATGAATGAATAAGGAAAAGGGTACAAGGTGGCCTTTGAAGTCAAATAGACCTGGGTACAAATCCCAGTCATATCATACTTATTTCTATCATTCACTTTCAAATCCACAGTAACTGTCATCATTTAAAAAACAAAACAAAACAAAACAATAAAACCCCTTATTTCACAAGATTGTTGTGAGAACTATAATAATCTACAAAGAGTCTGGCATCTAATAAGGACTCATATTACAGATGCTTTTCTTCCTCTGACTAGAATGGTCTTCTAAGCTTCCAAATCTATTCATCTTTAAAAGTCCAGGTCAAATGTTAATTCCTTTTCCCATCTACTCACTTCCAACATCAAAATTAATAGCTTCCTTACTACCTCCTCTTCACCTTTATTATAATACTTATCACACTGTTCTGTAATTATTGTTTATTGGTTTATCTGCCCCTCTAGAATTGAGTTCCCTAATAGCAGGCTCTGTGTCTTATTAATCTCTGAATCCCTAATGCCTCAATAACTATTTAATAAATTGAAATCAAATCAATTTTCCCCTTTTCATAATTTCTGACAGAATTACAGAGTTCAATGAACTATCTGCTACCTAACTCTTTAAAAAAATAGTCTCCTTTTTAGTTTAAGCTGTTGGCATTTACCTTTGCTGCATGTGTGATTAATACATGCGCAGAAAAGAGTTATATAGTAAGCATGAGGCTTACATGAACTCCCAGGTACCTAGCACTGTGCCTGGACCATTGTGGGTGCTCAACGTTACCAAATTACTTCATTACTTTACTACTTTATACGTGTTTTTGTACTGTGTTTCTGAACAGCTCAGACTCATTTAACCTTTATTATGAAATATTTCAAGCGATCAGTATACACAGAAAAATACAGCAAACACCATTGTAGCTATCAGATCTACCTAATACACAGACACAAACCCAAACAGGCAGCCAAAATGGAGAGACAAAAAAACAAGCCCCAAATGAAAGAACAAGAGAATTCTCCAGAAGACCTAAATGAAAATGACATAAAAAATTCATCAGACAGAGTTCATAATAATGATGGCAAGGATGTTCATCCATTAGCATTTTGCTTTACTTGCATCAGCTTTTTTTTTTTTCTCAAAGAAATAAAATAGATATGGGTACAGTTATACAATTACTCAATCCCACTGCTCTCTCCCTCTCAAACACATCCCATTCTCACAGGTAACCACTATTCCAGAATTGGAGCTTATCATTCCCATTGTACTTCTTTTTCTTCTATTTTTTTTTATGTTTTTGTTGATTTTAGAAAGAGAGAAAGGGAGAGGGAGACAGAGAGAGAAATATTGATTGGTAGCCTCCATACACACCCAGACCAGCAACCGAACCTGCAACCTGGGCATGTGTCCTGACCCGAATGGGTGCACAGGACAATGAGCTGAGCCACACCAGCCAGGGCACCCACTGTATTCTTTATTCACTTATAACATGTTGGGTATTTACTATTATACAAAGTATTATTTTACATGTTACATAAATGGTTTCATACTGTCTATATAATTTTTGAGTTTACCTTTTAATTTATATTTCTAAACTCTATCTTTATAGATATGAGCAGTTCTGTTTCATTTATTTTAGCTCTTGTACAGTGTGCCATTGTATAAACACATCACAATCTATCCATTCTTCTGTTGATAAGAATTAAGATTGTTTTTATTTTATTTATTTATTTTTTGCTGCAATGAACATGCTGTCTCCTTGTGCATGAAAGGAAGAGCGTCTCTAAGGAGCAAAACTTCCAAGGCATAAGATTATGTGCATCTTCAGCTTGACTAGACAGTGCCAAACTGTTCTCCAAACCAGTTGTACCAATTAATACTCCCACACACTGTATAAGAACGTCCCAGCGCTGAACATCTTTGCCAACAGTTGGTAATGTTAGACTTTTCATTTTCCACAACCTAATGTGAGAAATAATGACCTATCATTTTAATTTAAATATCCCTGATTATAAGTGAGGTCAAATAGCTTTCGGTTTTATTGGCCATTCTTGTTTCCTTTCACTCTAAACTGCTTTTATTACCTACGCCTTTTTCTATTGGGTAATATGCCTTTTTCTTATTGATCTGTAGGTAGTTCTTTATATATTCAAGATGCTAGTCATTTGTCAGTGATATGTGCCACAATATCTGCTTCAAGTTTGTCTTAAATTTGTCAATCTTTTTCTTTAAGGTTTATGTTTTCTGTGTCTAGATTAATACATTCATCCCTGTTTCAATACTATACAGTCTTACATATTTTCTTAGTTTTGCTTTATGCATTTATGTTATTAACCCAACTAGCATTGACTTCTGTGTATGCAGGCAAGATCTTATTTTATCTTTTTTGCCATTTGGATGACCAATTGTCCCAATACAACTTCCTGAATGGTTCATCCTTTCCCATGTTAATTTGCAAAGCCACACTGTTGTACAGTAAGTTTTCTTATATGAATAAATTTCTAAATAGACTTGTTCTACTGCTCTCATCTAAGGCTTAATATCACAATAATAATCCCTTACACTTGAATAGCACACTAGAATTCACAAAGCACTTTCAAATCTAATACCCAATTCAAATCTCAAAACAATCCTGTGAATTAGGTGTTATTATTCATATTTATTTGGATGGAGAGGCCAAGGCTCACAAAAGTTAAGTGAATTACCCATGGCCACCAGATAGTAAGTAAAAAAGCAAGGACTCAATCTCTTATCTTCAGTTATCACTCTTTCCACCAGACTCTATTGGGTAAGGACAAGAACCATATCTTTCAAACAGCTCCCACACACAACTAAAACAAACAAACAAACAAAAGCCTTGATAAGTGAACAAATGCTTTGACAACGAAGGTTGCAGACACAAATCTGCCCATTAGGCTTATCTTGAAAATAAAGTCTATTCTTAAAGTAACCCTGTCCTGGCTCCAACAGACTCCTAGCTAGCTTCTTTGCTACAGCTCACCTCAAACACAGACAACGCTGCTATTGAAGGCTTTATTGCACACCATTCCTCCTCTCATCAGTAGTTTCTCATCAGCCACTAACCCTGCAGCTCCAAAGACAGAATAGAAACGTGAGTTTTTGTAAGTTGCATTTTTATTTTTTTAAATATATTTTATTGATTTTTTTTACAGAAAGGAAGGGAGAGGGATAGTTAGAAACATCGATGAGAGAGAAACATCGATCAGCTGCCTCCTGCACACTCCCTACTGGGAATGTGCCCACAACCAAGGTACATGCCCTTGACCGGAATCAAACCTGGGACCCTCCAGTCCTCAGGCCAGCGCTATATCCACTGAGCCAAACCGGTTAGGGCTAAGTTGCATTTTTAAACAAATTGATCTGTCTTTCAAAAAAAACAAACAACAACAACAACAAAACCCAATGGTTCTCTGTCTCAGAAAGGGAGGGGAGCAAAGCTGATGCCCCCAAATTGGAATTCAACACTGAAATTCACACATAAGCTATGGGACATGAGAGAGCAGAAGGCGACAGAGAGCTGTCTTAACAGCCCAGCACCTAGATTAAGGATAAGAGTAGGTACTCCACAAGTGGTTTTCATTGAACAAATAAATGAGTTGCTTCATCCTGAGCCAGAATCACCGGTTTCACATGCCCCACATAGAGCAATGAATTAAGAAATTAAAAAAAAATTAAAAAGCTCTAGCTGGTTTGGCTCAGTGGATAGAGTATTGGCCTGCGGACTGAAAGGTCCCAGGTTCGATTCTGGTCAAGGGCACATGCCTGGGTTTCTGGCTCAATCCTCAGTAGGGAGCGTGCAGGAGGTGGCCAATCCATGATTCTCTCTCATAATTGATGTTTCTCTCTCTTCCTCTCCCTTCCTCTCTGAAATCAATAAAAATATTTTTAATAAATAAAATAAAATAAAATAAAATAAAATAAAATAAAAAGCAGCCCCTGATATTCAGAAGTTGGCTTGGCACTCACAGCTAAGGCATGTTATTCTCCTACTGGACATAAACAATCTCACAGAATACCAACCTCAGACAAAGTTATTCTGAAACCTTAATTTCTGTCTGTGTAGGCAGATAAAAATTTGGCCAACATGTCACTCAGACACCCTTCCTCTCTGGGCCAAAATATGTGACTGCTACTTCCCTACCAAGTATTGACAGTTTTGTTCTTGTGCTAGTCTCTCTTCCCTATAGGTAAGATTTATTCAGATAACCAATCATTTTATGACAGCCTTTAAAGCGAATCCCACTTCCTTAGACCATCCTTGAATCACCAAAGTCCACAACCTCTAATCAGTTCTTTCTAATACCCTCTTAAAACACCCCATGATTGTATGAGGTATGCCTTCCCTTGCTGAAGAGTAATATGTAACCCCAACTTGTTTAAGTAGTGTGTTCCTGGCAGTCTTTGGCTGGATGGTGTTCACACAGTACAAGTCAGAAGATCTAAAAGTCTATGCCTTTCTCTTTCTAGAATTTTCTCCCAATCTCCGTTTGACAAGAATTCTTCATCTTATTTCTGGAAGTCATCTCTAACTAAACAAAAGAAAAGTAACAAATTCCTTTAAGACCAGGAACCTGGTTCAATATTCAACTCCAGTTTTACCAATAAACATACTCATGCACAAAACTTTTTGTTTGTATAATATGCTTTCTTCTAGATAATATACCATTAGAAAGCCAAATCTGTCTGACTCATCTTTGTAAATCTGTAGCATCTCACATGTGGTAGAGGATTTATTTTATCAATGGTATGAACATGTTGCTTTTAAACTAATGGTAGCTGAAATGAATGTCTCAGAATTACACACAGGAAATCCCAGAAAAGAAAAGGAAAAAAACTCAATTGGAGAAAAAAAGATTTATTTTTTCCCCAAAAAGTTAAAAAAAAAAGATTTCTCTCTCCAAAATAAAATTCCATTTTTCTCCACCTTTACATTTCTTTAACTATATTTCAAACATATACCTTTACATTTTTAAATATAGCAAATGATTGAGGTGTTCATGTTTCTTAACTAAAAGGTTTAAATCTCTTAGAAAATATATAAGCATGATACATTCTTTCATTTGTCCAACTAACTCCCACTTCTTTCCACCACCACTACTCCCTTCCCCTTAAAAACACCTTTTCTGTTTGTAGCTTCAAAAGTATCCCAGAATATTATACCCTTATCACATGATACACATCTAGAGAGGGCAGGGTCTAAGTTTATTTAATTGGTCTACATAACGCTACATACTTAAAGAGAGAGACTGCTGTAACAGACCGGACTTTTCTTATTGATTGCTGGAAAAAAGTCCTCTCTAGATAGAGGCTTCGATCCCCATCTACAAAAACTTTGTTTTCTTCCTTTTTTAATTAAGACATCATGAAGCAGAGAAGAGCCAGCACAAAACATTCATTCACTCTCTGAGGCCAAAGTATAATTGGACCTGGTTTCACACATTAAATGACACACCATGCAATGTTACAGCCTACTGAAAGGCATTCTGGCCAGTATTGTCTTTTTCTCTGTCGATGGGAAAACAGGTTTCTATTCCGATGTAAAGATTAGATTCATCAAGTTCACACTCAAAGAACGCCCACACTTTGCAAGACAATATGCCAGACAGGCTGACAGATCCAAACCTAACCTCAGAGAGCGTTCAAGTGTCAGAGAAGAGGGAGTAAGGATGACCATAGAAAGAACATTCCAGACTGAAATTTCAGTTCCTCAAAGAATAGAATCCTGAACGGTTTGGACAAAAACATGGGGGTACTCAGGTCCAGAGATCTCCAACAGGGAGGAGACCTCAGCTTGTTCACACGGGGAGCAAATGAGATCAAACATAAATGCTCAATGCAACTTAAGATCATTTTTAAGTTCTCTATGCAACTCAGCAAACCTGAGCTCACAGCCTTCAGAAGAAAGGATAAAAATCATTTCTTTGAGGTCTTCTGGACTTTCCAGTTAACAAGCATGATCTCCATCCCTCTACGGTTGGGGGGTGGGTGTGGCCCCTCTGAGACAGCGGCTGGCCTCCTGCAGGTCCGAAGGGACCGGCTGGACCTCGCAGGCCAGCTCTGGACGTCCAGCCACGGCCCATCGAGCCACTGTCCCGCTGCGCCCTTCACCCAACGAGCTCATCCCACGCCTCCAACGGCCCCAGCAAACCCAAACCCTAACTGCCAGGCCTCCAGGGCCGGGCTCGGGCTCCATCAGGCCGAAGACTACGAACAAAGAAGAGGCCGGGGTCAGCCTCCGAGGCCGCCGCGAGACTCGCGCAGCCCCCGAAGGTACCTACACCGCTCGGGGGGTCGTGACCCGGACGTGCGGGTTTTCCCCGACGAGGGCCAACTCCTCCCCGGGGCTGGACGCCGTGAGTGCACCGCGTCCCGGATCCCG
>NW_005355159.1:215288-226309 GCF_000412655.1 Myotis brandtii
TGGCTGCGGCCCTGGGGAGTTGCTCTCAGCAGGTGCAACGGGCTTTTCTCTTCTTTGGGGCGATGCTTATATGTAAGCTTAAGCCCTAGCCGGTTTGGCTCAGTGGATAGCGCGTCGGCCTATGGACTGAAGGGTTCCGGGTTGGGTTCCGGGTTCGATTCCGGTCAAGGGCACATGCCGGGGTGGCCGGCTCCAACCCCAGTGTGAGGTGTGCAGGAGGCAGCCGCTCAATGATCAACGGGCTTTTCTCTTCTTTGGGGCGATGCTTATATGTAAGCTTAAGCCCTAGCCGGTTTGGCTCAGTGGATAGCGCGTCGGCCTATGGACTGAAGGGTTCCGGGTTGGGTTCCGGGTTCGATTCCGGTCAAGGGCACATGCCGGGGTGGCCGGCTCCAACCCCAGTGTGAGGTGTGCAGGAGGCAGCCGCTCAATGATTCTCTCTCATCGTTGATGTCTCTCTTTCTCCCTCTCCCTTCTTCTTTCTGAAATCAATGAAAATATTTAAATAAATAAGCTTAAAATAAAAAACGCTGGTCAGGACTTGTCCCTCCCATTCTATCACT
Organism: Myotis brandtii; assembly: GCF_000412655.1. Classification (NCBI taxonomy): domain Eukaryota; kingdom Metazoa; phylum Chordata; class Mammalia; order Chiroptera; family Vespertilionidae; genus Myotis; species Myotis brandtii. Next base: position 215,852 of record NW_005355159.1, read on the forward strand.
CATTAATTAAACATTAACTGAACGCCCACCTAGGCTGCAAAGCTAAACATAGAGCCACAGCAGTAAGAAACAGCCCCTGACGACCTGGAACCCTCGACCTGGAACCCTCAGTCTTTGAGACACAAGCAATTACAGACACAGTAAGGATGATGGTGGTTATAAGGGAAGCGGTGCGGGATCAGATGGACGAGTGTTCTCAGAGGGGAGAGTTAGTGTAAAGGTTAGAGGTTTACAGCGCTGATGGAAATATTTCATTCTGAGCTGCCCAATGACAGTAGCCACATGAAGCTTTTGCGTACTTGAAATGTGACTAGTGAGAATGAGAAACTGAATGTTTTATTTTATATATTCTAATTAATGTAAATATCCACATATTAGTACTATACTATTGGATAGACTTGCCCCTCTTAAAATAGGAAACCCAAACTAGCAAAACCACTGATTTATGTCTAATTTAAGCCATCTCATCTATATCCACTTTCATCTCTAAGTCTGCCACCGTGAGAAAGCAACATTACTATGAAAACCAGAAGTCTGGGACAAAAATGGAACTTGTACTTCAGTTCTATTAGCGCTCATTGACTTACCAAAGTGCTGAGCACAGGGATATAGACATGAAATGATGCCAGCTCTCAGGAAACTTTTAGCTCAGGGGGTGGAATGTATAAAATATCGAGGGTTTTAATGTGGGGAATGTGCTGCGTTCACAAAGAGGCAGGAAGAAAGTAAGAACTGAGGGCTGTAGAAACTATGGGCAGCCTTTCCAGAGGGAATCCTTGAGAGCTGGACAATGAAATGTGAGGAGAAGTTTAATAGAGGAAGAAGCAGAGGTAAGGCAGTGGAAGCACAGAGCAGGAGTCCAAAGGTGAAGGGATGTGGAAAGTCTGGCTGCTGGGGGTTAAGGACCTGGAGAAGAGAGGTCACCCTGAATCTGGAAACCCAGGTAGAGAGTGGATTGGGAAAGTCTTTATTTGCTTCAGTGAGGTGTTTGTTCTGTATCCCACAGACACGTGGGAGCCAAGGAAGTTTGTTAAGCTTAGATTAGCAAAATCAAATATGTGCTCAGCAGGATGACCTGTCAGTGAGGAGGAATTGGTAGTAGGCATACCAGTTGAAGGTGATATAATCTGCCAGGTATGAGATAATGAATTAAAAAAAAATTTTTTTAATGATAAAAGTGCCCTGACTGGGTGGCTCAGTCGATTGGAGCGTAGTCCTGTACACCAAAAGGTTGTGGATTTGATTCCCAGTTAGGGCACATACATATGTTGCGGGTTCAATACCCGGTCAGGGCACAAACAGGAGGCAACCGAAAGATGTTTCTCTCTAACATCAATGTTTCAAGCTCTCTCTCCCTCTCCCTTCCTCTCTGAAGTCAATAAAAATACATTTTTTTTAAAAGCCAATAAAACATATCCTCGTGTGAGGATTAAAAACAAAAACAATAAAAGTATTTTAATTGCATTGCCTTTACTATAATGCAGATAAAATACAGGGTACTTTTTTAAATTATTATTTTAAAATATATTTTAATATATGTGCTCTGACCAGGAATTGGGAACTACGACCTCCTGGTTCATAGGGGGAGGGTGTGCACAGGAGGGGGAGAGACAGAGAGAAACATCAGTGTGAGAGAGACACATCGATTGGTTGCCTCCCACACCTAGGTGCCTGCACTTGACCGTAATCCAACCCAAGACCCCTTCAGGCCGCCCGGTTGACACTCTAATCACTAATCAAAACCAGCTAGGGCTACAAAGTGTTTTTGATCAATTTACACTCCAACAAGCCATGTTTAAAAGTCTCGTTTGCTCTATAGCCTTGGTATTTTCATTCTTTTTCAATTTTAGCCATTCTTGTGGATGTGTTATTTAAAAAAATGAAAGAATTTTAATCCAGCACACTGAATCTTAGACTTATCAACTGACCTCTATCCAAGGTGAAAGCTGTTAAGCAAGGAAATTGAATCTTGACATTTTGCCTCAGACGGTCCATAGGAAAGGTCCATGGGAAAAGGTCCTGTCTAGCCTGGTTCAGCCACCACTAACCTGCTGGATGACTTCTCTGGGCCTGAATTTCCATAGCTATCAAATGAGAGTTATATTCAGTCCCCTCCAATGTTCTTACCTGCTGTTTCTGAATTTTCCTGTGAAGAGGCCAACTATTGTAGACCATTCACTCCAGTGGAAATGCAGTCAGAAAAAAAGAAAAATTGAAAAGGGGAAAAAGTAGCATCCAGGTAAACTATAAAGTTAAAAGATAACAGAGGGGATAAAAAAGCAGAACCAAGAGGAACTGCCCACCTGAAGTAGGTAGGGTTTTATGAAAATACTAGTCAAATGAAAATGCAAATTAAGCACTATCTTTGTGTCCTATCTTATAGTCCTACCTAGTGTCCTGCCTTCCCAGCCCCTTTTGGCAGCCTGCCATTTCCTGACTACAATGCTTATGATCTGTTTCCTCAAATTATAAATTTCCCTAGAACAAGATTACCTCCTTTTGGTGTCCTGTAGCATCTAGCACAATGTGTTTCATAAAATAGATGCTTAAAATATATTTATCGCCCTAGCCAGTTTGGCTCAGTGGATAGAGCGTCAGCCTGCGGACTCAAGGGTCCCGGGTTTGATTCTGGTCAAGGGCACGTACCTTGGTTGTGGGCACATCCCCAGTGGGGGGTGTGCAGGAGGCAGCTGATCCATGTTGTTCTCTCATTGATGTTTCTAGCTCCCTGTCCCTCTCCCTTCCTCTCTGTAAAATATCAATAAAATATATTTTTTTAAAAAAGAAAAAATAAATATATATATATATTTATTAATGATAATGCCCAGTGCTAAAAAAAAGTTTAGTGGAATTGGCACACATGCTGAATGTAGGTAAGGGCATAATGAATTTGTGGAATCGTTTTGGAAAGCAATTTTGCAATACATAGCAAGAAAAATGGAGATGTTTATGCTGATTGGACTAGTAACGTCACTTTTGGGGTTTTATTCTAAGAAAATAATTTCCAGGAAGGAAGATGTATATATGAAGTTATTCATGGTATTATATGGTGAAACAATGGAAATTACATGAGAATGACCAATTGAATTATAGTATAATTCTCAGTGGAAAAACTATATAGCTATGCAACATGGTGAATTAGAAACTAGCAATATTAAAAATGTTTACGATAAAAATATTTTAATTCTGATTACAACTTGTATTTTTGTTTTCCTCATGTATAACCTTTGATCCTTCCCAATTTAGGGAGCTAGCATGGGGCAACCATGGTCCTCTAGGAGTTGTAATGATAGGACCAGAAAACAGAGAACCAAATTTGTCTCTTTTAAGCCCAGCTGCACATGCAAGATAGAAAATATCTGGAGTAATGTATTGACTAAATAAAAGTTTTCCAAGTAGAGGAGGGAGGGGAAAGTCAAAAGGGAAGTAAAGGAGTACCCTTAAGAAGGAACCTGAGTCTTGCCCTCACCTTCCCTTAAGGCAGTGGTTCTCAACCTTCCTAATGCCGCGACCCTTTCATACAGTTCCTCATGTTGTGGTGACTGCCAATTTCATTGTCACAACTTGAACATAATTAAAGCATAGTGATTAATCACAAAAACAATATGTAATTGCCCTGACTGGTTTGGCTCAGTGGATAGAGCGTCGGCCTGCGGACTCAAGGGTCCTGGGTTCGATTCCGGTCAAGGGCATGTACCTTGGTTGCGGGCACATCCCCAGTAGGGAGTGTGTAGGAGGCAACTGATCGATGTTTCTCTCTCATCGATGTTTCTAACTCTCTATCCCTTCCCCTTACTCTCTGTAAAAAATCAATAAAATATATTTATAAAAAAAAACCCAAAACAAAACAAAAAAAAACCAATATGTAATTATATATGTGTTTTCCGATGGTCTTAGGCGACCCCTATGAAAGGGTTGTTCGACCCCCAAAGGGGTCGTGACCCACAGGTTGCGAACCGCTGCCTTAAGGGCTTCTCCAAAGCAGAAGGGATAGTAGATCCCTACCCCTCAAGGCAAATTTAGGGATCTAGGAAAAGAAAAGACCAATGCTGATGCCCAAGCATTAGTGCAAGGTGCTAGAGAAGCAGTGCCCTAGTGTAACAGCAGTGAGTGGAGGTGGAGGTTAAGAGCTGGCAAAAGAGGGCCCGAGGCTTCCTGGGTGTGGGTGTAGGTTCAGGAGAGCATCTGAGAAGGGCTAGCAGTTGAGATAAAAAGGAACAGAGTGTGGACTGACAACTGGAAACTGATGGGTAACCGATATTTAATTGGGTGCATGATGGGGGAAAGGTCACAAGTGAGGATTAGCTGGCATATTCATTTTCTAGGGCTGCCATAACAAAGTAAAACAAGGTAGCTTAAAACGATAGAACTTATTCTCTCACAGTACTAGAGGGTACAAGTCCAAAGCCAAGGTGTCGGCAGGGCCCTGCTCTGAAGGGCCTGCGGAAGAATCCTCTCTGCCTCGTCCTCATTTCTGGTGGCTGCTGTCAGTCCTTGGTATCCTTTGACTTGTACCTGCATCATTCCAATCTCTGCCTCTGCTGTCACATGGCCTTCTCTGTGAGTGTGTGTGTCCTATGTCTTCACATGGCCTTCTTAAAAGAACACCACTCAGTGGATTTGGGGCCCACTGTAATCTAATACGATCTCATCTTACAAAGACCCTATTTCCAAATAGGTTCTCATTAAAGGTTCTGGGAGGATGTGAAGTTTGGGAGGACACTCTTCAAACCACTACAGCAGGGATAAAGGATATCTTAGCAGATCCTGGTATAGACCAGGGGCTAGTCATTATCCCCTCCCCCAGGAAAGATCCTGAATTGTATGACTGGGTCTGCCTAGAATTATACATTTTTTAAAATATTTTTTTTATTGATTTCAGAGAGGGAAAGATAGAAACATCAACGGTGAGAGAGAATTATTGATTGGCTGCCTTGTGCACACCTCCCCACTGGGGATTGAGCCTGCAACCCGGGCATGTGCCCAGACCGGAATCTAACCGTGACCTCCTGCTTCAGAGGTCAAAGCTCAACCACTGAGCCATGCAGGTCGGGCAAGATTATACTTTTTGCTATTAAGTGAAATGGGTCATGTAAATACAGGTTGAGTTGAAATTATAGAAAAACTAAGGGTATGAAATGTATGTGCACATCTGTATGTGACTTAAAAATGTTGCTCCTGCTATAAGACATGTCCCTCTGGGAAACCAGGGTTCTGAGTTTTCTCTTCCTTTCATCTGGGTCATGCTCTAAATCCAGAAGATATTAGTATGTGTTGCTGATTGATTGAGGTCCTCATAAGCCTCCCATCCTCTCCTGTTCTGGAAAGATCACAAGACATTCTGCTAAGACTCAGATATGCTTCGGTTCAAGCCTTTGCCTGTAATGCCAAAATGGATACATTCAAGGTTGCCAGGGGGCATGTTGGAGATGTTCCCCTTCAGCTTTCTCAGTGTTTGAGGCCTTTTAAGCCAGCCATAAAGAAAGATAATAAGACTGAAAACCAAAAAATCTGAATTCAAATCTAGTTTAATCTCAAATTAGCCATGTGACTTAAGCAAGTCCTTTCCCTAGAACAAGATTACCTCCTTTTGGTGTCCTGTAGCATCTAGCACAATGTGTTTCATAAAATAGATGCTTAAAATATATTTATCGCCCTAGCCAGTTTGGCTCAGTGGATAGAGCGTCAGCCTGCGGACTCAAGGGTCCCGGGTTTGATTCTGGTCAAGGGCACGTACCTTGGTTGTGGGCACATCCCCAGTGGGGGGTGTGCAGGAGGCAGCTGATCCATGTTGTTCTCTCATTGATGTTTCTAGCTCCCTGTCCCTCTCCCTTCCTCTCTGTAAAATATCAATAAAATATATTTTTTTAAAAAAGAAAAAATAAATATATATATATATTTATTAATGATAATGCCCAGTGCTAAAAAAAAGTTTAGTGGAATTGGCACACATGCTGAATGTAGGTAAGGGCATAATGAATTTGTGGAATCGTTTTGGAAAGCAATTTTGCAATACATAGCAAGAAAAATGGAGATGTTTATGCTGATTGGACTAGTAACGTCACTTTTGGGGTTTTATTCTAAGAAAATAATTTCCAGGAAGGAAGATGTATATATGAAGTTATTCATGGTATTATATGGTGAAACAATGGAAATTACATGAGAATGACCAATTGAATTATAGTATAATTCTCAGTGGAAAAACTATATAGCTATGCAACATGGTGAATTAGAAACTAGCAATATTAAAAATGTTTACGATAAAAATATTTTAATTCTGATTACAACTTGTATTTTTGTTTTCCTCATGTATAACCTTTGATCCTTCCCAATTTAGGGAGCTAGCATGGGGCAACCATGGTCCTCTAGGAGTTGTAATGATAGGACCAGAAAACAGAGAACCAAATTTGTCTCTTTTAAGCCCAGCTGCACATGCAAGATAGAAAATATCTGGAGTAATGTATTGACTAAATAAAAGTTTTCCAAGTAGAGGAGGGAGGGGAAAGTCAAAAGGGAAGTAAAGGAGTACCCTTAAGAAGGAACCTGAGTCTTGCCCTCACCTTCCCTTAAGGCAGTGGTTCTCAACCTTCCTAATGCCGCGACCCTTTCATACAGTTCCTCATGTTGTGGTGACTGCCAATTTCATTGTCACAACTTGAACATAATTAAAGCATAGTGATTAATCACAAAAACAATATGTAATTGCCCTGACTGGTTTGGCTCAGTGGATAGAGCGTCGGCCTGCGGACTCAAGGGTCCTGGGTTCGATTCCGGTCAAGGGCATGTACCTTGGTTGCGGGCACATCCCCAGTAGGGAGTGTGTAGGAGGCAACTGATCGATGTTTCTCTCTCATCGATGTTTCTAACTCTCTATCCCTTCCCCTTACTCTCTGTAAAAAATCAATAAAATATATTTATAAAAAAAAACCCAAAAGAAAACAAAAAAAAACCAATATGTAATTATATATGTGTTTTCCGATGGTCTTAGGCGACCCCTATGAAAGGGTTGTTCGACCCCCAAAGGGGTCGTGACCCACAGGTTGCGAACCGCTGCCTTAAGGGCTTCTCCAAAGCAGAAGGGATAGTAGATCCCTACCCCTCAAGGCAAATTTAGGGATCTAGGAAAAGAAAAGACCAATGCTGATGCCCAAGCATTAGTGCAAGGTGCTAGAGAAGCAGTGCCCTAGTGTAACAGCAGTGAGTGGAGGTGGAGGTTAAGAGCTGGCAAAAGAGGGCCCGAGGCTTCCTGGGTGTGGGTGTAGGTTCAGGAGAGCATCTGAGAAGGGCTAGCAGTTGAGATAAAAAGGAACAGAGTGTGGACTGACAACTGGAAACTGATGGGTAACCGATATTTAATTGGGTGCATGATGGGGGAAAGGTCACAAGTGAGGATTAGCTGGCATATTCATTTTCTAGGGCTGCCATAACAAAGTAAAACAAGGTAGCTTAAAACGATAGAACTTATTCTCTCACAGTACTAGAGGGTACAAGTCCAAAGCCAAGGTGTCGGCAGGGCCCTGCTCTGAAGGGCCTGCGGAAGAATCCTCTCTGCCTCGTCCTCATTTCTGGTGGCTGCTGTCAGTCCTTGGTATCCTTTGACTTGTACCTGCATCATTCCAATCTCTGCCTCTGCTGTCACATGGCCTTCTCTGTGAGTGTGTGTGTCCTATGTCTTCACATGGCCTTCTTAAAAGAACACCACTCAGTGGATTTGGGGCCCACTGTAATCTAATACGATCTCATCTTACAAAGACCCTATTTCCAAATAGGTTCTCATTAAAGGTTCTGGGAGGATGTGAAGTTTGGGAGGACACTCTTCAAACCACTACAGCAGGGATAAAGGATATCTTAGCAGATCCTGGTATAGACCAGGGGCTAGTCATTATCCCCTCCCCCAGGAAAGATCCTGAATTGTATGACTGGGTCTGCCTAGAATTATACATTTTTTAAAATATTTTTTTTTATTGATTTCAGAGAGGGAAAGATAGAAACATCAACGGTGAGAGAGAATTATTGATTGGCTGCCTTGTGCACACCTCCCACTGGGGATTGAGCCTGCAACCCGGGCATGTGCCCAGACCGGAATCTAACCGTGACCTCCTGCTTCAGAGGTCAAAGCTCAACCACTGAGCCATGCAGGTCGGGCAAGATTATACTTTTTGCTATTAAGTGAAATGGGTCATGTAAATACAGGTTGAGTTGAAATTATAGAAAAACTAAGGGTATGAAATGTATGTGCACATCTGTATGTGACTTAAAAATGTTGCTCCTGCTATAAGACATGTCCCTCTGGGAAACCAGGGTTCTGAGTTTTCTCTTCCTTTCATCTGGGTCATGCTCTAAATCCAGAAGATATTAGTATGTGTTGCTGATTGATTGAGGTCCTCATAAGCCTCCCATCCTCTCCTGTTCTGGAAAGATCACAAGACATTCTGCTAAGACTCAGATATGCTTCGGTTCAAGCCTTTGCCTGTAATGCCAAAATGGATACATTCAAGGTTGCCAGGGGGCATGTTGGAGATGTTCCCCTTCAGCTTTCTCAGTGTTTGAGGCCTTTTAAGCCAGCCATAAAGAAAGATAATAAGACTGAAAACCAAAAAATCTGAATTCAAATCTAGTTTAATCTCAAATTAGCCATGTGACTTAAGCAAGTCCTTTACCTCCTCAGGGCTTTTTTTTTTTTAATCCATAAAATTATATATTTTTTGTTTGTATTTCAGGATGTCTTTTTCCTCTTATTAGAATATAAACTGCACAAAGACAGGGGTTTTGCCTACTTTGGTCACTATTGTAGTCCCAGTGCCTGTAACACTGACAGGCACGTAGCAGGGATTCCATAAACACTTGTTGGATGAAGGAAATGAAGTGTACGATATTTCATTGTATTTTGTTAGTATGTGTATGTGCATTCAGAGCCTTAAAATCGACTTTTGGATCATGTGCAGAAAATTCATAGAGGAGTTCCAGTGAAAATGTCTGTACCTTTCTTTTAGGGGAGCTCAACTAAAAAGAAAAACCTGAGGGAAGACTCATTTAACCTCAGAGTGAATAATTACATATGGAGGAATGGAAACACACCCAAATGGATCTTTTATTAGTGCTATTATAATAAACTAGAGGCCCAGTGCACAGATTCATGCACTGGTGGGGTCCCTCAGCCTGGCCTGCAGGGATCAGGCCAAAACTGGCTCTCCAACATCCCCAGAGGAGTCCCAGATTGCAAGAGGGTGCAGGCCAGGCCCAGGGACCCCACGGGTGCATGATGGGGCTGGGGAGGGACAACGGGAGGGCTCCAGGGCATGTCCGGCCTGTCTTGCCCAGACCCCAGCAGCAAGCTAACCTAGGGGTCAAAGCATCTGCCCCCTAGTGATGGTGGTGGCGGGGGGCGAGGGGGGGGAAGAGGGAAGGCAGATGAATGGTCAGACACTTAGCACATTAGGCTTTTATTATATAGGATTCTAGTGACACACACTTCTGACACATGGTTCTTGTAATAACAGAAATAGCAGAGGCCCAGCTTTCCCACAGTTTTGTTCTATGCTTACGACTTAGTCATCTGCCCAGGCTCCCTTTTCCTCTTTCTTTCAGCCAATGAATGATAAGGACTAGGAAAGAAATTGTGGATCAAAGGACCTGCCTCTGGTTCTGATTATAGCAAGTGTCACTCACTTCTCTGCCCTGGGCCCCAGTTTCTCCAAATTTATGTGTTAATGTGACACACATGGTTTTCCTTAATTGCAACTAAGTGACATGTTGTTATATCTCTTTACAGATGAAGAAATCGGTGTGGATCCACCACACACCGAAGGGTCCCAAGTGATTCCCGGTCAGGGATGTACCTAGATTTCAAATTCCAGCCCTGGCCCTGGCCCTAGCCGGGGTGCGTGTGGGAGGCAACCAATTGAGGTCTCTCTCTCACATATACGTTTCTCTCTCTCCTCCCTCTCATTCTCTCTAAACATCAATGGAAAAAAATATCCTCAGGTGAGGATTAACCAAATCAACCAATCAATCAATCATGGCTCAGAAATTGCGAGATCTGCCGAAGACCACTAATTAGTACTAGAACCAAGCTTTCTGACTCCAAGTTCAAGTTTCTTTCCACCCTACCAATGAGACACTTAGAGGATCCCTGAAGCCCTGATCCTTTCCCTTTCTACCTAATCTCCATGAAGGGGCTGGGGTCTTTGCCTAGCTTACTCCTTACTGTAATCTCAGCGCCTACAACTCGGCCCGCTCTGTGCCATTTGAATGAACAAACTGGAGGAGTAGAGACGCGCCGCTGTTCGCTGTTCGTCCTTTGACTTCCTGCAAATCGCTCCTCCGTTCCTAGATGTCACCTCTGTCCCCCACCGCACCCGTCTCCCTCCCATGCCCGGTTCGCTCCTCCCGCCACGAGATGGCACTGTGACAACGAACTCCACCCAGCAGGGAGCGGCGCCCTTCTCCGCCCCGCGC
>NW_005355159.1:226620-232125 GCF_000412655.1 Myotis brandtii
TGCGCGGGCCGGCCTGCGGGGCCCCAGTTGCCGGAAGAGGAAGCGGAGGCTCTGAAATTCCGTCCACCAACGTCCACTGGGCCCCCTGAGCTGGGTGCTGGCCTCCGCACGTCCACGTCCGTTATCGTCCTGAGCCCCGCCGGGTGGGGAGCGGGGATGGCCCCGGCTTACGGACGGGGACACGGAAGCCCACAGGGGCGGAGGGATTTGCCCAAAGCCCGACCGGGCAGGTCGCATGAGGACCGAGATTTTTCTGGTTTCCCAGCTCGTGTTCTTTTCTCTCTACTGCCTCCCTCGAGGTCGATTCCCCTCCCTTCCCTGCTCACTAGCACCTCTCATTCTTCACCCACCTGGGGCAGGATAAATACTTCCCTTTTTAAAATTTCCCTGATCACACATTTTCCTCCTAAGACTTGGCCTCTCCCTAGCCCCCCTTCTCGGCGTTCCTCATTCATAGGTTTCAAAATCTGGGTCCACCCTCCGACGATGAACCTCTCAACTAGCGGTGGACCCTGAAGAGTGAGAGCTAGGCTGGTTCAGTGAGGCTTGGGGTGTGTAAGCGGGCGACGATCGGGCCCTTGGATTAAAAATTGAGATGGTGTTTCAGTGGGTCCAGATTCAAGAGTCCTGTCGGAAGCTGTTTTCTAATCCAACATGCTCTTCCCTGCGGGGCTCGTAGTGCACTGGGAAGGTGTCTTGACACCTTCCTGCATGGTTGCCGTGCTGTCATACTTTCACCGTTTTCCCTCCATTTGCCATTGAGCTTTTCTCATTACCTCTCCAGCATTAAAGCTGATAAAATAACAGGTGTAATCACAGATCCTCCTCTATTTTTCTTTTACTAAGCTATTTCAACAACCTTAATGCTTCCTTTTCCAGAAAGGTTACCTAATTTAGTTATTTTAAGAGTGTACATGGAAAAAAAAAGCATCAGTGGAATGCACTTAAAATGGGTAGTACTTTCTTTATCTTGTAAAAATCTTAAGGTACTAAATGCAAGTTAGTTCCCTTCCCACAAAAATGGCCTATTCTGTCATTTTTGGTTATTTTACTGAGTCTATTCTGTCTCCAACCAGTTCAGTATGTATTATGTAAAGTAATACAAATGTATTATGTAGAACAGGAACAGAAAAATAGAAATTAACTTCAATCATCTGTCATTTTTGAGGATTTGCAAGTAGTCAATGAGTAACCTCATATCTGTATGCCTTTTATATTTTTTGCAGCTTTTCCATAACTTTTAATGTATATCTCGGTGTCAGGATTTATACTATTGTTAGGATATTCTTTTGAGTACACTTCTGAAATAATTTTAATCTAAAATATAGATACAAAATAATTCAGTTAAATTATATTTTAACCAAAAAGAAAATTTCTGTATCAGTTTTAAGTACTATATGAGACTTTTAACATTTAATCTTTTTGGTCACATGATTCATATTGGTAATGATTAGCAGCCTTATATCTTATTTCATTATCTTGGTGAATAGGATTGGATGTGAGAAAAGGCAAGACTCCTGTGAGAAGAGAGCAGAATGAGCAGCGGGATCTATGCTTGAAGTTGAGTCTCTTGGAAAAGATCTCTTTGAATGTGGAAGAGGTCTGAGCAGATGAAAATACAATCGGGTAAGCACCAGGGAAGGGCCTTAAATGAGGAGGTAGGTGGGGGTAGTGAAATATATGCACTATGCCGAGAATGTATGCTGATCCTGTTTTCTAATTTTTGAAATTAGAAAACTCAGATCATATATTTCGAGAATGTATATGTGTAGGTGTTATGAAAATCTGGAAATTAAATCACTAAGTTACACATTTGTGTAAAGTACTGAAATTAGATACCAGGTCCTAGGAAATTCAGGATACCCATTTATCATAAACATGGAGTAGTAGTGTCATTTGAACTGTAAAATTTGTGTGTAGAAAGATAGAGAAATAGTCCAGGGATCTTAAAATTAAGGAATACTAATAATTTTGCTTAAGTACAAGCTAATGCAACTTTTATATAGGAGAAATGTCAATCAAATTAATGATAACTCAAGGAGCTGGGCAGTAAGACTTCAAAAGTCTGTCTGCTTAGCTCCCTGTTCTATTCTCTAGCCCAGTTCTTGGAGATGAAGTTCCAAATTTAATACAAGGGGAATTAAGAAAAATGAGCCCAATTTGTGTAGCTGCTTCTTTCACTGCATTAAAAATAAAGCTAGATCCATTGACATAGTTGATAGAAAGTAGGCCTACACTAGCTTTTAGGCAGATAAACAACCACCTTTGTCAAGTACTGCCATTTAATATCAGCGTGCTGAATACCAGTTGAGCTAAATGACTTTTTCTCTGCTGAGCTATTTGGATGTTAATCATTGGTGGTAAATGCCCCGTTGTAATAATATTACAAGTTGTATACTAATATAAAGTTGCATTAATGTTACATGTTGTATACCTGATATAATTCTCAAATGGCTTTTCTGGCCATTTTTGCTACTATTACATTGAAAATGGTAGTACAATTCACTGTAGCATGAAAGGAAGATACAATATCCTGGCCACACAGTTTAGTTTATTTTGCATGTCATACTGCATGCCTGATGGGCTAATTCACAACCCATCCCTGCTAATTACTTTTTCTATGTAGTTAACTCCTGTTAACCTGTGACATTAAGCTTTAAAAAAAGCATATTAAATATATACCATGTATTGATTGTTGTTCATTTGCTTACATAAAATACAATGTGAAATTGCTTACATAAATGCAGTCTCCCAAGTCCACAAGTTTTTGACATTTAATAGTTCAAAAAGAACTGGTTGCCACAGAATTTCTGTTTATTTTGCTTCTTTTTAGTAATGTCATGAATAATACATATCAGAATATCACACAATGGCTTATAATAACACTGCTTGTTATTTTTCTTTGATACTTAGCTCCTGTTACATTTAAATATTGAAATTGATAAAGCAAAAATACATCATCTTCTGGATTTATATCATGAAAAGAAACATCATTAATAGATGAAATATTAACACTGTTTGGAGGTTGAACTGGTAAATTGGGCTCAGACTTTTATCAAAGTATTGGTAACAAACATCAGTTGCTTTCTTTAAATAAAATTTTTTTAAAATATATTTTTATTGATTTCAGAGAGGAAGAGAGGGAGAGATAGAAACATCAATGATAAGAGAGAATTTCTGATCAGCTGCCTCCTGCACATCCCCTACTGGGAGTCGAGCCTGCAACCCAGGCGTGTACCCTTACTGGGAATTGAACCCTGATCTCCTGGTTCATAGGTTGATGCTCAACCAGTGAGCCACACTGGTCAGGCCATCAGTTGTTTTCTGTATCAATTATTTCAACTATTAAAGCCACTTGAAGTAGTAACTTTTTTTCCCCTCTTATTTAATCAGGAGAGTAAAACTTGTATGATCTGTAATAATAGGCACATAGATTCCTTATAGTATAAAGCAGTGATGGCGAACCTATGACACGCCTGTCAGAGGTGACACGCAAACTCATTTTTTTGGTTGATTTTTCTTTGTTAAATGGCATTTAAATATATAAAATAAATATCAAAAATATAAATCTTTGTTTTACTATGGTTGCAAAGATCAAAAAATTTCTATATGTGACACGGCACCAGCGTTAAGTTAGGGTTTTTCAAAATGCTGACAAGCCGAGCTCAAAAGGTTCGCCATCACTGGTATAAAGTCACCACAGTAATCATAAGTTAGTGATGTCTAGGCAAGAGCAGAAGACAAAGAAAAACGTACCAGCCAGTTAAGTCTTTTGTTGCTTAAAGTTTCAGTTAAAAGGAAACAGTATTTATATTATCTTGGGTAAGTGCCCTCAGAAGATTATTAAAAGTACGTTGTTTGGACAGTTTTATCCTGTTCTAATTGGTCATGATTATTTCTGTTAGCTGAAGAAGTCCACATTTATTAAATGTGTCACTTTTTAGAGTACAGAAGCACTTAACTCCCTTGGCACATTCAGCTTCACTGTTGACATCTCTTGGATGGAGCACAACAGCCAACTGGCATATGGCCTGTTTCCTTCCAGTGTGGGAAAGAAAAAAGGAATTTTGGCAAGAGATACCTAAGGAGAGCCTTTTATAAAGGTTCCCAAAGGGATTTAGAGTCACTGTGAAATAGACATGACCTCAATTTTTTTTTTAAATCTTATTTTTAAACTGAACAGAGAGAAGGGGGAGCTTTTCTTACTGGGTTTCATTGCAACTGTGCTGAAAAGCATTTTTTTTTCTTGCATTCGGGGGAGGGTGCAGGCTCCCTATCAAACTGTCATTCTGATTAATATAAGAGAAGGTAGGCCTGAGAACAACTTCATGTGCTTTGTTTTTCTAGGAAAATGCAACATGGCAGCAGCAATGGAAACAGAACAGCTGGGTGTTGAGATCTTTGAAACTGCAGAGTGTGAGGAGAATATTGAATCAGGGGATCAGCCTAAATTGGAGCCGTTTTATGTGGAGCGGTATTCCTGGAGTCAGCTTAAAAAGCTGCTTGCTGATACCAGAAAATATCATGGCTACATGATGGCTAAGGCACCACATGATTTTATGTTTGTAAAGAGGAATGATCCAGATGGGCCTCATTCAGACAGGATCTATTACCTTGGTGAGTATGAAGTCAGTTTCTGAGAGGAAATGCTTTCTTAATTCAAACTTAGAGGCTAGATGCAATTGGCAAATAAATAAATGCATCAGTGATGGTTCCATTTAAGGGCGGGGTGGGGGTGGAGTGGGGGGAGCTTCTTTGGCTCTAGCGGGTTTGGCTCAGTGGTTGGAATGTTGGCCCACAGAGTGAAGGGTCCCACTTGGATTCAAGTCAAGGGCACATACCTTGGTTGCAGGTTTGATTCCTGGCCCCAGTGGGGCACATGCAGGAGGCAACCAATCGATACCTCTCTCTCACATTGATGTTTCTCCTCCTCCCTTCCACTCTCTAAAAATCAATGGAAAACATATCCTTGCTTGAGGATTAACAACAACAACAAGATTCTTTGAAGTCTTGGTTTGTCCCGTTAACTTTATTTTACCTTCAGGTGACAAATCATGATTGATCATGATCTTATTTTCAAAGTCAAAGTTAAAGATGCCAGAAATTAATTCTTTCTAAAGCTAGATCAAAATGCCTTTCTTTAGTAATGGTCAGATTAGGAATACAAACAGTAAAACCATTCGTTTGTTCCCACTCTCAGTAGCTGCTGCTGTCATTTTTTTTTTTTTAAACCAAGGCTGGTTTTGGTCTCTTCTTCCCTATTCACTCCAGATTTAAGGTTTGTCTAAATTAAGTATATTATACCACTGATTAATTTATTACTAATTAAATATGGATTTATTTATTTAAGCATGTGTACATAAGTGCTCTTTTTAAAAATCTTTAAATCTTTATTGTTGAAAGTATTACATATGTCCCCTTTTTACCCCCATCGACCCGTTCTAGCCCACCTCCCCGCCTCAGGCCTTCTTCACCCTATTGTCTGTGTCCATGGGTTATGCATAT
>NW_005355159.1:232177-240928 GCF_000412655.1 Myotis brandtii
CCTTCCTTCTGGGGTTCTGCAGCCTGTTCTATGATTCTATATCTCTAGATCTATTTTGTTCATCAGTTTATTTTGTTCATTAGACTTTCCTCCCCATTTGTGTGTGTGTGTTTGTTTGTTTTTTGTTGTTGTTGTTAATCCTCATCTGAGGATATGTTTTATTGATTTTAGAGAGAGAGAAAAAGGAAGGAGCAAGGAGGAGAGAGAGTGATAGAGACATCGATGTGAGAGAGACACATCAATTGGTTGCCTTCCGTACACACCCTGACTGGGCTGGGGATGGAATCTGCAAACCAGGTACATACCCTTGACAGGGAATCAAACCCGAGACCCTTCGGTCTATGTGCTGTTGCTCTAACCACTTAGCTACATTGGCCTGTGTGTGTGTGTATTTTAAGAGATATTTTCTGCAAGAGTCCATATCGATAATTATAGATTCGTTCTTTATTTCTTTAACAATTCCAGAGTTTCATTTTTGGGACATCCAAATTTTTGGATGTCCCCAAAATTTTTTTCTAAATAAAAATCCATTGTTTAAAAATGTTTAATATACTTCAAACACCAATTACTACCAGTGTGTCATCAGGAAAGAAACAATGGGGAAGCTCATTTTGTGCTTACACAGAACTGCTATATGTGTACATAGAATGCCTTGGAAATTTAAAAAATAAATTTCAATTACAGTTGCCATTCAATAATATATTAGTTTCAGGTGTTACAGCATAGCGGTCAGACATTTACATAACTTACGAAATGATTCCCCCACACAAGTTTAGTGCTCCCCTGGCACCATGCTTTGAAGATTTGTACTGGTCATGGATGAAGCCAAGGAAAACAGTTTCCAGAGGGACAGCTGAAACGATTATGGGGAATGGCCCTCATTTGAGGATAGCTGAGAGCCAATTTTTTCATATTTGAGGGCTGAAGGCTCTTGGAAGGAGAGGGCGTAAGAGGAAATGATCACGTTTAGTGAAATTATGAATGGTGTGGATAGGTGACTGCAGTCTTAAGAATTCTATAACAGTAACTCGAATATACAAAATAGATTTAAGATAAAAGTAAGTGCTGAAGTAAATGTCAGCTAATATTTAACTTTCTACTCCAAAAGACAACACAAACGAAGAAAGGTTTAGGAAAATAAGGGATAAAGGATGATGTGGATATTTCAGGGCTCATCTCCAACCTTTGCTAGGGTTGGTGCGGAAGTTACCGTGACCTTCCACAGGCTATCTTCGCTGCCATTATCAGAAACACTAGGCTGAGACTCTGTTCCACTCAAGAGCAAGTTTCTTGTTCTAACTATAAGATTTATTTTCAACTTCCTTCACTCCTACCCTTTTTGGAAATGATACCTTACTAATACCTTTTAGGGTAGAAGGGCTTTGTTTTTCTTTGAGTTTTCTTTGGTTCACATCTTCAAAATCAAAGTGTATTTCCATTCTCTGTTGTATGTAGCTCATTCTATACTACTGTGGTCTTTCCATTCAATTATTGCATGATTTCCCAGAATAGATGTGGCTTCTACTTAATATAGACCTCTTTCCTTTACCTTTACCCAATAAAGGAAAAAGAGATTTTTAGCAAATCAGATATCAGATTCTGTGTTGTTTTAATATAAGTATATTTTCATTGAAACTTAATGATTACAGTTATAGAACATTTATAATGAAGAAAAACTAGAATTCAGTTAGACCTATATATATTTCTAAATAAGCACTTCAGTGGTTCAGAAAAATAAGACATTTTAGTAATCTGAAGTTATCACAAAGCACGCTCATTTGGAATCTCATGAGTCTGTTGCCAACTTGTAAGAGGCTAACAATTAAAAAAACAACAACCTGCCTGGTCATTGCAGTTCAGTGGTTGAGCATCGTCAACCCATGAACCAGGAAGTGTCCCGGTCAGGGCACACGCCTTGGCTGCTGGGCTCGATTCCCAGTAGGGAGCATGCAGGAGGCTGCCGATCAGTGAGTCTCTCTCATCATTGATGTTTCTATCTCTCCCTCTTCCTTCCACTCTTTGAAATCAATTAAAACACACACACACACACATTAAAAAAAAACCTAAAAATGAAACAAAAACTAAAAATGACACTTGTCCCTGTATCATCTTACACTTTTGTTTGTTTTGAGAGAGAATAAGATCTGATATCAGAATGAAACTTGAGAATTTTTCTGTGAAGCCCAAGTTTTATTGAAACGAATTTCCATGGCATATGGCATATGTATCTCCTACTTGTTAACATTTATTATAGATCCACAGAGTATAAAAATTTGCAGATATAGGAGGCATTATGTACTTATTACTGTGATTGCGGTTGATGGCTATTTTTAAAAGTGATTTTTAAAAAGAGTGTTTTCTCTTATAGCTATGTCTGGTGAGAACAGAGAAAATACACTGTTTTATTCTGAAATTCCCAAAAACATCAACAAAGCTGCAATCTTAATGCTGTCTTGGAAGCCTCTTTTGGATCTTTTTCAGGTAGGATTAGACATTGTTATTCCTGTGATTTGCAGTATGTTGTCAGCATTTGTTTAGAGACAGAAATTCAGTTGGGGTTTTGTATTTGAAGCAGATGTGAATCAGAGACATACTTTGATTACGTGAATCTTTTCCAATTTATTGAGTCTTATTTTATGGCCCAGAATATGGTTCATCCTGGTAAATGTTCTGTGTTCACTTGGAAAGAATGTGTTCTGCTATTGTTGGGTCTATAAATGATTATTAGATCAAATTGGTTTATTGTATTGTTTAAGTCTTCTATTTTCTTACTGATTTTTTATTTGTTCTATCAATTATGGAAAGAGGGTGTAGAAACCTCCAACCGTAATTGTAGATTTGGCGATTTCTCCTTGTAGTTCTGTTTGTTTTTGCTTTATTTTTTTGAAGCTATGTTATTAGGTACATCAGTGGCTAGGATTGTTATGTCCTGATAAATCGACTTCTTTATTGTTATGGAATGACTTTCTTTGTTTCTAGCAATAATCTTTACCGTGAAATTTACTTTGATACAGCCACTTCAGCTTTCCTTTGATTAATGTTAGCATGGAATATGCTTTTCCATTCTTTTCCTTTTTTAACTGGCTTTATTGAGATACAATTCACATACCATCCAATTCACTCAAAGTATACAGTTCAGTAGTTTTTAGTGTACTCACAGAGTTGTGCAACTATCACCAAAATCTAAATTTAGAACTTTTTGTCATCCCCAAAAGATTTTGTGTAGATTTGTTTTCAATTCCCTTCGTTATATACCTAGGAGTTAAATTGCTGGGTCGTGTGGTAACTCTGTATTTAAAATTTTAAGGAGCTACTAAATTGCTTTCTATAGCAGCTACACCATTTTACATTCCCACCAGTCATATATGAAGGTTCTGATTTCCTACATTCTCACCGATCCTTGTTATTCATCATTTTTACTATAGCCATCCTAGAAGGTGTGAAGTCTATCTCATTGTTGTTTGCTTTGCCTTTTCCTAATGATCAGTGATGTTGGGCATTTTTTCATGTGTTTATTGGCTATTTGTATATTTTCTTTGAGGAAATGTCTGTGTAAGTCCTTTGCCCATTTTTAATTGGGTCTTTTTAATGTTGAATTGTAAGAGTTTTTTTTTCTTTATTCTGGATACTAGACCCTTACCAGATGTGATTTGCAAATATTTTCTCCCATTCTGTGAGTTTTCTTTTTACTTTTGTCTTTAATTGTAGTAATTATGAGTATAAAATCAGCTACAATTACCTTTGGCAAGTGTTTAGTACTATAATCGTTAATTTGGATCTATACATTTAAATATAGTTACTTTGAACTCTCTTTTATGGAGGATAAAATATTTTTAGACTTCCCCTTTATTGAAGGAAGAGGTAAACTGGAGTCCATAGTCCATCTGTTACCAGTGTGTCAGTAGTCAAGACTTTCTTTGGTCAGGGATCTCAATGTGTGTACCTTTCTCCCTATGTTAGAAGACATACATAGACAAATTATGGATGATGTTGGTCAAGGTCCAGACAACAGGAATACTGAAGAAGAGGATGCTGAGTAGAACCACATGCAGCAGTCCTACCAATATGATGTAGGCCAGCCAGATGCCTACATCATATTCATCACTCGAGGGCTGGGGTTTACTTAGATGTATGCCACCCCCATATTCATCCTCCCAGCTTCAGAAGCCCAGCAGAGTTTTACATTTTGATGAAATTCAGTCAGTTGTGTGTTTTTTTCTGTGATTGCTTGTGCTTTTGGTGTCATATATAAGAAACTGTTGCTTAATCCAAGGTTATACAGATTTTCATCTGTGTAAATGATGAAACATGAGTTTTATAGTTTTAGCTCTTACATTTTGGTCTTGGATCCATTTTGAGTTAATTTTTGTATATGGTGTGAGATAGGGGTTCAAATTTATTTGTTTAATACCATTTGTTGAAAAGTTATTTTCCCCCCATGGAATACACTTAGCACTCTTGTTGAAAGTCAGTTGACCATAAATGTCTGGATATATTTCTGGACTCTCAATTCCATTCCAGTGACCTATATGCCAGTACCATGCTGTCTTCGTTAATGTAGCTTTGTACTAACTTTTGAAATTGGAAAGTGTGACTAGGGTACATCTTAATTCTTCCTTAAACACTAGGTAGGATTTATTTTATTTATTTATTTTTTATTAAATCTTTATTGTTCAGGTTACATTTGTTCCTCTTTTTTTCCCCCCCATAACTCCCCTCCTCCCAGTTCCCGCCCCCCCCTCCGCCCTCACTCCCCACCCAGTCCCTGATTCATTATAATCACCAGTTCATTCTGTACATCAGATTATTTATTCACTTGGTTCTTAGATTCACTTGTTGATAGATGCATGTTTGTTGTTCACAATTTGTATCTTTACCTTTTTCTTCTTCCTCTTCTTAAAGGATACCTTTCAGCATTTCGTATAATACTGGTTTAGTGGTGATGAACTCCTTTAGCTTTTCCTTATCTGTGAAGCTCTTTATCTGACCTTCAATTCTGAATGATAGCTTTGCTGGATAAAGTAATCTTGGTTGTAGGTTCTTGGTATTCATCACTTTGAATATTTCTTGCCATTCCCTTCTGGCCTGCAAAGTTTCTGTTGAGAAATCAGCTGACAGTCGTATGGGTATTCCCTTGTAGGTAATTGAGTCTCTTTCTCTTGCTGCTTTTAAGATTCTCTCTTTGTCTTTTGCTCTTGGCATTTTAATTATGATGTGTCTTGGTGTGGTCCTCTTTGGATTCCTTTTGTTTGGGGTTCTCTGCGCTTCTTGGACCTGTAAGTCCATTTCTTTCACCAGGTGGGGGAAGTTTTCTGCCATTATTTCTTCAAATAGGTTTTCAATATCTTGCTGTCTCTCATCTTCTGGCACCCCTATTATTCTGATGTTGGTACGCTTGAAGCTGTCCCAGAGGCTCCTTACACTATCTTCGTATTTTCGGATTCTTTTTTCATTTTGCTTTTCCGGTTGGGTGTTTTTTGCTTCTTCGCATTTCAAATCTTTGACTTGATTCTTGCGCTCCTCTGGTCTGCTATTGGGTGTCTGTATAATATTCTTTATTTCAGTCCGTGTATGCTTAATTTCTAGTTGGTTCTTTATCATAGCATCGAGGGTCTCATTAGTTTTCGTGACTCTCTCCTCAAGTTTATTGACAGCTTCTAGCACATTTTTGCAAGCCCTCAAAATTGCGATTTTTAGCTCTATATCCTCCATTTCTGTCATGTTTTTTTGTCTCCGCATTTTTTATGCTTTCTTGGTGCACCCCCTAGTGGTCTTTGTGCGCAGTCTTGTTCTAGTTGAGCCTTGATTGTTGTAGTTAATACTAGAGGGATTTGACCACCAGGCCGACTGGCTGTGTGAATCAGCTGTGTCTGCCGCGGAAAACTTCTGTCCTCTGGGGAGGTGCTAATCTAGCCTTTGCCTGAGGCGATCTGGCAAATGGCTCTGCGCAGGGCTTGGGCGGGGCGGGCTCAACAGGGCGGGCGGAGGGAGCCGTTATGGTGCCCTCAGTCCTGTTCCCAGAGGCTCTGCTTCTCAGAACCCCCGGAACCGCTGCAAACCTCGGAGGGAAAGCTGCCTTCCAACTGATGCCAGACACTCCCGCTTCTCCCGTTTGGGTCCGAGTCCCCAGCGATTCGCCCGTATCTGGAGCTCAGAGTCTGAGACTCCCCCCTGACCGAAAACGACAACCGCGCTCTCAGCCACCAGCCCGCTTTGCGCGCGCACCTCCGCACCTGAGTATTTTCCACACTGCGCCTCCTCTGAGCCTCGGTGTGCTGTTATTTTTCCTTCTAGTTGAAGAGTCTCTCCTCAGCCAGCCTTCCTGTGGTTCTGGGTGATGTCCGTTCCGACTTTTAGTTGTATTTTTGAAGTGGTTGTTTGCGGCAGCAGTCTCCAGTGTTTACCTATGCCGCCATCTTGGTCTCCTAGGTAGGATTTATCAGTAAAGCCATCTAGTCCAGGATTTTTCTTTGTGGGAAGTTTGTTTTTTTTATTATTAACTCAGTATCTTTATTCATTATGTCTATTCAGATTTTCTATTTCTTGAATCAGTTTTGGTGATTTGTTTGTTTCTAGGAATTTAACCATTTTATCTACATTATCTGATTTGTTGTCATACAACTGTTTATACTATTTACTTAAAATCCTTTTTATCCATATTAGATTGTTAATAATGATCCGTTTTCATTCTTGACTTTAGTAAATTGAGTCTTCTCTCTTTTTGTTTTTTTGATTGTTCTAGTAAATTTGTCAAACTTGTTGATCTTTTCAAAGAACCAACTTTTGGTTTTGTTGAGCTTTATTGTTTTTCTGTTTTCCATTTTGTTTTATTTCAAATCTAATTTGTATTATTTCCTTGTTTCTCCTTGCTTTGGATTTAGTTTGCTTTGCTTTTTTTATAGTCTTAGGTGGAAAGTTGACTTATTAATTTGAGCTCTCTCTCTCTCTCTCTTTTTTTAAATAATTCTTTATTGTTGAAAGTATTACATATGTCCCCTTTTTTCTCCCGAGATCTCTTTTTTAATGTAGGTATTTATAGTTATAAATTTCCTCTGGAACTGCTTTTGCTGCATCACTTAAATTTTGGTATATTGTATTTTCTTTTGTCTCAAAGTATTTTCTGATTTCCTTTGTGATTTTTTTTTTCTTTGACCCATTAGCTTCTTCCTTCTTGTGCCAACATCTGTAAAACTGTCAAGGCAGTTCAGGTGTACGGCTTACCTCATTTGTTTCCCATTTCTCAGGGATCACTGTCCTTTGTTGTCTGATGTCCAGTGTTACTTCATATATTTTGTTCATTTTCTCAGTTGTTTCAGAAACAGGGAGGATATATCTGGTCCCTGTTTCTCCATCTTGGGTAGAAGTGGAAAGTTTGTTTCATTTTAACATTTAAATCTCTAACCCATTTGGAATATGTGAAAAGTAGATCCAGTATTATCTTTCTTTTCTTTTTAAAAATATATTGTTATTGATTTTAGAGAGGAAGGGAAAGGGAAGAGAGATAGAAACATCGATGAGAGAGAATCATTGATTGGCTGCCTCCTGCATGCCCTCTACTGGGGATCGAGCCCGCAACCCAGGCATGTCCCCTTGATGGGAATCGAACCTGGGACCCTTCAGTCCGTAGGCTGACGTTCTTATCCACTAAGTCAAACCACCTAGGGCCCAGTGTTATCTTTTTGTATATGATTATGCAGTAATTCCAACTGATTTAAAATATCAGTTGTCCATTTTGGATTTTTTTTGTTCTCTAACATTGTTCATTCTGTTTATTCATGTTTTAATTTTTAATATCTGGTTAAGGCTAACCTTTTTTTTCTCATAATCTTTTTCAGGGTTCTTTTTTATCATCTTGCTTGTTATTCTTTCAAATAACAAATTTTATAATCACAAAGTTTTAAATATAGTTCTCTTGTGAAAGTTAATTTCTTAGCTCTGAAATTTCTTATGTTCTGATTACTAAGCATTAAGACATATTAAGCAGAGATCAAGTCTGGTGACATTTAAGGAGAATAAGAGGGGAGAAATTAAAATATATAGTCAGAATTGCTCTTGGCTTTTATGGAAAGTCTTAAGAAGTATTTAAAACAAAAGGTTAGAATCAATAAAACTATATGTTCATAGAATTTGTGAGTTTTTTTCTGTTGGAGCCTAACACACACATACAAATACATTAATAAAAAAGCGATACGATACAATGAATAAAAAAACAAACTATGTGAGTTTTTACCAGGATTCCAAGGTTGTCTTTTTTTCAACCTCACCTAACATTATTTTGGGTTTGCAAGTACGTATCTGTACTTGCCATTTTTTAAAACAATGTTTACTTTCAGTGTGCTGGCTTAATTTTGGAGTGGTACATGCCTGCAAACTTATCTAGTTTTCTTTTGGTGTTGTTGTTAATCCTCATGGGATATATTTAGAGAGAATTAAAGGGAGGGAGGGAGGATTAGAAGAAGAGAGACAGAGATAGGGACAGACATCGATGTGATAGAGATACATTGATTGGTTGCCTCCTACATGCACCCTGACCAGGGCCAGGGATCAAACCTGCAATCCAGGTATGTGCCCTGGAATTGAACCTGCAAGCCCTCAGTCCAGGGGCTGACTCTCTAACACTTAGACACATGGGCAAGGGCTAGACCTCTTTTTAAAGTATTATTCCTTGAGTAGAGGCCCAGTGCACGAATTCGTGCATGGGTGGGGTCCAGCCAGCCCGCCCCTATGGGGGCAGATGGGGGGGGAGGGGCT
>NW_005355159.1:240950-241885 GCF_000412655.1 Myotis brandtii
CTGGCCTGGGGGAGGGGCTGTGGAAGAGGGAGGAGGGGCCGATCGGGGCCCAGATCAGGCTGGTTGGCCGCCACAGTGCACGTTATAGCGACCGGTCATTCTGCCGTTCCGCTCGATGGGCTTTTTTTATATATATATATATCAGAAACCATGTCTGTTTTCTTTTATCAAACTCAAAGTGTGAAGAGCTCTTAGTGAGCGAGCAAATGTATGAGATGCAATTTTTTGAAGTTAGTACTTACTAGATTTGTTTTCCTTATATTTCTTTTTGTATTTTATATATGTGTCAAATGATATTTCTAGCTTGGGAAAACTCATCATCATCAGTCATTAATTACAAATATTCTTTTGAAAGATTTTAACAGATACTATAGGTAGGAAAACAAAATGACAGATTGTGCTCTCAAGTTTTTTATGCTTTTTAAAACTTATTTCTACTCAGAAATACTGAAAAAAGTGAAAAACCAAACCATAGCCAAATGAGTAAAAGAGACAGTAACTCTTACATAAATTTCAAAGAAGAGATCACCACTATACACCGTAATGCATCAGGAAGCTTTCCTGGCCAAGGTTGAATTAGAGCCAAGGTTTTGGGGTATTGTTAGAACTTGGGTGGGTAGAAAGAAAAATACCCTTTCAAGTGGGGGAAATGGCAGGGACAAAGGCCAGGAAGCAAAACATCACATGTTAGGTTTTACATCAGTGATGTGACCAACCTCACCTAGGGGCTTGTTAGAGGACTAGAGGCCCGGTGCATGAAATTCGTGCACTTGGAGGGGGGGTAGTCCCTCAGCCCAGCCTGCACCCTCTCTCAGTCTGGGAGCCTTCGGGCGGGGGGGGGGGTGTCCGACTGATGGCTCTCCTGCAGGGAGCAGGCCTAAGCTGTCAATTGGACATCCTTAGCACTGCTGCAGAGGCGGGAGGAGCTCCCGCCA
>NW_005355159.1:242042-249523 GCF_000412655.1 Myotis brandtii
GGAGCACACTGACCACCAGGGGACAGCTCCTGCATTGAGCGTCTGCCCCCTGGTGGTTAGTGCACGTCATAGTGACCGGTCATTCTGCCGTTCGGTCTATTTGCATATTAGCCTTTTATTATATAGGGTAGGATTATTAGTAGATGTAGTGGAAAGGTACTAATGACAGCTGATATTGAGAATTTACTCTGGGCCAGTCATTGTGCTAAACACTTTACATAATTTTATCTCAGTTAATTTTCACAAAGCATAAGTAGATGATTTATTACTATTTTGAAAGTGAGGAAAATTACTTTTTGAAGAAATTAAGCTGCTTGCTCAAAGTCAGGCTTCTAATGAGGGTCAAAGCCTAGATTCAAACAACTTGACTTCAAAGTCTGTGCTCTTAACTGCATGTAAAATCACTAAGTTACATTTCAGTGATGTAGAAGATCTTGAATGCCAAGCCAAAGTGATGAGATGTAACTCTCATTCTTTAACATATATAACAATCATCTAAAGACCTTTTACCAAGAAATCTTTCAGAAGACTTCCTCAAATTACTCTGCTTAAAGTTGCTGGCAAATTTTGGGGTCACTCGAAATGTAGACTCAGTAATATTGGAGATGCTAGAATTTCAGTTCTAAAAGCAAAAAGCAAGCTTTCAGAAGACTGAATAGGTGATTTCTCTTTTCTTTTGCATTAGGCAACACTGGACTATGGAATGTATTCTCGAGAAGAAGAACTATTAAGAGAAAGAAAACGCATTGGAACAGTTGGAATTGCTTCTTATGATTATCACCAAGGAAGTGGAACATTTCTCTTTCAAGCTGGTAGTGGAATATATCACGTAAAAGATGGAGGGCCACAAGGATTTACTGTAAGTTGCTGTTACTACTTATTAAATGTATTTTGGGGTCCTAATAGTTATTTGCACCCAAATCAGAAAGGTAATTAAACCAAAATATTCTGTTTACCCATTAACTAAAAAATTTAGTGGTAAAGAAAACAAACTTGAGTATTAATTTTTAATTTTAGGAGTTAATAATTTTTCTAGTGACATTAATATAAATTTTTAAAATGCTAAAACCACTTGCTATATTATTAGGAGGATATAGTAAAGGACATCAGTGCCCACTTTCTGAGTAAGTGCTGAGGAGTGGGGTTGGGAGGATAATATTATCACAAAGCAATCTATTTTGGTTCCCTTATAAGCTTAATTCATCTTAATAAATGGTTTTAAATGTTTGGTTTTATTCCACGCAATTTTTTATGTGCTAGTAGAACTGTTCTTTTGATAGAATTGTGATGATTCTGACTTTCATTACATTTTTCTATGGGCAAACTATACTGTTAAAATTAATTTGAAATGTTTAATAAGTAAAAAAATAAGTTATTTATAAATAATAACTATCCTATTAAACAGATTTGGATAATAAAATTTATGAAGTTCCTATTACCCTTGGCTTTCTAATTCATAGTTTTTTAAAAAAAAGAGTCCTTCCTAATAAGTTAAGGCATATGAAATATATTTTTCTGGGGAGCAATTGTCATAGTTGACATTTTACTTGGAATTATTGTTCATTTTATAGGAAAGGTGCTGGCAAACAAGTATGTATGTATCAACCTGACACTTTCCTTAAAATGTTGTTTACTTTTCTAGCAACAACCCTTACGGCCCAATTTAGTGGAGACTAGTTGTCCCAACATTAGGATGGATCCAAAATTATGCCCAGCTGATCCAGACTGGATTGCATTTATACATAGCAATGATATTTGGATATCCAACATTGTAACCAGAGAAGAAAGGAGGCTAACCTATGTGCACAATGGTAATGATAGTTCTTCAAATCCACTTTTCTGAAAAGTTTTTTAAAATGTAATTTGCTTTTGTTTTGAAAATGAAGTAAACTAGGTGATCTTTGTATTTTAAATTCAAATCTTTAAAATTAAAAAAGAAAAACATGCAGAGGATAAGTGGTATGTATCACCTGTTTAATGCTGCCTTGTTTTGTGTGTGTGTGTGTTTTATGTTTTTATTGATTTCAGAGAGGAAGGGAAAAGGAGAGAGAGATAGAAACATCAATGATGAGAGAGAATCACTGATCGTCTGCCTCCTACAGCCCCCTACTGGGGAACCCGCAACCCAGGCATGTGCCCTAACTGGGAATCGAACCGTCACCTCCTGGTTCATGGGTCGTCACACAACTGCTGAGCCACACAGGCTCGGCTATGTTGCCTTGTGTTTTAATGTTCATTTCCAGACAGCACAACAGTAGCACCCTTGATGTGATTGTTCTTTTAGCCAAATGAGACTGCGAGAATTTCCCAAACTGTTCTTCTTAAAATTTTAATTTAAAAGATTAATCCTGTCTTTGGGAAACAAACAGGAAAAATTAATACTGTAAGAACTACCTGAATATTTGTCTCCCCTTGGAGAGTCTACTTAGTTATTTTGTCATAATAGGAAAAACAGAACTTTGTGTACCTGTGTGTTTGTGGAGATACTTAATTTTTATTGAAGTGACTATAATAATAGTATGCAGTACTCAAAGTACAGAAAAGATGTGGATGTTTTCCTCTAGAGCTTTCATACAAATGAAAGATGGGAAATACTGTTTTCTTTGAACTTGTGAAACAGCTTAAGAATAAACTCCATAATGAAAAATGGTCACTTTGAAAATTCATTTGTCCAACTTTTTCTTAATCTAATGTTCACAAAGTTGATTTATTAGGCATATTCTTTAATAAGTTATTTTAGAATATAGTAGTGTATTGACAGCAAACACTTCATTTGGATAATCAATATTATAGAAGAAGCCTTTTCCTGAATAATTTACATTGATAGAAAGACCACTGAATTAGGAGTCAAGAAATCTGTTCTATTAGTCAGTCAACAAAAATACATTAAGTTCTTGTGTACCAGACAATGTGGCAGGAACTAATGTTGTGTAATTGTACAGTACAGTAGCCAGTACACTTCAAGTGAAGGGACTGTGTGAGAAAGGTCTTGATGCAGTACTGTGGTATGTGCAAGGAGTTAGAAGCAGTTAGGATCCTAAAGCAAGGGATATGAGTGGGGATAGATAAAACTGGCAGATAGGAAAAGCCAGGCCCTAGCTCAGTGATGGCGAACCTTTTGAGCTCGGTGTGTCAGCATTTTGAAAAACCCTAACTTTGGTGCCGTGTCACATATAGAAATTTTTTGATATTTGCAACCATAGTAAAACAAAGATTTATATTTTTAATATTTATTTTATATATTTAAGTGCCATTTAACAAAGAGAAATCAACCAAAAAAAATGAGTTCACGTGTCAGAGCCATCACTGCCCTAGCTGGTTCGGCTCAATGGATGGAGCGTCTGCCTTCAGACTGAAGAGTAGGTTTGATTCCGGCCAAGGGCACATGCCTGGGTTGCGGGCTCGATCCCCAGTAGGGGGTGTGCAGGAGGCAGCCAATTAATGATTCTTTCTCATCATTGATGTTTCTATCTCTCCCTTCCTCTCTAAAATCAATAAAATATACTTTAAAAAAAAAAAGCCACGACAAGGGTAGACTGTATGTCATGTAAATGAACATGGTCTTTATTATGATGTGGCAGTCCATTGAAAAGTTCTAGCAATTGAGTGGTATGGTCAGAATTATATTGTAGATAAATTGTTTCAGGTACTTTTGGAAGTTATATTTGAGAAGCACAAGACTAGAGACAGGGATACCAAAGCTTGACTGTTGCAATTATTCAGGTTTTATGGCCTAAAACTGGAGCACAGGATAGAGAAAAGAGTGTGGAATAGGGAAACTTTTAAGGTAAAAAGCACATTTTTTGGTGTTTAATGGGTCTCCATTTGTAATCATGGAATCAGAACAGCTACCAATGGCAGTAGAAAGGTTAGGTTAGTAATTAGTGAATCTAGGTTGGAAAGCCTGGCAATTATTTTATGCTTCAATAAACTTTGAGCACTCATTATGTACTAGTTATTGTATTCCCTTTCCCTCCACCTCCACCTCTCCCTCCCCCTCCACCTCCACCTCTCCCTCCCCCTTCCAGCTTAATACTGATAGAAATAATCTTAACAACCTCAGAAGGACTGTGCAAGTCAATGAGTCGCTTATGGATCCTCATCTGAAAACTATTCCAAGTCTAAGAACCTTCCCCACAGGGAGTTTTTCTAATGATTCTTAGAGTCTTGGTAGGCATCCGAACTGATCCTTGCGCTTTGTGATTCTTTTCATTGGCAACCTTTGATCAAGTTAGCACACACGTTCTCCAAAGATTTTGTGTTGTGGCTGGTTAGAGTAATTTTAATTTGGTGGATTGCCACCTCTGGTTCCATGGGTGTATTTCTTGTATCTTTAAAAGCCATGGCTGTGGGTCTGCTTCCTGACCCACTTGTTCCTCTGCAAGAGCGAACAACAGCGAATCAGAACCAGGAGCGGGTGAAACAGAGCTCTGCTGCAGCTGCGACCACATCTTCCTCAAAGAGCTACAAAGATTCTTATACAAAAATGATCACAGTGCGTCTGACCAGTGTGGCTCAGTGGTAGAGTGTGGACCTATGAACCAGGAGGTCATAGTTTGATTTCCGGTTGGGACAGTCAAGGCACTTGCCCAGGTTGTAGGCTCAGTCCCCAGTAGGGCGTGTATAGAAGACAGTCAATCAATGATTCTCTCTCATCATTGATGTTTCTATCTCTCGATCTTCCTCTCTGGAATCAATTTTTAAAAATATTAAAAAGAAAAAAAGAATGGTCACAGCATCTTTCTTCATAATACTCAAAAATTGGAAGCAGCCCAGATGTCCATTAAGAGATAAATGTATAAAAGAACTGTGGTATACAATGGAATATTAGTCAGCAATAAACAGGAAGGAATTATCGATACATTGATACAATGTAATGTTGATGCAACAACATTGATGAATTTCAAAAACAGACAGACACAAATAGGTACTATATGATTTATTTTTAAATACTAGAAGCCCAGTGCACAAAAATCGTGCACTTGGAGGGGAGATCCCTCAGCCTGGCCTGTGCCCTCTCGCAGTCTGGGAGCCCTTGGGGGATGTCTGACTGATGGCTTAGGGAGCGGGCCTAAGCTGGCAGTAGGACATCCTTAATGCTGCTGTGGAGGCGGGAGAGGCTCCCACCACTGCCATTGTGCTTGCCAGCCGTGAGCCCGGCTTCTGACTGAGTGGGGAGCGAACTGACCACCAGGGGGCAGCTCCTATGTTGAGTGTCTGCCCCCTGGTGGTCAGTGCACATCATAGTGACTGGTCGTTCTGCCTTTCGGTCAATTTTCATATAAGCCTTTTATTATTTAGGGTAAATTAGTTTTATTTTTTCCATCACCATTTACCCCTTCTGTGCCCTCTTCCATCTCCATCCATTCCCTTTAACCCCTGCCATCACCATACTGTTGTCCATGTCTATGAGTTCTCTCTTTTTTTCCTAAATATCCCACCCCTACTCCCCTGTATGATTTCACTTATATGGTACTCTAGAATATGCAGAACTAACCTATGATGATAGAAATCAGATCAACAGTTCCTTCTGGGCAGGAATGGACATTGACTGGGAAGGGGCATGAGAAAACATTCTGGAGTATTGGAATTATTCTGTGTCTTGATAGGATGTCGTTATACAAGTGTATGCATTTTTCAAAAACAAAAGGTACACTTAAGGTTTTATAAATTATAAAGCATTTTTTTAAAAGCTTGTCCATAGTCTCACTATATGGAGAAAACCACATTTTGGTTTACATCCCAAAACATTTTTAAAAAATATATTTTTATTCATTTCAGAGAGGAAGGGAGAGGGAGCGAGAGATAGAAACATCAATGATGAGAGAGAATCATCGAGTGGCTGCCACCTGAAGGCCCCACACTGGGGACCGAGCCCACAACCCAGGCATGTGCCCTGACCAGGAATCGAACTGTGACCTCCTGGTTCATAGGTTGATGCTCAACCACTGAGCCACGCCAGCCCGGCCCAATACCTTTTTACATATATGTTTAACATTTTGATAAATGGAATCACAGTATACATGCTATTCAGTAATACGCTTTTTTTAAATTCAAGGGTATTATAAGCATTTCCCCATGTCATGAAATCTTACATAATTAAGGCTTTGTGTTTTGATCATTTTTGTTTTTAAAGCACAAGTTCCCTTCTAACTATTTACAGGAAACTTTAAGTGTAAAATAGATAAAAGCTGAGCTGCTCTGGTTGAAGAGCAGGGAGGGGAGAGAGGGGGAATCATGAATTACCTGATCTGTAAGACCCATTCTTGGTCTAAAAATAAACTTCTCTTTATAGGAGAGTTACAAGTTAACATGATCTTTTGCAGTGTTCTTTTTTTCCATGATTCCAGCTAAATTGGAAAATAACATTTATGGAGCACAAATTATGGTTTAGGCTTTGTTCTAAGTGCTTTATGTGAATTAATTCATTTGATCTTCATAACAGCCTTAAAAGGTAGATTCTTATTTCCGTTGACAAATGGAATACTTCAGTGGAATGAGATTGGGTGATTTGCCCAAGGTCAGACAGTAAATGATTTGAATTCAGTCTCTTTGGCTCCAGAGTTCACCTCTATACTACTGCTGCCTTTCAAAATAAACTGAATCATTCTGCTTTATACCCATGAAAAGGTAGAGAATTTCCTGTGATAATTTTGCCTTTTATGTTTGTCTAGAGCTAGCCAACATGGAAGAGGATCCCAGATCAGCTGGAGTTGCTACCTTTGTTCTTCAAGAAGAATTTGATAGATATTCTGGCTATTGGTGGTGTCCAGAAGCTGAAACAAGTAAGGGGGTTCAAAATAATATAAGTCAATTAAAGTATTATGAGGTTCAACTACCAATTACTTAAGTGTACAGATTCTAAATCTTGATTAGTAGATTCTGAAGTGATGAAGATTGGATTCTACTAGTATTTGTTTGTTTGTTTATTATTCTTTTTTTTAAAAAATATTTTTTTGATTTTTTACAGAGAGGAAGGGTGAGGGATAGAGAGTTAGAAACATCGATGAGAGAGTAACATCGATTCAGCTGCCTCCTGCACACTCCCCACTGGGGATGTGCCGCAACCCAGGTACATGCCCTTGACCGGAATCGAACCTGGGACCCTTCAGTCCACAGGCCGACTCTCTATCCACTGAGCCAAACCGGTTAGGGCTGTTTATTATTCTTAAATATGGTTTAATACTCTTTTCCATTTCTGTACATCACAATACCAAGATTTTGCCGTTTAGGATCTCTCTGTAGAGATTATAGAGAATGCAAAGGCTACAGTGTTTACCCCCTCATATTGATGTGTTTGTATGTTCAGTGTAATACACATCAATATATGATGCAATATACACTGAGTAGCCAGATTATTATGACCATCTGACGTTTGTAGACAAATTAGCTATAATTTCGCACTGAAGTTGCTAGAGGGCCAGACCATTATAAATAGGGAAGCAGGTTGTTTACCACGACAGTAGAAGTGATTTTTTTCT
>NW_005355159.1:250324-254401 GCF_000412655.1 Myotis brandtii
CATCACCTTTCAACATCTCGTGGAGTCAATGCCAAGAAGAATCGCTGCAGTATTGAAGGCAAAAGGTGGCCCAATGAAGTACTGATGGGGTAGTCATAATAATCTGGCCACTCAGTGTATAGGCTATATTCCACCATAATGAATTCTAATAAAAAACAATTATATTGTGGTTCATTGGTTTAGGTCATTCAATTCCCCTTGCCAATTTTTCATCTAGGAGCTGGTCTTGGTATTGATTAGAGCATCTGTATGAACAGACACCCCAATTAGTGTATTAATGGATCAGAAAAAAGGGCACAAATTCCTCTTTTTTTCTTAGTGAATTTACAACTATTTTACTGCCTGAGAAACAGCTTTCTAAAGCAGTGACTGACCCTGACCCAGTGAGAAGTTTGCTTTTACATTCTGACCTAATACATTGTACAATGTCTGTGGGTATAAGATTAGAAAATAAATTTCACGAAGCAGTATTTAAGTGTAACATGCTCATGTATATTATTTTTGTTGTATTTGTAAAATGCTGGTTATGAGCCATTAAGAGATTTCATGACTTACTAATGGGTTATGGCTAGCATCTGAACACTTCTCTAAGGGATCATGAAAAAAACTTATTTTTAAGCCATGTCTTAGATTTGTACATTTTAAGATGTAAAATGTTTTGCTATAATTCTATGTTAGAGCAAGATTTTGACATGTATTAGGGAAACCATTAAAAACAATGGGCTCTATTTAAATAGCATTTGTTTCATTATAGGAAGTATTACAATTGTAATTATATATAATTCATTTTTCAATAAGGAATGCATGTTAATGTATGCAAAGACCAAAATCCTTCACATGTATTTCCCTGTTGTAATTATGTACATATACATAATTATCTTCAGTTTTTTCCCTCCAAAAGGAGTTAACGGTTGTTAACCAGTAAAAATGGCTTAGTAGTAACTCACCTTGCTACTGCAAAAGACGGGTGATATTTTCATACACAAAAAGTAGTATATTTTATATAAAAATTATTTTCACTTGGAAATTATAATACTAGAAGGAATAGTAAGTTATGATTACTTTCTGGAATAATTCTAAATTTTCAATATTTAAATTCCTTTTAAGCTCCCAGTGGCAGCAAAATTCTTAGAATTTTGTATGAAGAAAATGATGAATCTGAGGTGGAAATTATTCATGTTACATCCCCTATGTTGGAAACAAGAAGGGCAGATTCATTTCGTTATCCTAAAACAGGTACTATATTCCTTTGACATTTATATTTACTCATTTCTACATTCCAAACAAAAATCTGCAATCATCCAAATTTATGGTCAACATTGGTTATTTTACAGCCTTAGTAAGGATTGGTGGTTAAGTGTCACTGAAGTAGATTTTTAAATTCCAGGATGATCCGTTTTAATTATTTTCCAAGGTGGAGAAGTGCACAAAACTGGTTATTTCAAGGAATGAATAAAAAGATGTCTTTGTTAGAAAATAAAGATTTTCAAGGGGTTAAGTTCTTAATAAATTTGTAATTTTCCCCCATTTCGCTGATTACAGCATTTCAAAATGATACAAAATTTCCCTTTATTTCATACTAATTTGATATTTTTCAGCCTCTTTTTAATTTTTTATTTATTTACTTATTTTATTATTACTTAAATTGATTTTAGAGACAGAAGAAGGGAGAGAGGGAGAGAGAAACATTGATTTGTTGTTCCACTTATTTATGCATTCATTGGTTGATTGTTGTATATGCCCTGACTGGGGATTGAACCCCCAACCTTGTTGTATCAGGACAACACTCTAACCAACTGAGCTACCAGACCAGGCAGTTTCTTTCTTTCTTTCTTTTTTTTTTTTTTTTTTTATTTTTTTTTGTTAATCCTCACCCAAGGATATTTTTCCATTGCTTTTTAGAGAGAGTGGAAGGGAGGGGAAGAGACAGAGAGAGAAACATCAGTGTGAGAGCCACATTAATTGGCTGCCTCCCGCACATACCTGGAATTGAACCCACTGAGTCAAACCAGCTAGGGCAGGCAGCTTCTTTTTTTTTTTTAATACCTTTATTCAAAGCTATGAGTTTGCAATGGAGTTCTCAGATTCTTATCCAATAAAGCTGTGACTCTGTAATATTCTGACTTAACTAAAGGGTAAAGTGGATTGAGCTGGCAAAATTTCAATAATTTTGGATATACATAACTATTCATTTATGTCTTTTTCTAAAGGCACAGCAAATCCAAAAGTCACTTTTAAGATGTCAGAAATAATGATTGATACTGAAGGAAGGGTGAGTATAAAATGTTGAGTTGATTTTTTGTGTCATTTGACGAGTAAGTCTAGTAGAGATCTTAGGAACACTTTTTTATTTTGGGGGCTTGTTGAACTTGCAGAGACATCTGTGGATCATGATTTCAGGTTGACCTTATTTTCTACTTTGAAAACTTTCTGAAGGTTCCCAAAATAGGAATGTGGGGATGTGCACAACCTCTCCTTTCCAATAATTTATTCTCTTTGTCTTTGTTAATTCTCTACCAGTGATTCTCAACCTTCCTAGTGCCGAGACCCTTTAATACAGTTCCTCATGTTGTGGTGACCCCCAACCATAAAATTATTTTCATTGCTACTTCATAACTGTAATTTTGCTACTGTTATGAATCGTAATGTAGATATCTGATATGCAGGATGTATTTTCTTTTTTTTAAAATATATTTTATTGATTTTTTACAGAGAGGAAGGGAGAGAGATAGATAGTTAGAAACATTGATGGGAGAGAAACATCGATCAGCTGCCTCCTGCACATCTCCCACTGGGGATGTGCCCGCAACCCAGGTACATGCCCTTGACCGGAATCGAACCTGGGACCTTTCAGTCCGCAGGCCGACGCTCTATCCACTGAGCCAAACCGGTTTCGGCAAGGATGTATTTTCATTGTTCTCGACCCACAGGTTGAGAACCGCTGCCTAGATCAATATTTAAATACTGGTTATTGACTAGTGAATTACCTTTTGTTTTGGATATATGTTTATGGTATATTAAATATCGCACATTTCTCTTGTAGTGCTGCTTTCCATTTGGACAGTCAAATGCTTAAAAGCTGAATGCACACAAGATTAATTATAGACTTAATTAAGATTTACTAAAACAGCTTTATTGAGATCTGATTCACATACGATACAATTTACTCATTTAAAGTTTATAATGGCTTTTCGTATATTCACAGAGTTGTGCAACCATCACCACAGTCAGTTTAGAACATTTTCATCATCCCAAAAAAGAAATGCCACATCCCTTAATGTCACCCCCAACCTGCCCATGTTTCCCAGCTCTGGGCAACCACCAATTTACTTTCTGTCTATAGATTTGCCAATTCTGGACATTTCTTATAAATGGAATCACATGATAGCTAGTCTGGTTTATTTTACTTAGAATCATGTTTTGAAACTCCATCCAACTTGTATCATATATCAGCACTTTATTACTTTTTATCACCTAATACTCCATTCTATGGATATAGTACATTTTATGTATCTACTCATCAATTTGGACATTTGGGTTGTTTCCACCTTTTGGCTATTATGAATAATGCTATCATGAATGTGTGTGTATAAATTTTTATGTGGGCATACAGTTTTATTTTTCTTGGTTAGATACGTAGGTTAGATATGTTGGGTCATAGGATAACTCTATGTTTAACCTTTTGAGGAACTACCAAACTGTTTTCCAGTGTGGCTGCACTATGTAACAGCAGTGTATAATTTTTCCAAGTTCTCCATATCCTCACCAACACTTGTTGCTATTTATCTTATTTATTATAGCCATCCTAGTGGGTTTGAAATTGTATCTCATTGTGGGTTTTTTTGTTTTGTTTTTATATTTAAATTTTTATTTTTTTAGAGAGAGAGAGGAAGGGAAAGGGAGAGAGGGATAGAAACATTGATGTGAGAGAGAAACATTGATTGGCTGCCTCCTACATGCCCTCCGGCCCTCCCCACCAGGGATTGAGCACTCAACCTGGTCAAGTGTCCTGACCAGGAATCTGACCAGTGACCTTTTGCTGCATAGTATCCAAATATATATATGTATTTATATATA
>NW_005355159.1:254813-262163 GCF_000412655.1 Myotis brandtii
ATTGAGCGTCTGCCCCCTGGTGGTCAGTGTGTGTCATAGTGACCAGTCATTCCCAGTTTTTCTGCTGTTAGGGTCAGTTTGCATATTACCCTTTTATTACATAGGATAGAGGCCTGGTGCATGGATGGGGGCCGGCTGGTTTGCCCTGAAGGGTGTCCCGGATCAGGATGGGGGTCACGCTGGGGTGCCTGGCCAGCCTGGGTGAGGGGCTGATGGGTATTTGCAGGCTGGTCACACCCCCTTCATGGTGGGGGTCCCCACTGAGGTGCCTGGCCAGCCTGGGTGAGGAGCTGATGGATGTTTGCAGGCTGGTCAAGCCCCCGCCATTGGGGACCCTCACCCCATGGAGGTTTGGCCAGCCTGGGTGAGGGGCTGATGGCTGTTTTCAGGCTGGCCACACCCCCTTTAGGGTGGGGGGTTCCCACTGGGGTGCCTGGCCAGTCTAGGTGAGGGGCTGAGGGCCGTTTTCAGACTGGCCAAGCCCGCCCCTGGCGACGGAAGCTCCCAGCCTCTCCTTTTTTTCTTTTTTATTCTGGGATTTATTTACCTTCTATAACTGAAACTTTGTAGCCTTGAGAGGAGCTCAGAGCCGGCCAGGGCGGGCAGGAAGGAAGCTTGGCTTCCTCCATCATTGGGGCAACCAAGCCTCCTGCTTGCTCCAGCTCCGTGGCTGCTGGCCGCCATCTTGGTTGGGTTAATTTGCATATAGTCGCTCTGATTGGCTGGTGGGTTTGGCTTAAGGCGTAGCGAAGGTACGGTCAGTTTGCATGTTTGTCTTTTATTAGTATAGATACTAGAGGCCCAGTGTACAAATTCTTGCACCAGTGAGGTTCCTCAGCCTGGCCTGTGGGATCGGGCTGAAACCGGCTTTCCAACATCCCCTGGAGGGACCCCACCAGTGCATGATCGGGGCCGGGGAGGGACGCGGGAGGGCTCCAGGGCGTGTCCGGCCCATCTCGCTCAGTCCCAATTGACTGGACCCCAGCAGCAAGCTAACCTACCAGTCGGAGCATCTGCCCCCTGTTTGTCGGTGCACGTCATAGCGACTGGTGGACCGGTTGACTGCCTGCCCTCTGGTGGTCAGTGCACATGATAGTGACTGGTCGGCCGGTCAACTGTCTGCCACCTGGTGGTCAGTGCACGTCATAGCGAGCAGTTGAGTTGCCTTAGCATATCATTAGCATATTACGCTTTGATTGGTTGAATGGACAACCGAGCACTTATCATATTAGGCTTTTATTATATAGGACATTTATATCAGCTGCCTCCTGCACACCCCACACTGGGGATCAAGCCTGCAACCCGGGATATGCCCTGACTCGGAATCACACTGCAACCTCCTGGTTCATAGGTCAATGCTCAATCACTGAGCCACGCCAGCTGGGCTCATTATTGTTTTGATTTACATTTTCCTGATGGCTAATGATGTTGAGCATCTTTTTATCTGCTTATTGGCCATTAGTATATCTTCTTTAGAGAACTGTCTATTCAGATTCTTTGCCCATTTAAAAAACATTTTTTAATTGCATTGGCTAGACTTTTAAAGGAGAAAAGTTTGCTTAGGACTATTTCACTAATATATCATAAAAGTAATATTTTAGGCTGAAATATAGGGAACAAGTATTGGGCTTCAGCTTCCAAAAACATCTGCAAGTTAAAATGTCACACCCATCACCCAGGCGAAGCCTTCCAACACCAGTAACCCCAAGTTTTCTTTGATGTGGACAAAGGCTGCGAGTGAGTTGGTCGAGTTGTCTTAGAATTGTTTGTAGATACTGTACCCAAAACTGCAGAAAATTGTCATGCATTGTATACAGAAGAAAAAGGCATTGGACCCACACTAGGGAACCTCTCCATTTCAAAGGATGCCCATTCT
Source organism: Myotis brandtii (assembly GCF_000412655.1). NCBI lineage: Eukaryota > Metazoa > Chordata > Mammalia > Chiroptera > Vespertilionidae > Myotis > Myotis brandtii. The sequence continues at coordinate 256,690 of NW_005355159.1, forward strand.
GTCAAATTATTAATAAATTTATGATTCAGGGTAGAGATTTCTAAAATCAGAATGGGACAGGTGGAGAAAGTACTTATGGTGAAAAGTTTGACGATGAAAATTTTTATTATAAGCACAACCATGAGGGTTTATTGAGCATGGCAAATGCAGGCTGCAATACAAATGGTTCTCAGTTCTTTATCACAGCAGTTCCAACTCCTCATTTGGATGGGAAACATGGTATTTGGCCGAGTAATTAAAGGAATGAGTGTGGCAAGAATTCTGGAAAATGTAGAAGTGAAAGGTGATAAACCTGCCAATTTGTGTGCTACTGCAGAATGCAGAGAATTGAAGGCAGGGGGTGATTGGGAAATATACTCAAAAGATGGTTCTGGTGGCAGTCATCCAGATTTCCTCAAGGATGTAGATATAGATTTAAAAGACATAGATAAAATATTATTAATAACAGAAGACTTAAGATATTGGAAATATTTTTTTTTCAAATCCCAGAACTGGGAAATGGCCATTAAAAAATATACAAAGGTGTTAAGATATGTGGAAGGTTCAAAGACTATTATTGAGAAAGCAGATAGATCGAGGCAGCAACCTGTAGCTTTAAGCTGCATGCTGAATATTGGTGCTTGTAAACTGAAGATGTCAAATTGGCACGGAACAATGGACAGTTGTTTGGAGGTTCTTGAAATAGAACCATCAAATACCAAAGCACAGTACCATAGAGCTTAAGGATGGCAAGGATTGAGAGAAGGACCAAGCACTGGCTGATCTTAAGAAACCTTAGGAGATAGCACCCGAAGATAAAGCTATCCAGGCAGAATTGCTGAAAATCAAACAGAAGATAAAGGCACAGAAAAATAAAGAGAGGGAAGCATATGTAAAAGCATTTACCTAATAAGGAGTTCAGTTATGCTTAAATATTACACGTTGATGTATAAAGGCAAAAGGAAAATTTAAGGGATCTTTGTCTATTATATATGATCTCTAATGTGTTTCCTTTGATATTTCAGTTCCCCATTGTTTATAGTTTAGGAATACTGATATCAGTTCACTCTTAATAAAAGTGTTACAAAGTAAAAAATAATCCTATATAATAAAAGGGTAATATGCAAATTGACCTAATAGTGGACCGATCAGTCGCTATGATGCATACTGACCACCAGGGGGCAGACACTCCACGCAGGAGCTGCCCCCTGGTGGTCAGTGCACTCCCACAGGGGGAGCACCGCTCGGCCACAAGCCAGGCTCACGGGTGGTGAGTGCAGCGGCGGTGGTGGAAGCTTCTCCCACCTCCGCTGCAGGCGGGCAGTAAGGAGCGAGTGGTCGTGGACTGCAAGAGGGATCGGGCCTAAACCGGCAGGCGGACATCCCCCAAGGGGTCCCAGACTGCAAGAGTGCACAGGCTGTGCTGAAGGACCCCTCCACCCCTGCCCCCCCCAGTGCACAAATCTCGTTCACTGGGCCTCTAGTAAGAAATAAAAATAAAGTATAGGGAACTAGGAACTATTATTTTTTTCATAGGTACTAGAGTCTAAAGTTATTAAAACTTTTTAACCAGTTATTATAAAGGGTTCTGTTAGTATAAACTCATGGGAAAAGACTTTTAATTTTTTTAAATTTTATTTTTCAATTACAGTTTACATTCAATATTATTTTGTGTATTAGTTTCAGGTGTATGCCTGTGGTTAGGTAGTCATATATTTTACAAAGTAGTTCCTCCAAAATTTCAGGTACCCATCTGGCACTGCACATAGTTACTACAGTATTATTGGCTATATTTCCTATGTTGTACTTTACATCTCTGTGACTACTTTGTGACTATCTACTAGGGATTGAGCCCGCAACCCAGGCGTGTGCTCCAACCTGGTTCATAGATCGAAGCTCAACTACTGAGCCACACCAGCCGGGCCAATTTATACTTCTTAATTCCTTCACCATTTTCACCCAGTCCCCCAACTTTCCCCCATCCCTTCTGGCAACCATTATAGACTGTGCTAATTCTGTGGTTAGACTTTTTTTAGGCATAAAGAGCAAAGAGCACCAGCAGAGGTAACCCACAACTGCTTGTTTTGCTATATCCTGTGTGCCTTTTTAAATGCCTAGCTCTGAAAAAGTATCATGCTACTAAAGATAATGATTTAAATAGACTAGTAAGCTAATTATCTAAGTCTTTTTTTATAACTAGATTCCCTTTTTCCTTTTTAATAGATTATAGATGTCATAGATAAGGAACTAATTCAGCCTTTTGAGATTCTGTTTGAAGGAGTTGAATACATTGCCAGAGCTGGATGGACTCCAGAGGGAAAATAGTACGTATGTTAAGTTTTCACTTCTTTGCAAATAATTGAGGATCCAGAACTTTAGAAATGTCTATGCTATTATGTTTGCCTTTCAATTGGAGCTGTAGTCATATGTAAATCTGCAGTGTTATTTATACACAAAGATTTTTTTTACCTAAGTGGACTTTGGGATTTATAATCCTATAAGCATAGTTGCATAGCATTTTAATTGTCTCTTACTTAGCCAGTCATAGTTTCAGCTATTTGTGATTAAAATAGTATGACTTTAAGGCTCACAGGTAAGTGCATATTTTTTTATTGTATAATTCAAATAAGTATCTGTAGAGCCTTATGTGAAGATGATTACATGTGGATCTGTCTAATGCAGACAGCGGGAGTATTATGAGGCTGGCGTTTGTTGACACTAGAGGGAGAAAACAATTTCAAAGTCCATCTGTGATTTTGGAAATTTAATTAGTCATTTGTAAGGGATAATTTAACATATACTAAAGTAATTTCTTCATTATGATTATAGAAATAACGGATGGGTGCTAGGGGAGAGGATAGGAGAATATTCATTTTCTGAGAACTTGCTTTATTTTTGGTGCTTTTCTCTTATTTGTTTAAATAGTGCTTGGTCCATCCTGCTAGATCGCTCCCAGACTCGCCTGCAGATAGTATTGATCTCACCTGAATTATTTATCCCAGTTGAAGATGATGCCATGGAAAGACAGAGACTCATTGAGTCAGTGCCTGATTCTGTGACACCACTGATTATCTATGAAGAAACAACAGACATCTGGATAAATGTATGCCTGCTCTCCTGTGCTTGGTTAGATATTTTCTCAGAGTGCTAAAGCAAATGAAATTTTATAGCAGACTATCAAGATGAATTTTTAAGTTCACAGTAACCACGAATATTATTTACTTAGTTTTAACATTTCAGATTGGAGTGATAGTTCTAGAACAGGGGTCCTCAAACTTTTTAAACAAGGGGCCAGTTCACTGTCCCTCAGACCGTTGGAGGGCCGGACTATAGTTTAAAAAAAAACTATGAACAAATTCCTATGCACACTGCACATATCTTATTTTGAAGTAAAAAAACAAAACGGGAACAAATACAATATTTGTATTTGCACGTGGCCTGCGGGCCGTAGTTTGAGGACCCCTGTTCTAGAATAATGAAATGGTTGTAGATAGAAAATAGATGCCATTGAAATGACATCTTCTTGGCTGCAGGTTTACCCTTGTTCCTAGACACAGATATTGAAAGCACAGCCCCATCAGTGCCTCCGAGAGGACCATAAGAGTTCTGTGTAGAAAAGACTTTCTCTTTTTGTTGGCAAATTATACCAGAATATACCAATTTGGGTTGAATTGTGCATTTTCCAATTTAGTGGGGAAAACTTAAGATACAAAATAAAGAAAGCCAGCTCATTCTCTTGCTGAATATAAACTTTATAAGATTCACCTAAAACAAACATCTGTTTTCCCTTCAACTGTTAGAATATTTTCCTTTGGAAAAAAATGTTAAAAATTTTTTCCTCATAATTTCTGTAATAAGATTTATATTCTTAAATAAGCCTCATGCTATGTTTCAAGGATTACAGAAATGGTGGGTAAGTAAAAGCTTTTGGCATTTTTTTCTCCATTTGGAAACATTTATTTCTCAATGCATGAAGTCTTTGACTTAAATAAGATAAATCTGAAATGCCTAGGCAAAATCGTAATTGTAAATATACCATAGCCCCTAGCACCATCAGTTACTTATACTTCAGAATATGCTTATCAAGTCTTTCTCTAGCTTAATTTAATTGTTTACATAGTATTTCATTAATCTGTATATTAAATTAAACTATTCATTTTACAGATCCATGACATCTTTCATGTTTTTCCCCAAAGTCATGAAGATGAAATTGAATTTATTTTTGCCTCTGAATGCAAAACAGGTTTTCGTCATTTATATAAAATTACATCCATTTTAAAGGAGAGCAAATATAAACGATCCAGTGGTGGGCTACCTGCCCCAAGTAAGAAATCCTTTTTTACTTAAAAAAGAAAAAATGTTGGGGGCAGAAGGTGGGAGGGACAGGGGTAATGTATTGTCTCTTTTATATACTTTATAAGCATCAATACTGCTTCATTAAACTCAATGCACAAACTAAAATACAAATATGTGTATGTAAGACAAAGATGTTTTGCTTTGTTTTTATGAGTATGTTTATTTTATTTTTGTTGTTAATCCTCACCTGAGGATTTTTTTCCATTGCTTTTCAGAGAGAGTGGAAGAGAGGGAGCAAGGGAGGAGGAGAAAGAGAAACATCGATGTGAGAGAGACACATGGACTGGTTGCCTCCTGCATGCTGGGTGTAGGGGGGAGGGGGAGCAAACCCACAATCCAAGTATATGCCCTTGACCGGGAATTGAACTGAAGACCTTTCATCATGCAGTCCGAATCTAACCATTGAGCAACATCTTCCAGGGCTAGTATGTTTATTTTAATGCTTGCAAACCCTAATTGAAAATTACATTCCAGGAGAGTTGAGTTGGCATCAGCCATCTTGCCTGTGCCTCATAGGACAAAGTTCTTGATAGAAATATCTTAAACTATTGATAATGAATGATCTCTGGGTGGTGGGATTACTTAGTTTACTTTCTGCTTTTGCCTTAACTGTAATTTTTAATTGGCTTAAACTGAGCCCATGTCATTTTTAGATTTAAAAAACTATTTTTAAATGTAATATATAGTTATTAGATATTTTTACTAGATTTTTTAATGTCACCATCTACACTGAAGTTTATTTATAATTATAGCTCTTCAGATTGATATAATTATGTTGGTCCAAAATGAAATTAAGTATTGTCAGCTGAAGTTGGGTTGCTTCCTCTTTTTGGCTATTGTGAATAATGCTCCTATGAACATGGGTGTACAAATGTCTGTTTGAGACCCTGCTTTCAATTCTTTTGGGTATATACCCAGAAGTGAAATTGCTAGATGTTATGGTAATTCTATTTAAAATTGTTTGAGGAACCATCTTACTCTTCGTTTTCTATTCCTATTAGCAGTACACAAGTGTTCGAGTTTCTCCACATCCTTACCAATACTTGATTATTTTCTGGGGTTTTTGGTGACTTTTTTTTTTTAGTAATAGCTATCCTAGTGGGTGTGAAGTGGTATGTTTTTATGTTTTTGATATATAT
>NW_005355159.1:262179-281562 GCF_000412655.1 Myotis brandtii
TTTTTTTACAGAGAGGAAGGGAGAGGGATAGAGAGTTAGAAACATCGATCAGCTGCCTCCTGCACACTCCCTACCGGGGTTGTGCCCGCAACCAAGGTACATGCCCTTGACTGGAATCGAACCTCGGACCCTTGAGTCTGCAGGCTGACGCTCTATCCACTGAGCCAAGCCGGTTAGGGCGGTTTTGATTTATATTTCCCTAATGACTAGTGACATTATGCATTTTTTTATGTGCTTATTGGCCATTGAATATCTTCTTTGGAGAAGTGTCTGTTCGAATCCTTTGCAGAGTTTTTAATTGGGTTGCTTGTTTTTGTGTGTGTGTGTGTGTGTTTTTAACATGGCCTTTTAAATATTCTTATTTGGGAAACAGCTACATCTTCAGACTAGCAAAGTAAATACTACATATGATTCTATTCCTTTCCTTAGCCTAATTTTTTTTTAAAAAATAGACAAGATCTTATATATTTAAGACAGAGAGTTTCTTCCCTGAGACCCTTAGTTTAATGTGGCCCTTAGTGTGAAATTGTGCTACCAATTCCTTTATTGTTGAGAAATTAAATCACTTATGGAATTCCAGAAAATTTAGTGATAAAGACAGGTCAGAGAGCTGTGAATAGTAGTTAGTTAATTAAAATACTTTGGGTTCAATAATATGAAAATGATAACTTAAAAAGAACTGTTGCTCTGGCCGGTGAGGTCAGTGGTTAGAGTGTCAGCCTGCACACCCAAATGTCTCAGGTTTTATTCCTGGTCAAGGGCACATACTTGGGTTGCAGGTTTGATTCCCTGGGAGGCAACCAATCAATGTGTCTCTCATATCAACATTTCTCTCTCTCTCTTTCTCCCCTTTCCCCATTCCATCCCTTTCACTCTTTCTAAAAATCAATGGGAAAAAATAAAAGAAGAGCTGTTACCTCAGTTAATACTCATCTCAGAACACCAAGCTCCTGTTCCCTCTGTCTATTTCTGGGCTCCTCAATTTGTCTACCTCATCTTTCCCTTTTCCTTCTTTTTTTCCTTAGTCATTCTTGTTCCAAATCTTCTTCCTTTTCCATGATGTCCACTTTATTTTCCTCCTTTCTTTTTTCTTCCTTAAGTGGTTATAATGTGAAACAATTAGTACTTGTTATATATTTGTTAAATGTTTATTTTCTAGCCATCAAATTTAAAGTACTAGGTTGAATTTTTATATCTAAGAAAAAGAAAATAAGTCAAAAAATTTTTTAACTTGAGTGGGATTAGCTAAGAGCCTGTACTATCTTACTATCTTATGTCCTCAGCTGTCAGTTCCATAGCCATTGTTAGCAGCAGCTAGGCAAAGAGAAATCGTTTCCATTTTTTAATCTCCTTTAACCACTGAGAGAGCCTTATCTGCCAAGACAAAATCTCATAAAGACAAATGGGGCATGTTGGCATTTAATATGGTAATACCCAATATATTTTTAGCAAGTGAAGAACAATTACATTAAAATTTTCCTCCTTAAGTATTTTGTTGCATTTCTAGAAGAAATGCCTTGTTGATCCATTAGACTTCATTTGTCTAACCAAAGGTCTGTGAATGCAGGTGCTTTTGAGTTCTTTTCTGGCTTTGCCATGAAAATCAATTTTGCTTTTTCACTTTATTTGCATGGATCATTCCATCATTATTCCAGTGTATTATGAAGACGTATAACTTGAATTTTTTAAACGGTTGACCTTTTTTTTTTTTTAGGGTGAACTTCACCTAACATTAAATTATCCATTTTTAAATGAACAGTGGCATTTAATATACTCACAGTGTTGTGCAACCACCACATCTAACTAGTTCTAAAACATTTTCATTATCCCAGACATAACTTGACATTTTTAATATACTTTTTTGGAAAAAAGCGTTTAGAATACTATTCTTTATTGTTTCATTTGCTTATATAGTCTGGTATAAAGTGCTGAATTATAACTATGTTATCTTTAGGTGATTTCAAGTGTCCTGTCAAAGAGGAAATAGCAATTACCAGTGGTGAATGGGAAGTTCTTGGCCGGCATGGATCTAATGTATGTTCTTTTTTTCTGCTGATATGTTTGGTCCACATCTGCTATGTGTATGTAGTGCAACTTCATATGACCCCAATGTTTTGAGTCTTAATTTAAATTATAAATCTCACCCATTTTATAGCCCTGGTATTAGATGTGTACTGGTTATTATAGGTCACCGTTTTCAAATATTGTGTTGCTACTTAATAAGGGAAGGGCTAATCCATACTTCTCAAACTTAGCAAAAATTGTAAATTAAACTACAGTTTGAAAATTACTTTTAAAGGTCTTACAAACTACTCATGTCATTTCTATATTAGAAGTTACATTTACTGTTTCTGAGGTAGTGATTCTCTTTCATTCATCTGTTTATCGTATTTCACAAATTTAAAATTTCATCCACCATCTGCAATGAGTGATAGAAATTTATACAGAGAGTAGATTGATAGGGAAAAGGAGGGAAATTCACCCTCTGTTTCACTCTCAGCATGTAGCTTTCTGTGGTTATTTAGTGAATTCTAATTTGTCTTTTGACTTTCATAGTACCTTATTTTTGTTTCAACTTTCAGTTAAGTGGTCAGTTTTATGAAGTCTCTTAAGAACTCCATCCTTTATATGTGTGATACATACAGTTAAATTGATGTATACTACCAGGATTTAGTGAAGACCTATTTTTTCCTCAAATTGATTTGGAGATTTATTGAAGGATTGTGTATACTAGCTACTAAGAGAAGTCACTCATAGTCCCCAGGTGATTGAGAAAGAATGAAGATCCAGGTCCCAGGCTTGTTTTTGTTGGTAAAAATTGTAGAATATTATAGGCAACCTTTAAAGTCTAATTATCACTGAGTTTCACATGGTCTTCTGGTTGTATATTCAAATAAAATTTTTTTCTGTTTAGGGACTTTGGATGTTGTCAACTGAGAAAAAAATCTTATTGTGGAATTCTAAGTTTCTATAATAAAAAATTATACTAATGTAAACTTTTTTGAGTTTTGAATGAAGACTTAAGAGATCTTATCCATACTTATTTATAAACTATACCGATATTGAAACTATGGTTGAGTTTAATTATTCCCCAACCCAATAAATGAAACACTTTTGCAGATTTGTACAGAAGACCAAAAGTACTATCTAAGATAATACTGCACTAACTGAGAAATATATAGGATGCTGAAATTAGACTGTGTTAAGTGTGCATGAATGGTTGGCCTAAGCTGCAATATAGCTATTATTTTTCCTATAGATGGTTGTCATTTTAACGGAATAATTCTTGTATTTTAAGAAAAGCATACATTCTGACCATATAGGAAACTCTCCCAATAGTGTGCAACTCTTGTGTCCTTTTTCCTTCTGGACAGGATCTGTTCTTAGCTATAAGTCATAAACAAACCCGACAGGAACACTTGTGGAAATTTTTTTAAAAAGAGGCACAAGTCAAAGGATGACTCACATGATTCTGAATAAAACTGGGGATTGTTGGTTGAATTACTGACCTTGCCAAGGTCATGCTAGCTCTGATTTTTATGTTGTTGTTATGTTGACAGATCCAGGTTGATGAAGTCAAAAAGCTGGTATATTTTGAAGGCACCAAAGATTCTCCTTTAGAACATCATCTGTACGTGGTCAGTTATGTAAATCCTGGAGAAGTGACAAGGCTGACCGACCGTGGCTATTCCCACTCTTGCTGCATCAGCCGGGTATTAAGTCCCTGTTTGAAAAGGGTTCCCTGTCATAGAAAAAAACCTCTATTCTTATATTACTCCTTTTGAGTAATGTGGAGATGGGTCCAATTGGCCTGCAGAAGTCTTATTCTCGGGAAAAACTTTGAAAAGTTTAACATTAACTTCAGCATTGTGTGTGTACATAAATGCTCAGACTCATACTCCTCCTGTGGCATCAGAGCAGATACAGTAGCAGATAACATTTGTTACTGTTCCCTGGGGGAAAAGTAACTGTTTCTTCTTTCTCTAGCATTGTGACTTCTTTATAAGTAAGTACAGTAACCAGAAGAATCCACACTCTGTGTCCCTTTACAAGCTGTCAAGTCCTGAAGATGACTCAACTTGTAAAACAAAGGAATTTTGGGCCACCATTTTGGATTCAGCAGGTACTCATTTTCCTGAACCTGATCTTAAGTAGGATTAGCACATTAATTATTATAGGCTCTAAAACCTGTGTGATATGTCCACATTTCCTGGACACAGTCTTCCCATCTCTCACTACCGCCTGTTTCCGAGCTGCTGGGTTTCTGATTGATCCCACCCCTCCTATTCTGACAACTACCAAGTAATATGGGCTACCTCCCACTCAAGGCAGGAGCAGGTCTGGAAGGCTTTTTTTTTTTTTAAATATATTTTTATTGATTTCAGAGAGGAAGGGAGAGAGAGAGAAACATCAATGATGAGAGAGAATCATTGATCGGCTGCCTCCTGCACACCTCGCACTGGGGGTCAAGCCCGCAACCCGACGTGTCCTTGACCAGAATCGAACCTGGGACCCTTCAGTCCGCAGGCCCGACGCTCTGTCCACTGAGCCAAACCAGCTAGGGCTGGAAGGCCTTTTTGAAAATAGGATTAAAGTAGTCAACATATCAGCCAGGAAACCATTTGTTTACACATTTGGATGATTTTCCAGGTAAACAAATGAGCTTGAAGATAATGGTACCCTGAACTAGTAATACTCTTTGAGCAGTGAAGCTATAGCTTTAGGGAATAACCAGCTGATAACTTTCTTAAACTTTTGAAGCACTTGGGATGGCCATAAAAGAACTCCTGTTCTCTATGGAAGTGAAGAGCATGGTTAATTATCTATTTTTAAAATGTTTGATTTCTTAAACAAAAAATGTACTAATTTTATCTTTTAATCCAGTTAAGTATTTTCATGCATTAATATTTGCTAAGGGATTAAGAATTAGTATAAAATCACAGGATGTAGGTATGTTCTAATGTGCACAATAGAATTTTTAATATAGTGATGATGATGCTTAAACTGTAACATCATCCAATACACACACAGACTTAGGATAGGTCTGTAAACCAAAGATTGATCATGACTTTATTCTGGCTTCTGGTTAGGCTTATTCTCTAATTATCAGAAACAAATGTTTATTGAGCACCTGCCTTGAGCAAATTAAAATGACTAAGTTAAATTTGTGCTTCCAGTTTCTAATCAGATATATGTATTAAACATCAATAAGTTACACCGAACTGAGCACAAAGTATTTGTATAGTTCTGCACAATAATCCTATGTTCCAAGGATTATTCAAAATACGGTGTGTTTATTTCTGAAATAGATAGTTTGATATGTTCATTAGGTTTTCTTTTGTAAAGATAATTTTTTGCTTATCACCTGGAAGGGGGATGGTCAGTTATTTGTGTGTGAGTGTGGGTTTATTTTTTTAAATTTACTTATTTATTTATTTTTATTTACTTATTTTTTAATTTTTTTACTTATTTATTTATTTATTTATTTTTGAGTGTGGGTTTATTTTTAACTTGCTATCATATTGTAGAGCTCCTATAACAACTTTTCTAACAGACTCGGTATGTTATTTCCTTGCAGGTCCTCTTCCTGACTATACCCCTCCGGAAATTTTCTCTTTTGAAAGTACTACTGGATTTACATTGTATGGAATGCTTTACAAGCCTCATGATTTACAACCTGGAAAGAAATACCCCACTGTGCTGTTCATATATGGTGGTCCTCAGGTGGGTATATTTTATTACATATATATAATCATTAGGTGTGTTTTACATACAAACATGATTCACATTTGTATTATAGCTATCTACACATAAATCATGAAAATGTTAAATTAGACTTCTGTTAAAAACTTGAAGGCAAATCTTTATAAACTTAAAAAAAAAGGCTTAATACAAAGAAGCTCAAAAGAGAAATTACAGGACACTCTAAGATGCTTTATATGTTTTGTTATATTATTTTGATGTTAAGGCTAAGTTTTTCCTTTCCAGTGAAGAAATGATATGTGAAAAACACAGTATAAAAACTCTCTGGTTATCTAGATTTTAAGACTAACAGATAACCTCATATTAGTAATTAAGTTTTAAAAGTCAATTATTTAAGTTAAGATTTGAGCATTGTTGAGCCTCTGCTATTATTGACTCTGGCTTATGTTTTAATTATCCAGTTCAGGAGTTTAGGAAGCTGGCTAATTTGTAAATCAGTGTCAATTTCTTAATTTACAATAAGAACTGTAACTGTTGTGGGGAATGAAATACTCATTTCAGTAGGAAAATATGTTGTTTTCTATCTAAAGAAATTTTGGGGGGAAATACAATGAATTAAATTTCTTGGTAAATAAAAAGAGTTTTAACAGCTATTTTTAGAAAGCCATGGTAACCTGATGAATTTCCACTCTTCATTCTAAGCTGTATTTCTTAAGCAACTAGAATACTTTTACTATCTAGTTAAGGCAACTGCTATACTACTATTCATCACTGTAAAAAGCTTAACCTTGATTTTCCTTTCTCTATATTAAATATCAGCATATGAGTATTAAGTAAATTCCATTGTCTATCAGAGTAAAGTATTTGGGGTCAGTGAATTGGTTAATTGGTAATTTTTTAAAATGTTTATTCTTGATTATATATGTTACATTGAGCCGTTGAGGAAATTAGAATATAATTACACTGTTTTGTACTCAGTAAATATCCTTTACAATTATGCCCAGTTACTTAGTATCTGAAACTATATCTAGATTTCAATTCATCCAAAAAATAAAAGTAAAATAACTACATAAACCATAAACTCTCAGCGATGATCTATATAAAGTTAAATCACTTTGCCATCATTAAGTGTGTTTTACAAACAAACATGATTCACATTTGTATTATAATTATCTACACATAAATCATGAGAATGTTAAATTAGACTTCTGTTAAAAACTTGAAGTCAAATCTTTATAAACTTTTTTTTTATGGCTTAATACAAAGAAACTCAAAAGAAATTACAGGACACTCTCAGAAGCTTTATATTTTGTTATATTATTTTGTTATTAAGGCTAAGATTTTCTTTCTCAATGAAGAAATGATACATGAACTATGTGAAAAACACAGTATAAAAACTATCTGGTTATCTAGATTTTTAAGACTAACAGATACCTCATATTAGTAGTTAAGTTTTAATAGTCTAAGCCAAATGAAAAGACACTCAATATCACTAGTCATTAGGGAAGTGCAAATCAAAACCACAGTGAGACACCACATTATACCCATTAAGAGAGCTATGGTCCAGTCACTATGGCAGTTCTTTAAAAAGTTAAACAGAATTACAGTCTGATGGACAATCCCATTTCTGGTGTATACTCAAAGCAGATATGTGAACAGACACTTGCACTCCAATGTCCATTGCAGTGTTAGTCATAGTAGCGAAAAGGTAGAAGCAACCCCCAGTATCCATTGACAGATGAATGGGTAAACAAAATGTGGCACATGATGGAATATTATATAGCCTTAAAAATATATAACATGGATGAACCTTGAGGACATTGTGCTAACTGAAATAAGCCAGACACAAAATGACAAATATTGTATTATTCTACTTGTATGAAGTACCTAAACAAGCAAATTCATAGAAACAAAGTAGAAGTTGTCAGGGATTGAGGGAGAAATAGGAAGTTCTATTTAATAGGTATGAAGGGAGTTTCTGGTTGGGATGATAAAAAAGTTGTGGAAATGGACAGTGGTAATGGTTGCACAACAGTGTGAATGTACTTAATGCCACTGAACTGTACACTTAAAATGGCTGAAATGATCATTTTTTAAAAATATATTTTTATTGATTTCAGAGAGGAAGGGAGATGGAGGGAGAGAGAAATATCAGTGATGAGAGAGAATCATTGATTGGCTGCCTCCTGCATGTCCCCTACTGGGTATTGAGCCGGCACCCTGGGCATGTGCCCTTGACCGGAATCGAAGCCGGGACCCTTCAGTCCCTGGGCCAACACTCTATCCACTGGGCCAAACTGGCTAGGACTGAAATAATAAATTTTATGTTATGTATATTTTACATAATAAAAAAAATCTTAGTGCAATTTAAAAAATTGTTTGTTTGGATTACTTTATGAACACAACTGGAGTCTTTGGGGTTTTCTATGTACAGTATCATGTCATGACAGTTTTACTTCTTCTTTTCCAATTTGGATGCCTTTTATTTCTTCTTGTCTGATCGCTATGGCTAGCACTTCCAGTACTATGTTGAACAGGAGTGGTGAAAGTGGTCATCCCTGTCTTGTTCCTGTTCTTAGGGAAAATGGCTTTAGTTTTTGCCCATTGAGTATGATGTTGGCTATAGGTTTGTCATATATGGCCTTTATCATGTTGAGATATACTTCCTCTATTCCCATTTTGCTGAGGTTTTTATCAAAAATGGGTGTTGAATTTTGTCAAATGCTTTTTCTGCATCTATTGATATGATCATGTGATTTTTGTCTTTCAATTTGTTTATGTGATGTATCACATTTATTGATTTGCGAGTATTGTACCAGCCTTGCATCTCTGGAATAAATCCCACTTGATCATGGTACATGATCTTTTTAATATATTGCTGGATGCAATTTTGCTAATATTTTGTTGAGGATTTTAGCATCTATGTTCAGGGATATTGGCCTGTAATTCTCTTTCTTTGTAATGTCTTTATCTGGTTTTGGAATTAGGATAATGCTGGCCTCATAAAAAGAGTTTGAAGTGTTCCTTCCTCTTGGATTTTCTGAAATAGGTGTTAGTTCTTGGAATGTTTGGTAAAACTCCCCTGTGAAGCCATCGGGACCTGGGCTTTTTGTTTGGTGAGAGTTTTTTTTATTACTGCCTCTATTTCATCAATTGTTATTGGACTATTCAGGTTTTTTTATTCTTCCTGATTTAGTTTTGGGAGATTGTATTTTTCTAAGAATTTGTCTATTTCATCCACATTGTCCAGCTTGTTGGCATATAGTTGTTCATAGTATTTTCTTACAATCCTTTGTATTTCTGTGGTGTCAGCGGTTACTTCTCTACTTTCATTTCTGATTTTATTTATTTGGGTCCTCTCTGTTTCTTGATGAGTCTGGCTAATGGTTTATCAATTTTGTTTAGCCTTTCAAAGAACCAGCTCTTGGTTTCATTGATTTTTTGTATTGTTTTTTTAGTCTCTATGTTATTTATTTCTGCTCTAATCTTTATTATTTCATTTCTTCTACTTACTGTAGGCTTTTCTTGTTTTTCTCTTTCTAGTTCTTTAAGTTGTAGGGTTAAATAGTTTATTGGTGATTTTTTGTTTTTTGAGGTTGCCTGTAGTGCTATGAACTTCCCTCTCAGGACTGCTTTTGCTGTGTCCCAGAGATTTTGGGTTGTTGTGTGTTCATTTTCATTTGTTTCCAGGAAGTTTTTTATTTATTTCTTGATCTCATTGGTAACCCAATCTTTGTTTAATAACATGCTATTTAGCCTCCATGTGTTTGAATGTTTTTGGGCCTTTTTACGTAGTTGATTTCTAATTTCATTCCACTGTGATCTGAGATGATATGATTTCAGTCTTCTTGAACTTGTAGAGACTTGTTTTGTGTCCTAACATGTCGTCTATCTTTGTGAATGATCCATGTGCACTTGAGAAGAATGTATATTCTGCTACGTTGGGGTGAAATGTTCTATAAATGTCAATTAAACCCATCTGATCCAGTGTGTCTTTTAGAATCTCTGTTTCCTTGTTAAGTTTTTGTCTGGAAGATCTATCCAGTGAAGTCAGAGGAGTGTTAAAGTCCCCTACTATGACTGTATTGTTGTCGATCTCTCCGTTAAAGTCCTCTAGAAGTTTTTTTATATATGTAGGTGCTCCTATATTGGGTGCATATATGTTTGTTGGATTGATCCCTTTAGTATTATGTAGTGACCTTTGTTGTCTCTTGTAATAGCCTTCATTTTAAAGTCTATTTTGTCGGATATGAGCATTGTTACTCCAGCTTTTTTTCTTTTCTATTTGCATGGAAAATGTTTTTCCATCCCTTCACTCTCATCCTGTGTGTCTTTTGTTTTGAGGTGGGTCTCTTGTAGACAGCATATACTGGTAGTTGGATCATGTTTTTGTATCCATTCAGCTACCCTACGCCTTTTGATTGGAGCATTTAATCCATTTACATTTAGGGTTATTACTGATAGGTACTTATTTATTGCCATTTTAACACATTAAGCGCCCAGCCTGTTTTGTCTTCCAGACGGAAAGTATAGTGTCAGTCACCGGTGACTGGGCGCTTAACGTGTTAATTCTGTATGGCTAGTTTTCTCTCTCTGTTTCTTCTTCTCATTACAGCAATCCCTTTAGCATTTCTTGTAATGCTGGCTTGGTGGTGATGTACTCCTTTAGCCTTTTTTTTGTCTGGGAAGCTCTTTATTTGACCGTCTATTTTGAATGATAGCCTTGCTGGATATAGTAATCTTGGTCTCAGATCCTTGCTTTCCATTACTTTGAGTACTTCATGCCATTCCCTTCTGGCCTTTGGAGTTTCTGATGAGAAATCAGGTGTCAGCCTTATGGGAACTCCTTTGTAGGTAACAGTTTTCTTTACTCTTGCTGCCTTTAAGATTCTCTCTTTGTCTTTAATTTTTGGCATTTTAATTATGTGTCTGGGCGTGGGCCTGTTGGGGTTCTTCTTGTTTGGGGTTCTTTGTGCCTCCTGCACTTGTGTGACTTTTCCCTTTACCAGGTTAGGGAAGTTTTCTGCCATTATTTCTTTAAACACCTTCTTTATGCCTTTCTCCCTTTTTGCCTCTTTTGGCATACCTGCTATTCTAATATTGTTATGTTTCACATTGTCCCACAGCTCCCTTAAGCTGTCCTCCTGTTTTTTAATTGTTTTTTCTTTTTGGTTTTCTTTTTTTTTTATTTTTATTTTATTTTATTGATTTTTTACAGAGAGGAAGGGAGAGAGATAGAGAGCCAGAAACATCGATGAGAGAGAAATATCGATCAGCTGCCTCCTGCACATCTCCCACTGGGGATGTGCCCGCAACCCAGGTACATGCCCTTGGCCGGAATCGAACCTGGGACCCTTCAGTCCGCAGGCCGACGCTCTATCCACTGAGCCAAACCGGTTTCGGCTGGTTTTCTGATTGAGTGATATTTTCAACTCTGTCTTCTAATTCACTGATTTGATCCTCAGCTTCCCCTAATCTGCTGTGTATTCCTTCTAATGTGTTCTTTATTTGTGTTATGTCATTCTTTATCTCAGACTGTTCTTTTTTCATAGTTACTATATCTTTCTTCATGCTGTTGAGCATTTTTACCATCATTATTCTGAACTCTGATCCAGATAAATTTTTTATCTCTGCTTTATTTATCTCTTCTTCTGGAGAATTCTCTAGTTCTTTCATTTGGGGGTTGTTTCTTTGTCTCTTCATTTTGGCTTTCCATTTGGGTTTGTGACTATGTATTAGGTAGATCCTCTACACCTCTCTATGAACTCAACTGTACTTTCTTGCACTTATAGAAACAATTCCTTTCTCAGAGTGTTCCTTAGAAACATTCAAATTTGGTGAGGCCATAGGAGAAGCTGACATTCAGTTTGCAGGGAGATTTCCCTAGGAGACTTTCCATGGTAGAATGCCTCTGGCACTTCAACCCACAGGGAAATCAATTCATCCTCTTGCTGGATGACTCCATTTGAGTTTATTACGAAAAGGCTCCTTTCTAATGGCACATAATAGCCTTGTGAAACTTGATTAAATCATGTCAGTGGCCCATGTTTGTTTTTGGTGTGTAGTCAGGTCAGAGTGTCACAATTCAAGGCCTGGCCAGCGTGGCTCAGTGTTTGAGCGTCAACCTATGAACCAGGAGGTTATGGTTTCATCTAGACAGTGAGGATACCGCAGTGCACAACTCAGACTAATGATCCACCCTTATAGAGCTTAATGAGGAAAATAACAAGTAGACACAAAATATATATTACTTCATAAATGGAAGGCTATGAATAATTGTTCGGAAAGAGGATGGCAAAATCACTAAAATGGAAGTTCCAATAGGAAGGTAAGGAAAAGTCTCTACAGAGGATGAGAAAGAATGAGCCACATTAAAAATCTAAGGGAAGAGCATTTCAGACAGAGGGAACAGTAAATGTCAAGTTCAAGGTCCTGTGGTTATAATCATAGTTGATAATAAGGTTAGAGTACAGTGCATAGGGCAAGAAATGGTATGAGATGAGGTCAGAGAAATTGCCAAAGGCCAGACAATGTAGGGTCTCAAAGGTAATGGTAAGGAGTTTACCATTGGAGGGCGCTAAGCTACAAAATAGTAGCTGATTTACATTTTTAAAACATTGCTCTGCTACCTTATGAACAGACTATAGGAGGACAAGAATAGAAACAGGAAGACCAGTTTGACAGTTGTTACAGTGGTACTGACGTCCAAATGTTCAAAAGGAGAAGATTTTCTACACCTCCCACCCCAATCTAACCCAGTAAATGCTCGGTAGCTATTTATTGAGGGAAGGTAGTGTTGATTCTTATTTTAATTGATTTTTTAGAAAGAGAGTAACATCAATTTGTTGTTCCACTTGTTTATGCTTTCATTGGTTGATTCTTTTAGGTGCTCTGACCAGGAATCAAACCTGCAACCTTGGCATATGGGGACAACACTCAAACCAGTTGAGCTATCTAGCCAGGGCCAATGTTGATTCTTGTTTAACTCCTGACTGACTTGGTTTTCCCATTGGTATCAGCCAGAGAAAACTTCTTTCTCATTTGCCAGGACTTTTTTGTTGTTGTTTAATATCTGTCTAGTGTCCACCAAACCTTGACCTTCTGTAATTTTCTTCCCACTAATTAAAGTCCTCTTTTCACTAGATAGTTTATTCCTGGTGAAACACAAAGCTACATTTAATTTCCCATTCATTTTTATGTATAGTTTTTGGGCAATAAAGGTATTTAAGAATTATTCTGCCTTTTGCACTGATTTTTGTAATAGGGAAAAAGTACCTAGACTAATCACAGTATTTTATTAAAATACTAAGTTTTCCTACTACTGGTCAAAGATAATCCCAGAAGAGATAGGTAGGGAAGAAAAATGATCTATTTATCCTCGTCTCTACCATTTGACACAGTTCTTCAGGGTAGAAGTAATCATTTTAGTAACTTTGTCTATGGGATAGGTTAAATCTCTTGTCTTATATGTAATTAATATCTAGGTTATAGTTTTAAAATCATTAGTTGCTCAGTAATTGCCCTGAATTAAGTGTGAAGTTAAGAAAGAAAAGAAGCCGAGACCGGTTTGGCTCAGTGGATAGAGCGTTGGCCTGCGGACTGAAGGGTCCCAGGTTTGATTCCGGTCAGGGGCATGTACCTGGGTTGCGGGCACATCCCCAGTGGGAGATGTGCAGGAGGCAGCTGATCGATGTTTCTCTCTCATCGATGTTTCTAACTCTCTATCTCTCTCCCTTCCTCTCTGTAAAAAATCAATTAAAAAATATTAAAAAAAAGAAAAAAAGAAAAGAAGTACCCTCCTACCTAAAACCATGTCAGTGTTTCCTTGTCTTTGGATACGTAAGATTTGGAGGCAAAGAAATGTGGACTTGGAGAAATCTGAGGCCAGCTTGCTCCCTGCAGGCTCAAGATCAACCATCCCACATAGAAGAAAAAGAAAAGAAAAAAGAGCCTGACTGGCGTGGCTCAATGGTTGAGCATAGACCCATGAACCAGTTCAATTCCAGGTCAAAACAAACCCAGTTTGCGGGCTTGATCCCCAGTGTGGTGCGTGTAAGAGGCAGCCGATCAATGATTCTTTCTCATCATTGATGTTTCTATCTCTCTCTTCTTTTCCCTTCCTCTCTGAAATCAACAAAAATACATTAAAAAAGAAAAAAGAAGCAACATAAACATGACAAAATTTAAGTTAATTTAAAAATAAATGGAGGGGGGAAAGAGTTGTAATCAATGGGCATTAAGTCTCAGTTAAGCCAGATGAATAAGTTCTAGAGATCTTCTGTACAACATTGTCCTATAATTAATGATACTATATTATTTTAAAGGCAAAATAATGTTATAAATTTAAGCTTTCTACTTTTCACAGTGTCCTGCTTCTATTATGCTTTTGTATGCTACCATATAATAAATTTCACTGAAGTTGTATTTCTTCCTCAGGTGCAGTTGGTGAATAATCGGTTTAAAGGAGTCAAGTATTTCCGTTTGAATACTCTAGCCTCCCTGGGTTATGTGGTTGTAGTGATAGACAACAGGGGATCCTGTCACCGAGGGCTTAAATTTGAAGGCGCCTTTAAATATAAAATGGTGTGTGAACATACAAACATTTTTCTTTCAAAGACACATTTTCTGGTGCATTGTTTGGTGTGAAATCCCAGAGAGAGAGAGTCGGGGGAAGGGGCTGTGAGTGAATGAGAGAGAGTGTGTGTGTTAGAGTTTGGGGATGGGAGGGAAGATGCATCTTGATATTCACTAGGCTAGCTCGTATCTACTTGTATATAATTTTGGGGAGCTGAGATAGAACCACCTTTACATAGAAATAGCCTCTCTTCCTTTTTTGTATATCCAGCTTAGCCAGAAGGCAGCAACATTTAGCTTTCAGCATCCTGTACACTATTGAGAGGAATAATTGAGATTTGTTCTGTCCTCTGTGAAGAGAGAAACCAACTGGTTAGTGCCTTCCTTGTGACAAGCCTCTTTCTCTCTACAGGAAGCTTTAAATGCTACCTTTTAGAGATGCCCCATGTCCTTTCTGCTGCTTTGGGAAATGATGAGAATCCGATGTTCCTTTTGCACAGTAAGGCAATTACTGTGTTTGCCAGTGTATTGGACATGCTGAGTAAGACATGGGGATTTTCTCCCACAGCCAGTTCTTTGACCTTATGTTGTATTCTCATGTAAGTTTTTTGTTTTTATTTTTGTTTTTTGCTCAGTGAAGTGAGATTGTGTGCACTGGCAGGCCTAGTAATACAGACAGGGTGGAGGTGGTAGGAATTAAGACTTCATAGGACTTTAAAGAAATGGTATGTTCAGTTCTTAGAGGTATACTATGGGGAAACAGGAGGATAAGGCCTCAAGAGTGATTCCTTCGACTCTACTGCATTACATTTTAAAAAGGAGAAGTGAAATTAGTCAACCACTTAAGAGGGCTAATTTTTTGCCTTTGGGTATGGGAAGGCTTGTTACAAGGAAGATGCTGACTCTTAGCAGACAACAGAACAAATGGAACAAGTGGGAAATACCCATATGGTAAGGGACAGTTTGGGTTGCAGTAGGAAATAAATTTATGAGTAAGGGATAACTAAACTCTAGGGCAGACTAGCAACAGAAGCTATAGGTTCCTATCTCTAAATACAGTTTTTAAAAAAGTTTTTTGGGCAGTGAGTTCTAATCTAAAAAAAACTACAGGTATTTTTAATAACTTTTTTTTTTTTTTAGCTTCAAAAGCACTCTTATAATGAGACTTTTATTCATTAATCAGTGAAATGTTCTCTCTTTTTTGACAGGGACAAATAGAAATTGATGACCAGGTAGAAGGACTCCAATATCTAGCTTCTCGATATGATTTCATTGATTTAGATCGTGTGGGCATCCATGGCTGGTCCTATGGAGGATACCTCTCCCTGATGGCATTAATCCAGAGATCAGATATCTTCAGGGTATGTGACTTCCTAATGCACTTCTTTTGGTAATAAGGATAGAATTTTCGGTAAATTGAGGATATAAGAAAATGATGATTTTTCTGAAGTTTTACAAAGTTGGCATTATTATGGAATGTTAGGATTTCTGTGGGGTTTTTTTTGTTTGTTTGTTTTGCTTGTTAATCCTCACGTAAGGATTTTTTTTTTCCCCCTGTTGATTTCTGGAGAGAGTGGAAGAGAGGAAGGAGGGGGAGAAAAAAAACATGGACATGAGAGAGACACATTGATTGGTTGCCTCCCCCACATGCCGCTACTGGGGCTAAGGAACCTGCAACCGAGGTATGTGAACTTGACCAGACGTTGAACCCTCGACTCTTTAGTCCTCGGGCGATGCTGTAACCACTGAGAAAACTGGCCAGAGTGGTTTTTGTGTTTTAATAGCAATGTGAGATAATAGAAATATATGTCAACTTGTGTATCCATATGAGCTGTATATTTACTTGTTATCTATTTTTTTAAAAACCACTTGTCGGCCTAGTTGGTTTGGCTCAGTGGATAGAGCGTCGGCCTGTGGACTGAAGGATCAATTCTGGTCAAGGGCACGTGTCTGGGTTGCGCACTCGATCCCCAGTGTGGGGCGTGTAGGAGGCAGCTGATCGATGATTCCCATCATTGATGTTTCTATCTCCCTCTCCCTTCCCCTCTGAAATCAATAACAATATATTTTAAGAAAAAAGATGCTAACAGTTGTTAAGGGAGTGGGGATTATGAGTAGTGGGTTTTTTTATATAGGGTAGGGCAAAAGTAAGTTTATAGTTGTTCATATGAAAAATAAAACAATCATTAATAAATAATAATAATATAAGAATAAACTGTTTTATGTACTCATAACTATAAACCTACTTTTGCTCCACCCTGTATTTCAATAACATGATTTTATTTTATAGTGAAAAATAATTTTTACTTTTAAGAATAAATATGGCCCTGGCCATAATTGCTAAATGATTAGAACATCAGCCCACTCATGGAAGGGTCACAGGTTTGATTCCCAGTCAAGGGCACATGCCTGGGTTGCAGGTTCGATCCCTGACCCCAGTTAGGGCTCATGCTGTAGGCAACCAATGTTTCTTTCTCTCTCTCCTCCTTCCCTCCCTTCCGCTCTTCTACTCTCTCTAAAAAAGTCAATGAAAAAAAATATCCTCAGATGAGGATTAACAAAAAGAAATTTTTTTAAATGATAAGGTTTTATTTTGTTTTAATGTATGTTCAGTTAATCTTTATCTTTAATAACCACAAGGTGAACTCTGAAAACTATCATAATTTCTTGAGGTTTATAGCTGTCAAGAATATAATTATAGTATTTAAATATAAAGGTGTGTATGGGAACCTTAAAATGAGGTAACTATTTAATGCTTAAATATATTTCATTTATTACTTTAAATTCTGTACTGCCAACAGAAGCTTAAAAAAAAAAAAAAAAGATTGTTTTTTCTATATAAAGCTGACACTTCTAGGACATTTTTCTCCAGTGGCAGGAATGAGTTTATACTGAGGCATTCATATGTTCTAGTTCAGTCTACCCTTTTAACAAACATGCTTATATTTCAACTAGCCCATATTAAGGGTTTGGTATACAGCATGCCTATGGAACAAAACTTAACTGACTCACAAAGTATCAAGTTCTTGACCTTGGCACTCCACTTTGATTTTTTGAGTGTCCTGAGACCATGTAGCTCCAGTAGTGGAGCTAAAGCCTAATGATAATATTAGCCTATTAACTTGCAGTTAAAACCTCTTTGCTAGCCATTCTTTTCTGGACCACACTTGACTATCACTATTGTCTTATGCAGGTTGCTATTGCTGGAGCCCCAGTCACTCTGTGGATCTTCTATGATACAGGCTACACAGAACGTTACATGGGTCACCCTGACCAGAATGAACAGGGCTATTACTTAGGATCTGTGGCCATGCAAGCAGAAAAGTTCCCCTCTGAGTAAGTTCAAGCTTTTAAATTAAGATTATAAATTTAAAATTTTATTTAATAGTAATGAAAACTACAGATACTGTAACCAAGACCAATATTTTATAGAATACTAATATGGCATGGGTGATTCTCAAAGCTGAATTATAGGCCATTTCCTATCATTTGTGTGTGGGGTTTTTTTTTACAAGTTATATTTGAAACAATTTGCTTGTGCTATAAAAGAAGTTTAAGTGCACTACTATTTAAGGTGGAAAAAATTTTATTTCTGCGTTATTTTACAAATAATGTTTATGATTTTTCATTTTCTGGGGACATGCCATTATTATTGACTAGAGGCCTGGTGCACGAATTTGTGCAGCAATGGGGTCCCTTGGTCTGGCCTGTGGGATCGAGCCAAAACCGGCTCTCCAATATCCCCCAAGGGGTCCCAGATTGCGAGAGGGCACAGGCCAGGCCGAGGGACCCCACCAGTACATGATCAGGGCGGGGGAGGGATGCGGAAGGTTGGCCAGCCGGGGAGGGACTGCAGGAGGGTTCCAGGGTGTGCCCGGCCTGTCTCGCTCAGTCCTGATGGGCCAGACTCCAGCAGCAAGCTTACCTACCAGTCAGAGCGTCTGCCCCCTGGTGGTCAGTGCACATCATAGTGACTGGTTGACCGATCGACTCTCTGCCCCCTGATGGTCAGTGCATGTCATAGCGGCGAGCAGTTCGGCCTAAGCATATCATTAGCATATTACACTTTGGTTGGTTGAATGGATGACCGGACACTTAGCATATTACATATTAGGTTTTTCTTATATAGGATGTGTGCTAATATCTTAATAGCAAATTGTACAATGTTCTTTTTATTTTTTAAATCTTTCATACACGTAGCATCTGGTTAATATTTTACAAATATATTAATGTTGAAAATGTTGAATCCTTGTTCTACAGTATAAGGAGGTTAGCATAGGTAATTGTGATTAGTTTAAAAGAGTTAAGTGGTTTTCTCAAACTCTATTTTGCCTAATCCTCTGATGTTTCCATTTCTCCAGACCAAATCGTTTACTGCTCTTACATGGATTCTTGGATGAGAATGTCCATTTTGCACACACCAGTATATTATTGAGTTTTTTAGTGAGGGCTGGAAAACCATATGATTTACAGGTGAGTTTTTCTACATTTTTTTTTTTTTTTGCAACCCCTGTGAAAGGGTCGTTCGACACCCAAAGGGGTTGCAACCCACAGGTTGAGAACCGCTGGCTTAGCATGATGCTTTTAACATCTATTTTGTCAGATATGAGTATTGCTGCTCCAGCTTTTTTTTTCTTTTCCATTTGCATGGAAAATGTTTTTCCATCCCTTCACTTTCATCCTGTGTGTGTCTTTTGTTTTGAGGTGGATCTGTTGTAGACAGCATATAGTTGGGTCATGTTTTTTTTTATTCATTCAGCTACCCTACACCTTTTGATGGGAGCATTTAAAACATTTACATTTAGGGTTATTATTGAGAGGTACTTATTTAGAGCCATTTTAGTTCTGTATGGCGAGGTTTCTCTCTCCATCTCTTCTTCTCAGCAATCCCTATAGCATTTCTTGTAACGCTGGCTTGGTGATGATGACCTCCTTTAGCTTTTTTTTTTTTTGTCTAGGAAGCTCTTTATTTGACCATCTATTTTGAATGATAGCCTTGCTGGATATAGTAATCTTGGTCTCAGATCCTTGCTTTCCATTACTTTGAGTACTTCATGCCATTCCCTTCTGGCCTGTAGAGTTTCTGATGAGAAATCAGGTGTCAGC
>NW_005355159.1:281968-285663 GCF_000412655.1 Myotis brandtii
TATTTCAAATCTTTGACTTGATTCTTGCGATCCTCTGGTCTGCTGTTGGGAGTCTGTATAATATTCTTTATTTCAGTCAGTGTATGCTTAATTTCTAGTTGGTCCTTTATCACAACCTCGAGGGTCTCACTAGATTTCTTGAGGGTCTCATTAAGTTTATCGGCGGTTTCTAGAAAATTCTTGAAAAACCTTAAAAGTGTGGTTTTGAACTCTATATCCAGTAGTTTGCTTTCCTCCATTTCTGTCATTTGTGTCCTGTTTCTTTGTCTCCGCATTTTTTTATGCTTCGCTGTGTCGATATAGAGTGGCTCTGTGCTAGGTGTCCTATAGGGCCCAGTCGAGTTTTTCTACATTTTTAAAATAAATAGTGATTAGTGTTTGATTACTTCAAAATACAATAAATTATGAAGTAAGGCCTAATTTCCAGCTGTGACCATTCTTTGTTTAAGAGAACTAAAGTAATAGGCCTAGTTCAGCCGTGGGCAAACTACGGCCTACGGGCCGGATACAGCCCGTTTGAAATGAATAAAACTAAAAAAAAAAAAGACCGTACCCTTTTATGTAATGATGTTTACTTTGAATTTATATTAGTTCACACAAACACTCCATCCATGCTTTTGTTCCGGCCCTCCGGTCCAGTTTAAGAACCCATTGTGGCCCTCGAGTCAAAAAGTTTGCCCACCCCTGGCCTAGTTAATAGTACCCCTAGTTGGATAAAAATTAAGATTCTGTTGAAGTCAGGCTGAAGACTGGCCTATTGGATTCCATGATGTGTGTATCTGTATCTGCTTTCAGTTTGTAATCATGGAAAAGATGGCAGGAGTCCATTTCTGTCCTCTTTTGATTTTCTTCTTCTCCTTGGAAGGGTGAGGAAATGTTACTTAATTACATTGTTGTGCAAAGGAATTTTAGGACCTGATTGCATGGTCTTTTTATATATATGTTTTTTTATTGATTTCAAAGAGGAAGGGAGAGGGAGAGAGAGATAGAAACATCAATGATGAGAGAGAATCATCGATTGGCTGCCTCCTGCACACCCCCTACTGAGGATCAAGCCCACAATCCAGACATGTGCCCTTGACGGGAATCGAACCCAGGACACTTCCGTCTGCAGGCCAGGGCTCTATCCATTGAGCCAAACCAGCTAGGGCTACATGGTCTTTTAATTTAATTTTATATTGATATTAGAGTAGAAACCAGAAAGTTATTACACACCTTCATTGCTCCATTACTCAAATAAAAAGGTTTTAAGAAAAACTCATCCTCCTTTCTATTTCTTACACAGATTATATGCTCATAAGAAATGAAAAATATTACTTTTTCCTTTTTTGTTTCAGTAAGTAAACTATGAGGTAGAGCAGCAACTATCAATCATTTTGGTCCCCTTTACATATCAGCTTTTGTTTATGTGATTTATGTCTATCAGTATTTCTTGTATAAGATATTAATACTATTAAAAATATTAAGCCTTGGCTGGTGTGGCTCAGTTGGTTAGAGCGTCATCCTGTGCACCAAAAGGTTGCTGATTAAATTCCTGGTCAGAACACATATCCAGGATGTGGGTTTGATTCCCAGTTGGGGTGCGTACAGGAAGCTATCCATCAGATGTATCTCCCTCACATCGATGTTTCTCTCTCTCTCTTTCTCTCTATCTCTCTCTCTCTCCCCCCTCCCCTCTCTCTCTCCCCCTTCCTCTCTCTCTCTAAAATCAACTTTTAAAAATTGTTTTAATTTAAAATATTTATTTATTTAAAGTTATTACATGTTAACGAAAATCACATTTTTATAGGAGAGGGGAGATAATGTCTGGCTTAATAATAAGGAAACCTGGATTTCCATAGCTACTTCCAATGCAGTTTGTTGTGAAATGTTTTGGCTAAAGTATGTGAAGAAAATTCAGCCTTATTACATATATATTTAAGAAATGGGAGGTTTAGAGTTTTCAGATAATTGTGGTTATTCTTCTTTGATACCACAAAACTGGACAAATGGTAGTTTCTTAACGGTGGAATCTGAGCCATATCTATAAACTTTTCATACTCTGTTACATTATCATCTGTTGGATCTTGTACTTCAAATGGATCTTTTACCGTGCATTGGTCATCTGGAAAATTCTGGTTCATTGTGTATTGCCAATCTTCTGAATGTTGACTCATTTAATTATATAGTATTTTAAAACTCACATGAAAATTCCACTGATCTCATCAGAAAAGTCTCTTAAGTGCATATTGGGAAGCTCATGAACTAGTAGTGGTAGATGTAAGTTTTCCAAAATTTTAATTTTCTCTTAACAAAATTTATCATTGGCGCCTGGCCTTTGTGGCTCAAGGTGGTTGAGTGTCATCCCATGGACTCAACCCATCACACTCTGGCCCAGCGGTTGAGAGTCAACCTATGAACCAGGAGGTCATGGTGCGATTCCCAGTCAGGGCACATGCCTGGGTTTTGTGTTCGATCTTAGGGGGGGCGAGGGGCAGGCGTGCAGGAGGCAACTGATCGGTGTGTTTCTCTATCAGTATTTCTATTTCTTTCCCTTCCTCTCTCTGAAATCATTAAAAATATTAAGAAAAAAAGGCAAAAAAGGAATATGTACAGCACCAACAACAAAATTATCATCAGCAACAAACACTGTCAGTGTTATCCTTGAAGTGACCAAGATCACTTCATTCATTTTTGAGAAAATGTTTGCCAGATACCCAAGTCTGAATCATCATAATTGTCAGCCATTCTTTCATGTTAGAAAGTGGCAGTTCAGCTCGCAGCTCAGTTGCACACATTGTTTTTCTTGAGACATCTGATAGAAGTAATTTATGCGTTCTTTCCATTTCATCACACAGAATATTAAAAAGAAATCTACTCAAGGGTTGCAATTTAAGAAAATTTATTTCTAATTTTTTTGAGACTTAAGTAAAATTGGCATTTTTCCTTTTTACTGCAATTATGTGGTGGTGAAAAATACTATGACTTCTAATACAATTTAATGTCATTGCCTTGATTAATACTAAGGCACCAGCACTATTACCATTGCTTTTGCATTACCAAAACAAATGCCAACCCAGGAAATAAAGGCAAATAATACTTCAGTATTATTCTGAAAGTAGTTTATGTGTCTCTTGAAAGGGTGTTTGAGGATCTAAGAAGTCTGCAGACCACACTTGAAGAACCATTGGTCTACACATAAATCCTGTAAGCTTAGTGGTATATAGGGAATTATAAAAAGAAGAGAGGGTCTTACATTTAAGTCTTTAATCCATTTTGAGTTTATTCTTATATATGCTGTAAGAAGGTGGTGTCATTTGTTTGTTTGTTTATTTATTGCATGTATCTGTCCAATTTCCCCAACACCATTTATTGTATAGACTGTCTTTACCCCACTTATGGGTATACTAGAGGCCCAATGCATGAAATTCGTGTGGGGCGGGGGAGGGGGGGACCTCTTGGTTTTAGTTTAGAAACCTCTTGCAATCCAGGACCCCTCGGGGGATGTCCGACTGCCTGTTTATTGGGCCTAAACTGGCAGTCAGACATCCCTCTCACAATCCGGCACTGCTGGCTCCTAACCGTTCACCTGCCTGCCTGATCACCCCTGACCACTCTGCCTGCCTGCCTGATTGCCCCTAACCCCTCTGCCTGTCTGCCTGATTGCCCCTAACCCCTCTGCCTGCCTGCCTGATTGCCCCTAACCCCTCTGCCTG
>NW_005355159.1:286335-297195 GCF_000412655.1 Myotis brandtii
TTTTTTTTTAAAGATATAAGTCTGATTAAGGAGTGAAGCCTACTTCCAAAGAAAATGTTAAATACTATTCTGCAGGGTTTTTAAAAATGTCTGACCTGGCCAGAGTGGCTCAGTTGGTTATGCGTCATCCTGTATACTGAAAGGTGGCTATTTGGATTCCGGTCAGGGCACATACCTGGATTGTGGGTTCCATCCCTGGTTGGGATGTGTACAGGAGGCAAATGATCCATGCTTCTCTCTCACATCAATGTTCAATGTTTCTCTCTCTCTCTTTCTCTCTCTCTCTCTCTCCCTCCCTCCCTCTCTCTCTCCCCCCTCCCCTCTCTCTCTCCCCCTTCCTCTCTCTCTCTAAAATCAACTTTTAAAAATTGTTTTAATTTAAAATATTTATTTATTTAAAGTTATTACATGTTAACGAAAATCACATTTTTATAGGAGAGGGGAGATAATGTCTGGCTTAATAAGGAAGACACCTGGATTTCCATAGCTACTTCCAATGCAGTTTGTTGTGAAATGTTTTGGCTAAAGTATGTGAAGAAAATTCAGCCTTACAGAATATATATTTAAGAAATGGGAGGTTTAGAGTTTTCAGATAATTGTGGTTATTCTTCTTTGATACCACAAAACTGGACAAATGGTAGTTTCTTAACGGTGGAATCTGAGCCATATCTATAAACTTTTCATACTCTGTTACATTATCATCTGTTGGATCTTGTACTTCAAATGGATCTTTTACCGTGCATTGGTCATCTGGAAAATTCTGGTTCATTGTGTATTGCCAATCTTCTGAATGTTGACTCATTTAATTATATAGTATTTTAAAACTCACATGAAAATTCCACTGATCTCATCAGAAAAGTCTCTTAAGTGCATATTGGGAAGCTCATGAACTAGTAGTGGTAGATGTAAGTTTTCCAAAATTTTAATTTTCTCTTAACAAAATTTATCATTGGCGCCTGGCCTTTGTGGCTCAAGGTGGTTGAGTGTCATCCCATGGACTCAACCCATCACACTCTGGCCCAGCGGTTGAGAGTCAACCTATGAACCAGGAGGTCATGGTGCGATTCCCAGTCAGGGCACATGCCTGGGTTTTGTGTTCGATCTTAGGGGGGGCGAGGGGCAGGCGTGCAGGAGGCAACTGATCGGTGTGTTTCTCTATCAGTATTTCTATTTCTTTCCCTTCCTCTCTCTGAAATCATTAAAAATATTAAGAAAAAAAGGCAAAAAAGGAATATGTACAGCACCAACAACAAAATTATCATCAGCAACAAACACTGTCAGTGTTATCCTTGAAGTGACCAAGATCACTTCATTCATTTTTGAGAAAATGTTTGCCAGATACCCAAGTCTGAATCATCATAATTGTCAGCCATTCTTTCATGTTAGAAAGTGGCAGTTCAGCTCGCAGCTCAGTTGCACACATTGTTTTTCTTGAGACATCTGATAGAAGTAATTTATGCGTTCTTTCCATTTCATCACACAGAATATTAAAAAGAAATCTACTCAAGGGTTGCAATTTAAGAAAATTTATTTCTAATTTTTTTGAGACTTAAGTAAAATTGGCATTTTTCCTTTTTACTGCAATTATGTGGTGGTGAAAAATACTATGACTTCTAATACAATTTAATGTCATTGCCTTGATTAATACTAAGGCACCAGCACTATTACCATTGCTTTTGCATTACCAAAACAAATGCCAACCCAGGAAATAAAGGCAAATAATACTTCAGTATTATTCTGAAAGTAGTTTATGTGTCTCTTGAAAGGGTGTTTGAGGATCTAAGAAGTCTGCAGACCACACTTGAAGAACCATTGGTCTACACATAAATCCTGTAAGCTTAGTGGTATATAGGGAATTATAAAAAGAAGAGAGGGTCTTACATTTAAGTCTTTAATCCATTTTGAGTTTATTCTTATATATGCTGTAAGAAGGTGGTGTCATTTGTTTGTTTGTTTATTTATTGCATGTATCTGTCCAATTTCCCCAACACCATTTATTTGTATAGACTGTCTTTACCCCACTTATGGGTATACTAGAGGCCCAATGCATGAAATTCGTGTGGGGCGGGGGAGGGGGGGACCTCTTGGTTTTAGTTTAGAAACCTCTTGCAATCCAGGACCCCTCGGGGGATGTCCGACTGCCTGTTTATTGGGCCTAAACTGGCAGTCAGACATCCCTCTCACAATCCGGCACTGCTGGCTCCTAACCGTTCACCTGCCTGCCTGATCACCCCTGACCACTCTGCCTGCCTGCCTGATTGCCCCTAACCCCTCTGCCTGTCTGCCTGATTGCCCCTAACCCCTCTGCCTGCCTGCCTGATTGCCCCTAACCCCTCTGCCTGCCTGTCTGATTGCCCCTAATCGCCTCTGCCTGATTGCCCTTAACTGCTCGCCTGCCTGCCTGCCTCCCTGCCTGCCTGATTGCCCCTAACCACTCTGCCTGCCTGTCTGATCTCCCCTAACCGCCTCTGCCTCGGCCCCCACCGTGGTGGCTTCATCCAGAAGGACGACTGGAATGACGTCTGGAAGGTTGTTCGGCTGTCCAGTCTAATTAGCATATTATGCTTTTATTATTATAGATATTTGAAGAAACCCAAAACACTAACTCAAAAGAATATATGCTCCCCTATGTTCATTGCAGTGTTATTTACAATAGCCAAGCTATGGAAGCAACCTAAGTGCCCATCAATAGACAAGTGGATATATGTGGTACATATATACAATGGAATATTACTTGGCCATAAAAAAGAATGAAATCTTACCATTTGCAACAGCGTGGATGGACCTAGAGGGTATTATGCTAAGTGAAATAAGTCAGACATATAAAGACAAAATACCAAATGATTTCCACTTATATGTGGACTCTAAAGAGCAAAATAAACAAAATAGAAGCACACTCATAGCTACAGAGATCAGACTGATGGTTGCCAGAGGGGAGGTTGGGTTCTGTGGCTGGGTGAAAAAGGTGATGGGATTGAGAAGTACAAATTGGCAGTCACAAAATAGTCATGGGGATATGAAGTACAGCATGGGAAATATAGTCAATAACATTGCAATAACTATGTAACATGCCAGGTGGGTTCTTGAAATATTGGGGTTGTAAAGTATATGATCATCTAGCCACTGTGCTGTACATCTGAAACGAATTTAAAATTACATTGAATGTAAACTGCAATTGAAAAATTAATTTAAAAAGAGGAGAGGGGCCTCTAGATAGGATGTATGTGTGTAATATCTTGGAGAGGGTATGCTTTATATTATTAATCCTGTTGAAATCTTTGGAAGGAGATGTATTATTAAGTTCTTATTTTTTGTTTTTGTTGTTGTTAAGATCTATCCTCAGGAGAGACACAGCATAAGAGTTCCTGAATCTGGAGAACATTATGAACTGCATCTTTTGCACTACCTTCAA
This sequence comes from Myotis brandtii, assembly GCF_000412655.1. Classification (NCBI taxonomy): domain Eukaryota; kingdom Metazoa; phylum Chordata; class Mammalia; order Chiroptera; family Vespertilionidae; genus Myotis; species Myotis brandtii. The sequence goes on from NW_005355159.1 coordinate 289,748, forward strand.
GAAAACCTTGGATCACGTATTGCTGCTCTGAAAGTGATATAATTTTGACCTGTGTAGAACTCTGGTATACACTGGCTGTTTAACCAAATGCGGGGGTTTAATCAATAGAAAGTATAGAATTGATCATCACATTTTGATACCTGCCACATAACATTTACTTCTGAAAGTATATTTGGTGCCATGCAGGCATCTACAGTTCATGGATAGTAATCTGATACTTTTAACCATACACACAGAAAATTGAATGACACGTATTTCTAAGGGACCCAGCAATACCTTGAGAATTACTGAAAGAAATAAGACATTAGCACTATGTATCCATATTACCTTTTTTTTTCACTTTTAATAGCATTATAAACCTCATGGACTTAATTAGTGTATTTTTACAGTATACTTCTGAGTTTGTAAAATATGATGATATTAGTGATTGGTTGGTTCAATTCCAGAATCTCTGACTAGTTACAGATTTGATAGCACTTAAATGTAATTGAATAGCTTAAGCTTCATCACTTGGGGTGTATCCAGCATGTTATGAACTAATCACTATTAAATCTATGACTTAACCAGTCATTAATGATTTTTCAAGGAAAACTTAGTGGCCTCCTAAAGACATATTTTGTTTCATTCATGCTCTGACCGGTTTTTAGCCAATTTTAACTGTACCTAGTATAAATAGTTCTCTTTGATGAAATGGCAGAGTGAGTTTTTCCTTTTCCTATATGTAGCATGTATTTAATTAGTCTTATAATATTGATAATTATAGGCAAAAAATTTTTAATCAAATGATTAGAGCTTAAATATTTACTGGCAATTTATTTTCCTTTAGGAAAAGGGAAAAAGTACACATTCACTTGTCTTCAGAAAATGTAGTGGTGCCAGTTTCCATTGGGTATTTCCTTATTAAAATGTTCCAGGGTTTTAGAGAGAAGGAAAGGAACCTCAGTAGGGTGGGGAGACTAGGGTGTGGAGAATGACAGGGAAAGGAGAAGGCGAGGAGGGTCTGCTCAAGGACTAAGAAATATAATTTGACCAACAGTCCTCATGAAAAAGTCTGGAAAGTAAAATTTAAACTCCTAGAATGTTAAGGAAACCAGAATTTAAAAATTACTCTCTTTTTATATTTATAGACTATAATGTTATTCAGGAGAGGAAAAGTTCCTTAAGAGTTACTTTTATAATTCTAATTTTTTGTTATTTCCTTTTAGTTTAGAAACCTTACAAATTTAAATGATCTTGATCCTCTTTTAATTATTTGAGCATAATTTAGATATTGTGAGCTTAAAATAAAGAGGTTTCCAGAACAACCTCTTTACCATAAACTGATCCCCAACAAGCCATGTCTCTTTTTCAGTGTTCAAAGCCTAGAGCAGTTTCTTGAATGGCCATGGCATTTCCTGGGTTAGCTGGCTGTCACAGAGCTCGTAGGCTTTCAGGTGCTGATTGGGATCTGTCCCTTAGAGTCTTGGGGTGCAGATGGGTTACATTGGAGCCAGTAATGGAGAAGGCACCCGAGTTTGACCCTGTTTATCACAGACCTCAGTGTTTATGAAGTTGCTACAAGTATTTTGAAACAACGCTCTAAGGAAATTGGTTTGTTTTTTTCACTCTCTCTCTCACCACTACACAGAGGAGATTTCTCCCATAGAGAGCACAGCCTCCATTAGTAAGAATGGTGACTGTGCATCAGAGGTGGGCTTGATCAGTGAGGGCCAGGTGGGAAGTGGGGGAGTCCAGAAGGCAGGGTGACCTGGTGGTTCTGTCCACGGGAAGGGGAAGGTTTTGCTGTTTGTGTATTTATACTGTATAATAGGTGCCACAATTTCCCCTTTTGTCTGTATATGTATTGACTTTCTTGTTTATGATGTTTTCCCATGCGAAGATTTGTTTATATTTTTTCAATGTTAAATTAAATTGATTTGGGTAACTTCTCTTCCCCAAGAAAGTATTTTCCCACAAGACTTAAGTATATATCTGATGGTTGAAAGTGGTTTTGTTTGTGAACTAGTTGGCATCTAAGGATCTATCCTTATATAAATGTAGAAATGGTATGGACAGTGGCTTTTAGAACCTATCCATTTGAAGCCTCTTACCCATTAAGACTGTTTTTTCAAAATAGCATCTCTTATTTTACCAAAACAAACCTTTAAAAACCGCATGCACTCTTGATTTCAAAGGTTTTCCTTTTGCATCTTGCCTTCTCTTTTCCTTCTATCACAAGGAATGCTTCTGTTATAATTCCCGGTCACTTAAATGCCAATCTCCTTCTCTAGAGGGAAAATACCTGACTGAAGTCACTTGCAGAAAGAGAGCTTGACTAAATTTGTTTTAAACTGATGTGAAAAACATCATAGTCAATTCAAGCAATCAGTAGAAATATAACTAAAACTATTGGTCCCCTATTCAGAGGTAACAACTTAAAAGGCAGGAGTATATAAAAGTAGCAGCAGTTTTGATGAGATCCAAAAAGCACTAGGTTAAACATCAAATGGGGTTTTTGTAGGCTTGATAAAGGGGTGCACTTGATCAACCATTGGAAGGTATAGTTGCCTATGCATTGTTAAGCTAGTGGGTCTCAAAATCTAAAATTAATCTGGGACACTTAACTAAAAGAAATGGAGGCTTGAACCCTACTCTTAGAGATTTGGATTTGGTTTATTTGGGCGGAGACCAGGAATCTATATTTCTAAGGAGCTTTCCTGGTGGTTCTAGAGCAAGCCATTGGTGGGCTGCTTTAAGAAACTGTTCTGTAGATAAGGGAGTTGGATTAAGAAAATAATGGTTAATTTTTACACTGGACTGATTTACAAGAACCTAAAATAATAGTCAAAACAGCTGCTCACCTGTGCTAACTATCGGTCCCTTCTCACTAAAAGAAGCAGAAGGTATCATCAACTGTATCCCCTCTGTCTGGAGAGTCCTTTTGGAATGAAGGTTTTCCCTCTATGCTGTTTCTGGCTCGTTTCCAAAGCCTCATACAAGAGGATGAAGTCACGGTGCATGCGTTACTTTTTAAAAGAATGAGATATAGATAATGATGCTTACTTTTTTTACTACTTGTTTTATTCCTCACGGAAGGTGTAGCCTACCTCTCTAACATCTTTCTCTCTTTAGGTGGAATGATTCCTATAAGATCTCTTCTTATTATAGAATCATACATTTTCAAGCTATTACATCTTTGATATAATCTAATATTCTTTGTTAGAGGAGAAACCGACATATATAAAGAGAAGAATATATACCCATGGCCAGTTAGTGCTCAGTTGGTACTAGACTCCATCCAGATGTCCTGACTCATGGTAGTTAAATATGTAGAAAAGGCAAATTTTTAAAGAAGTATTTATTAATATATTCCTATGAAACATTTTAAAGATAACATAAAATGGTTAATTTTTCCATTCTAAAGTAAATGCTAAGCATGCTTATTAATGAAGCTGTACTTCTCATTAGTATATGACATTCTGAAGTTAATTAAAATTGCTATACTAAATGTGTCTTCCTTGGTGTAGTAGGGGGATTTGGGGATTGGGATATAGAGTGCTTGCTTAAGCCTAGGAGCCCAACTTAGAGCTATTTGAAGTAAGAGACATGGCCCTATGTACACTAAGATGTGTGAGTGTCCATTCCTGGCAGACATAAAGGAATAAGGAAACTTAACTTCCACTTTCCAACCCTCCCGGCCTCACTGATCATCCTGCAGCCTAAAATACGGAGACATGTCAGTGCAAGGTGCTGGCTCCTGCTTGCTTGTCAAGCGCCAGCTCTAGGTAATCATTTCAGAAGTCCCTTACAGACAGAGAAAAAGTAGTGTTCATGTGTTTGTTTTTAAATAACCCAAATACAAATTTTGTTTGTATTCAGCACAATTGGAGTTCAGGTCTTTAATTTTAGAACATAAAGTGCCTGCTGTTTTAAGCATTGACTTGTACAAAAAGAATTGCATGTCTCACACCAGTAAGTTTATGGGTTTTCTCATTTTCAGCTACATAGCTTTTAATCATGTAAAGCAAAACATTAGTTTTGTCGCATTTTATTACAGGTTCTTTGTTGCAATAAAGATGCTGCTAAAATTAATTGATGTAAACGTTCCTTTTTCCCCCTGTTCCCCATTTGTACAATGTTGCCTTGATTAGTGACAACTGTGGAGTGATGAATACACATGAACAAGGTCATGTGCTTGCAGTGGAGAAGGGAGACTGTAGGTGATTATATGGAGCTTCTAGTCCTATAAACACAAACCAAAGGGAGGTGTGCAGAGATTGCTTTGTACCTGCAAGTGGTTCCCAGCACCAGCAGTTAGTACTGCCAGGGGAGGTGGAGCTTGGAGCCAGTGATTAGCATATCCTCCCAGAGCAGCTAGCTGCGAGTTTCTTGGAAATGCCACTCAGGATTGATAGTGGTTTCTGCACATTCCCTGGGAAATTTTAAGGGAGTTCAGTGTAATGCTTTTTTCATATTTTTCTTTGACAACTCTCTGGTCTTTTGAAGCTGTACTAGAGAAAGGGTGGGGGGAAATAAGCAGATAAACTAAAATTAGTATGCTTTGGCTTGTCTGATAATCTTTCCAGAACAGACCCTATAACCCTCTGAAGTGTGCAAAATATTGCATGAATGAATGGCGGTATGTTCTCAGAAGAAGGGCTTTGACTTTATCAGATTCACAAAAGGATATTGTACTGAAAGAACCACTGCTATATTATATATTTGAATCTTACTTAAATTGTATATTAAAATTATTAGGAATAAAGATGACCTTGAAACAGTAATACTATAGAGCAGGGGTCCTCAAACTTTTTAAACAGGGGGCCAGTTCACTGTCCCTCAGACCGTTGGAGGGCTGGACTATAGTTTTAAAAAAAAACTATGAACAAATTCCTATGCACACAGCAGTGGCAAAAACACCCGGCGGGCCGGATCTATGTTTTCGGCGGGCCGCATGTGGCCCGCAGGCCGTAGTTTGAGGACCCCTGCTATAGAGCAATGCTTCCTTTTCTAACCTTTTTACCTTATGACAAAAAAAAAAGATTTATATGACACTCTGTGGTTAACTAAGATACACTGGATTAGCCTGTTGAGACTGCTTGCAGCCAGAAGTGACCAGCCAGGCCTACCCAAGCTCTAAAGAGTAACCAGAATCCATTTATGGCATTCTGAGAAACTTAAAGACTATCTTGGGCCCCACCGGTGTGGCCCAGCCATTGAGCATCGACCCAGGAACCAAGAAATAGCCGGTTCAATTCCCAATCAGGGCATAGGTCCAGGGTGCAGGCTCAAGCCCTAGTTGGGGGTGGGGGCATGCGGGAGGCAGCTGATGGATGGTGATGTTCCTCTCTCATTGATGTTTCTTCCTATCCCTTTCCCTTCCTCTCTAAAAGTCAATAAAAACATTTTTTTAAAAAAATGATTAACTTGAAAAAAATTTAAGACTACTTTGGTCTCTTAATGTAGCCTGGATTTAATGCTAATCAAAAATCAGCTTTCAACCTAGCCATACATTCTGCAAAGACTGTTCTGAGGTGCGGGCTCTAGGGCTCCAGTGCTCCAGTCAGATCAGAGCAAGCACCCTGGCCTTGAAGCCCTTGGACTTCCTGTTGGCCTAACCTCACCCACTCAGTGTTTATGAAGACACAATGTTTGATCCCGTAGTAGTTATTAGGTGAGCAGAGTTGAAACAGCTACTGTATGAGACGTATAACAATAGTTTTATTTTGGGCTTTGAGTGGTTTGGGGAATCACCAGGATTTAAATGTTCAACAGCCTAGTTGTGTCCACACATCTGGTACCTGGCCCTGCCACCCTGGAAGAAGTTGAGCTCCCGTTGAAAGGGATGGGAAGGGATTCCACTTCGACACAGGCAGTGAGATTGTTGAGTTTGCTATGAGCTTCTGACGGAAAGATGCTCTCTGTTGGCTCCCAGACTTGAGTTGTTGAAATAGAAGTTTGGGGAAAAAATTAGCGAGGATATTTGTCCTTAGCCAGTTCCAGGAGTTTCCCCACCTCTTTCCACCTTCACTGGAAAAGCACCCTATGGAAGTGACATAACTTAACATTCTCCTCACCGGTGACACTTCTTTGTAGGAAGGTCCTCTGGCCAGGTGGTTTCTGGGAATCACACTGCCCTTCTATAAAATGAACTCTGCGTGTTGGCTAGGTTGCTGGCCATGTACATGGTCATAGTTGCCCCCTAAGCGTGCATGTGAATGCTACTGCCTCGTTCAGTCGTGTACTTAATCAAGTGTTGCCACACCAGTTACTTGCTTTGCATTGTCCAGTCCTCATTCCTCTTGCTCCTGCCTCAGTCTAGGACTGCGTGTCGTGCTGCTCTTTCACCAGCCTGAGTTGGAGATGAAGATTAAGAATTCCACAGATGAATACCTGTTTTAGTGAGAAATAACTTGGTTTTAAACATGAAAATAAAAGAAAGAATTCCAAGTGACTCTAATCATCTGAGAGATGCAAATCAAAACAACAATGAGGTGCCATCTCACATCTATCAAATGGCTATCATCAACAAATCGACAAATGACAAGTCCTGGCGAGGATGTGGAGAAAAAGGAACCCTCGTGCACTACTGGTGGGAACGGTGCAGCCACTGTGGGAAACAGTATGGAGTTTCCTCAAAAAATTAAAAAATAGAACTCCCATTTGGCCCAGTAATCCCACTTCTAGGAATATATCCCAAGAAATCAGAACCACCAATCAGAAAGGACATGTGTACCCCTATGTTCATAGCAGCACAATTTACAATAGCTAAGATTTGGAAACAGCCTAAGTGCCCATCAGTGGATGAGTGGATTAAAACACTGTGGTACATCTACACAATGGAATATTATGCTGCTGTAAAAAAGAAGGAACTCCTACCATTTGAAACAACAAAGATGGACCTGGAGAGCATATGCTAAGCGAAATAAGCCAGTTGGAGAAAGATAAATATCATATGATCTCACTCATTTGTGGAATATAATGAACAACATAAACTGATGAAAAAAAAAATAGATCCAGAGACATAAAGCATCGAACAGATTGTCCTACCTAAGAGGGAAAGGAGGGCAGGGGTGGGTGTAAGAGATCAACCAAAGGACTTGTATGCATGCATATAAGCATAACCAATGGACACAGACACTAGGAGGGTGAGGGCATGTGCTGGGGGGTGGGGGTGGCCGGGGAGAGGTCAATGGGGGAAAAAGGAGACAAATGGAATACTATATGTAATACTTCAAACAATAAAAAATAATCTACACTAATAAAAGAGAAACATGGTAATTAGTGTACGACCGCTACCCTTCCCATTGGCTAATCAGCATATCCTTATGCAAATTAACTGTCAGCCAAGATGGGCAGCCGGCAGCCATGCACTGAAGCGAGCAGGGAGGCTTGCTTGCTTCAGTGACTGCGGACTCCAACATTCCCCGCCTAACTTGCCGGCCTCTCAGCTGCAACTCTAAGCAACT
>NW_005355159.1:298933-300103 GCF_000412655.1 Myotis brandtii
GCTGGGGGCCCCCCCCCCCACCCCGAGTGCACAAATTTCTGTGCACCAGGCCTCTAGTAATAATAATATTGAAAAAAGAATTCCAAGTGACTTCAAAGAAGCAGTTCTCAACTTTTCACTCAGCAAATATTTAGTAACAACCATGTGTCAGGCCTGTGTTAGGCTATGAGAAAACAAAGATGAAGAGGAGCCAGCCCTTGTTCTCTGGACCAACTTCACCTCCTACCTCACTAGCAGGTCACAGCCAGTTAAAGGCATGATAAATTCTCTTTGTTGCTCCAGTCCCTAAGTTGTGCCTGACATTCAAGGCCCTGTGTCACCTGACTCGACTCCCTCCCTCTTCCCAACCCCCCGCTCTTCACTCACCTACAAGCATCCTAGGGTTTCCTTTTTCCATTAGTAGAACACATTCTTTGAATTAGACCCAGGTTCCTCTTGGCATCCTATGGAGCTTGTATGGGAATCTTCCTCACCTGGGATGGGCAGCATGGCAAATGGTACCAGCATTGGCTTTGGAGCCTGGCTTCAACCCTTGCCTCTGATTCTTGCTAGCTTTATGGGCTGAGGCATATTTACATAACATTCTGACCCTCAGTTTCCTTAGGTGTGAAATAGGAATAATAACAGAACTCTCCTTAACGGTTTGTCGTGAGGATTAAGTTCATTTACTATACAACGCCTGTGGTGCCTGGCATGCAGTAAAAGTACTCAGTAAACGTATCTCAGGTTTAGCACTTCATTTTATAACATACTGTTTGCCCCTGGTTTTGCTTCTCCGGTTAGATTACAGACTCTGAGAGTAGGCATTATATTACACTTGGTTAATTCTCTACATTATACCTACTACAGAGGTAGATATGTAGGAATCACTTGCTAATGCTTGAGTACCAAAAAATCGTTTGACCTCCCTCAGTTAGGGTTGTCTGATTGATAGATTATAGGTTCCTAAGCACCCATCTACCAACTTACTTGTAAGACTGCAAAAGAAACCAAATTCTCCTGATTTAAGCTTTTAGGACTCCTTCTTTGAGCTGTCATTGGAATTTTTTTCTTTGAAGCTTTAGGTCTGGAGGAGTGGTGCTTCTCAGCCCTGGTTGCTATCATAGTTGCCAGGGGAGCTTTTAAAAATGTTGACGTCTGAGTTGCTCCTGGGATCAATTAATCAACTAG
>NW_005355159.1:300124-310855 GCF_000412655.1 Myotis brandtii
GGGCGGGGTGAGGGGAGGGGGCAAGTAGGTCTGCCATCTTTTAATTTTTTTTTATTAGCTCCCTAGGTGATCCTAATGTGCAACCAGAGTAGAGAGCCAGAGCAGATTCTTAGAAATCGTCTCATCTGCTGCTTTACAGATGAGAAGCTGAAGCCCACGGCTGGGAAGTGATTAGACCATAGCCATCCCCGCTGTTTAACGGGAGTCCATGCATCCTAGCCAGTTTGGCTCAGTGGATAGAGCATCAGCCTGTGGACCAAGGGGTCCCCGGGTTCGATTACGGTCAAGGACATGTACCTTGGTTGTAGGCTCCTCCCCGACCTGGGCCCTGGTCAGGGCTTCTGCAGGAGGCAACCCATCTATGTGTTTCTCTCACATGGATGTTTCTCTCTGTTTTTCCCTCTCTCTGCCAATCTCCTTAAAAATCAATGGAAAAATATCCTCAGGTGAGGATTAACAACAAAATAAATAAATGAAATAATCCTGTATAATAAAAGCCTAATATGCTAAGTGTCCAACTGTTTGTTTGACCATTTGACCAGTCGCTATGACACCCACTGACCACCAGGGGGCAGACGCTCTGACCAGTAGGTTAGCTTGCTGCTGAGGTTCAGCCAATCAGGCCTGGGCAAGATGGGCAGGACATGCCCTGGAGCCCTCCCGCGATCCCTCCCTGGCTGGCCAACCTCTCTCGGTCCCTCCCCAGCCTCTAAAATATTTCTTCTAATTAATTTCCTTTCTATGTGCACGAATCCATGCACCAGGCCTCTAGTAATAAATAAAGAGAGTCAGTGCTTGAGCCCAGGTCTGCTAGCTCCGTTTTTACCTCCCAGAGCAAGGTTCTCCTAAACCAGAGCTGGGCAGAGGAATTTGCCAAAGTGAGGGAGCCAAGGCTGCTGCCAGGAAACCACAGGGATCTAAGCCCTTCAGCTTTTGCTTCACCCAGGTCAGCTCAGCTTTTTACTTCTGAATGATTGGGGACACATGTTCTGCAGCTTCAAAGAAGAGGTGACCCCTCAAAAACACAGTGACCCTTCCCATCAGATGGGGACATTGAGGCCCAGAGAAGACTGCAAAGCCACACAACTGTTGAGTGGCAGAGCTGGTACCAAAAGTCAGGCTGATAAACTCGCTGAGGTACAGGCGGGTAAAATGACTTCCCCAAAGGCACAAAACTAGTTGGGAGCTGAACAGAGACACTTGGATGCAGTCTCTAGGACACCTACTAAATTTCCTAAAATCTAAGATGTTACTGTTTGTAAGAACCTGATATATAAAAAATGAGAATAAGAATGTATCTTAGAATCCAGGAAATATGGTATTTGCCTGAATCTGAGTTCCTTCAGGGACTGAGCTCATACTGAGAAAGCATGTACTGGGTGGGTCTTGGATAGGATTCTCCCTGAACTTGCCCAGAGAAAGAAAGGGGAGCCTGGGAAAGACTAGAGAATTTGGAATCTGATAGACAGGTTCGAGTCCAGCAGTTGTGATCTTGAGCAAGCCCTTTGCTTCTCTAACCTTGGACTCTAAAGTGGCATTCTGATACCCCTTCAGAGTTGCTGTGAGGCCAAAGTGCCAAGCACAGGCCTAGCAGGGGATGGGGACTTGGAAGTGACTTATGAAGTTCAAGTTGGCACTCCTGTTGTTGATCTGACCTTACCTCCTCTAAGAGTATAACATTGCCAGTGGGAGCAGTCTGCTCTCCAGGACTGAGCTGCCAGGCCCAAGCCCTGGGGAGAAGATAGATGCTGGGTGGGAAGAGGAACATGACTCAGCCCTGGAGATCTTGGGAGAACAGCAGGTTCTGGGACATGAGCAAGAAGGGTGGGTACAGAAGCCTCCCTCCCATGAGGGTAGTTGGACTCTGCCTTGGCCTCAAATACTTCCCAAGGGCTGATCTTCCAGAATTGCACATGGTGAGGATGAAGGTGTCAATAACTGTAAGGCCCTGGTTAGGGATAGCATATTTACCTTTGAGCAGGTGACTCATTTCCCTCTGAATACCAACCGCTAACATTTGAATGACGAGTGTCCCACCACCTAAAGAATATTTTCTTACGACAGCATCATGTTCAATTTGATCTTCACAATAAGCTAGGAGACATCAGTTAGGTGGTATTATTATTTCTCCTGTGTCTCCCATCCCAGAAAGAAATTAGAGCTCAGAGAGGTCACAGTGCAGAAGTGGAATGCTAATCCTGGCTTCACTCATCCATTAGCAAGCAACATGAATTGAGCAGCTGCCATGGGCTTGGCTTGTGCTGAGGAATCCAGGGATCTGAGGATGCTCAGAGGAGTCAGGCATGTTCTCTGCTATCAAAGGATTCTCAGAAGTGGAGATGGAAACAAGAGGGCCAGTGCAAAGAGAGATGTGTTGAGTGCTGTGTGAGCCCCCGGGAGGCAGACCTGGACAGCAGTTAGGAAGGAGTGTGGGCTTTGACCCAGAGAGCCTGCCATACTGTCTTCCCCTGAACCACTTCCTACTGTATGACCTTGGGCAAGTTATTTAACCTCTCTGTGCTTCAGCTTTCTCTTCTATAACCTAGAGCTAATGATGTGAGCTTTGATATGAGAAAACGCTTGCAAAGCTCCTAGTATCTGGCACACAATACTCAGCAAACATGAGCTATTATTTTCTCTGGGCAGTGAAAAGAGGATGGTCGGGAAAGGCTGCACAAAGGAGGTGGCATTTGAATTAGGTGTTAAGGAGTGAGGAAGTCATTCCAAGCAAAGGGAATTCTGTTGTTGTTGATTTGAGAGGAGAGGGAGAGAGAGAGCAAAAGAGAAACATCAATTTGTTCTACTTATTTATGTATTCATTGATTGATTCTTGTATGTACCCTGTCTGGGAATTAAACCCGCCATCTTGGTGTTCTGGGACGATGCTGTAATCAACTGAGCTATATGGCCAGGGATATAGATGTGTGTGTGTGTGTGTGTGTGTGTGTGTTTATTTATTTATTTATCTTTAAATATTTTTTTAGAGAGAGAGTAAAGGAGAGGAAGAGAGAGAGATAAAAACATCAATGAGAGAGAAACATCAACATTGATCGGCTACCTACTGCACGCCCCCTACTGAGGATCGAGTCCACAACCTGGGCATATGCCCTGACTGGGAATTGAACCGGTGACCTCCTGGTGCATGGTCCTACACTTAACTTCTGAGCCACACCCACCGGGCAAAGGGAATTTTCACACACAGACATGAAGGAATAAAGGGGAAGAATGGCCCTAACCGGTTTGGCTCAGTGGATAGAGCGTTGGCCTGTGGACTGAAGGGTCCCAGGTTCGATTCTGGTCAAGGGCATGTACCTTGGCTGTGGGCACATCCCCAGTAGGGGGCGTGCAGGAGGCAGCTGATAGATGTTTCTCTCATCGATGTTTCTAACTCTCTATCCCTTTCCCTTCCTCTCTGTAAAAAATCAATAAAATATATTTTTTTAAAAAGGGAGAGGAATGGCACACTAGGAGGCAGGAGGGGAGAATGCTGGGGATGGAGTGTGAAGGGCCTTGGATAATGGGAGCCATGAGTCATGCATCTTCCCTGGGCTGTTCTTGCTTCACCTCAATGGCTTAGTTTGCCTGAGGCACCAGAGGGGAGAGTGGGCCATGGAATAGACATACTTTGATGGGGAAACTGAGGAGGAAGAAAGCTGTTGGGTAGGACAGACTCTGACCTCCAGCAGGAGAGGGTGCAGCTTCCAGAGGGGTGGACAGTGTAACCTGCATCACTTACCTTTCAGTTCTGCTGAAGGTGCTGGGCCCATCCTGGTCAGTGTGTCCAGCTGTAGGCGGAGCATTCAGAGACCTCAGGAGGAAATAGATGACACAGCCCACTGTGCTGGTGCAGGTTCAGGAGCCCTCGTAAATGGGGACCAGAAAGGAGCCATCTGAATCCCCAGCGTGCTGGGCACTAGCCTGGAGCAGAGGTGGGTTTTGAGGAGCCGTGGTTCCAGGCAGGAGTTAGCTGTTGGGAGCAGCAAGGCGGTGATGGGAATGGGGCACATGGAACAGTGTCTGCCTGGAGGGGATGGTTCAGGGCCAAAAGGCATCTGTGTGAACAATACAGAGACCTGCATCACTTTTTTAAAATTTAGTTTTAATTTGTCATGGCTACAGGCTTGACTCCATAGCTTAAGGAGTCAAGTTCTAAAACAAATCTTCAAATAAAATGTTTGTAATGTTATCCTGTGATTTTTCCCCCCCAGTTTTTAGGCATTATCTAGAGGCATCCTGCTATGAAAGATTCAAATTTGGCTGTTTTTCCTCCAATTTCCACCAAACATATACACATCCCATCTCCCTCATTTTTTTCAATATAGTTTTATTGTAATTTCACTTAGACCATATTCAGTGTTGACATCATTATGACTATGTCAACATATTCAGAGATGAGTCATGTAACAAACTGAATCATTTTTATTCATGCAGAACTTTCTGTTTTACCTAGTTAATAATTATCTTTTTCCCAGTATATGTATTTGTTACTAATTCAATCCCAAACTTTTCAACCTTTCCATTGCTTTTTTCCCGTTTTAATTGCTACTATTTCCAATGTTTTTCTGCAATATATTTTCATTGCCAATATATAACATTTCAGATATTTAGTGCGTGAGGTTGGTTTTGATGGGGTAGTCTGAGAACATAGCCACCATTTATAGTTGTTGATTCTTTAGGGAAATGTGTTTTGCTTTCCAGGCAATTGATTTTTAAGTGTACTGCAGGCATGACCACCTGTTTGATGCCCTCAAGGAGTTTCCAGTGTGATCTGAGACACAAGATGGACATAAATTACGTAAATGAAGAAATTGCTGTATGAGGCAGAAACAATCCAGTGCCTTTGAGTGGTACAGACAGATGGGTGCGGACTGGGTGATCACCTTGAAGGAGCTGGGATTTGATTTTTAAGGGATTATATGTATTCTTTTTATTGTGGTAAAATATGCATAACACAAATTTATCATTCTAGCGATTTTAAGTGTATAGCTCAGTAGCACTAAGTCCACTCACACTGTTGTGCAACCATCACCTCTATTTCCAGAACTTTTTCATCTTCCCAAACTGAAGATCGTAATTTCTTTCCTCTCAGTTACATTTACTATTTCTGATGACAAAAATAATATATGTTCACTGTAGATAATTTGGAAAAAAAACAACATAGAAAAGCACAAAAAAGAAAATAAAAGTATTCCATAATTCCACAAATTGTTTAGCAATTTGATAATAAGACATGGGTGGAAAGGCATCCCAGGGTGAGAGGAGACCCATCCCACTGGCCCAGAGGGTTTGAGCAGAGGCACAGTGTGAGCGATGGTTTTGAATACGAAGGGTGACAATATTATAAACAAATCTATTTTTTTTTGTATTTTCCTTAAAGGAGAATGAGTAGGGGAGGCAGTGAGTGGTTCTGATAGTGAACCCAGTCCAGTAAAGATTCCAGCAGCTGTTGTGGGTTCCAGTACAAACCACCCCAAATGCGGTGGTGGAAAACAACGATCCCCATTTTTATTATTACTGTCTCACACAGTGCGGGGGGTTAACGGGGCTCAGGGCCTCCTTTGTGGTCACAGTCAGACAGTGGCCGGACTGGACACCGGGAAGGCGGCACCTCCCAGTGGAACAGCCTCTCTACCTCCATGCCATCTCAGAGAAAGCCAGGTGGGAGCTGTGTCTTCTTTCATGACAAACCTAAGAATCCACACAGTATCACTTTCACCACATTCTATCCTTTAGAAATGAGTCACTAGGGCCCAGCCTATGTCCAAAGGGAGGGAAAGTAGAGTCTATTTGTTGGAGGGAGATGTTGTGTCAAAGAACTTGTACACATATTTTTAAACCACCACTGTGATGGAGTCTGTTACCTATTCTAGAATGATATGGGTGCCACAGCCATTAAATCTGCTGGTCCTACAGAGCAAGTGGTCCACACATTCTTGATTTAGAGTCACAGAGCCTACCGAGGTCTTAGAAGTCTCAGACCAGTGCTTTCCAACATTTTTTTGTTGCCCAAACCCCTTCACAGTAATATGCTCTCCTGAGAACACCCTTAGTGATTTAAAACTTTCATCATCTTTGCATGGCATATGATAAAGGAGTAACATTTTAAAAAGCATTCATCGTGAGCAGGATCCACATGGTCCCTGCCACAGGAGCTTACTGTCTAGCAGTAGAGCCAGACAGTTCAGTAAAGAATATGACAGTCAAGTGCATTAGGTGTTTAGATAGGAGAAGCACCAGCTCACAAAATAATTTATCTGGTTCTGACCTCTCTGCTCAGATCAAAACGACATTTCCGTTCCTGTTAACATTTTCACTCGGGTGCCATGAAGGCACCTCAGATTCAGCATGTTGAACAAGCAAATTATCTCCCCTCTCCTCTGTCTCACTCTCCCCATGTTCTCTTTGTTCAATAACATCCCATCCACCTGGTCAAACCAATGAAAACTGTAATCCTCTTGCCTTTTCCCAGTCTCCCAACCCCTATATTGAGCTATCCCCAAGATGTTACTTCTGTCTTAGAATTGTCTCAAAGAAAATGATAATGTATAACAGTATATAGTTAGTTGAAGGACATTTAAATATATTTAATTAAATTGATGAGTTAGAAAACCCTCTTCCCCATTTAAGAAAGGATGCATGTTGATTTTAAATTAATTGCAAAAAAAGCATGATTTGTCAATAAACAAAACTATTTTATCAAATTTGGGGACCATATATTTGGGGGTCCTGAAATTTAACCACAGAATCAAAAATAGGCAAAAATTGCTTTCATGATCTGATTCCATTTTGTGCTATAATAATTTTTTAAAGTCTTTTTTAGTTTTATTTTTAAAATGTGAAATAAAATATTTCCATCTACTGGGAAGTATTTCTTCACAAATAACATTGTAAGTACAATAGGTTTGCCTTTCTGGTACACAAAAAGCCAAATTAGATTAAATTATCACTAGATTTTATTTTTTTAAACATTGGCTTTTGACATATGAATGACTAATGACTTTTGATTAGAAGACTATAATATTCTTTTCTGTCAACTTGAGGCAAATTTGCAAAATTATCATTTTCTCCTCAGCATCAGTGTTTCTTATACTTCCTGTCATGTATTTTTTTATGATCCAACAGAGGCTATAAATGAAACAATGTATACATAACTAAGCTGTTTTTATTTTTATTTTTAAAAATATATTTTTATTGATTTCAGAGAGGAAGGGAGAGGGAGATAGAAACATCAATGATGAGAATCATCGATAGGCTGCCTCCTGCATGCCCCCTACTGGGGATTGAGCCCACAATGTGGGCATGTGCCCTTGACCGGTATTGAACCCGGGACCCTTCAGTCCGCAGGCTGACGCTCTATCCATTGAGTCAAACCAGCTAGGGCTATAACTAAGCCGTTTAATGGTAAGAGCCATGACAGTGGATAATGATGTTCATTGGGCATGCTCACTGTCCTCCACGGCCCTCTACACGAGCACCCCATACACATTTGGAGGCATTCCGTGGTACTATTTGAAGGGGGGGAAATAAGAATATTTTATGAATTGGTTTAAAAAGAAAGAAATTAAAACAAGTGCCATATCCACTTTTAATGGTGTGAAGTCTTTGGAACTCCTGCTGAGAAATGTGCATCATACCCCAGCCCTCTTGTTTTTCTCACTGACCAAGCTGAGGCCCAGGAAGAGGAAAGAAGTTGCCCAAAGTCACATAGCAAATCGGTAGCAGAGCCAGGACAGGACCCGTGGCTCTTATTCCTTACACTGGATTTGGCTGGCCTGACCCTGTCAACCCACTCCACACCTGTGTGCTGAGATATGAAGACAGAAATGAACTGGATTTTTGTGTGTGGCTTGTGGAATTAGTAACACTATATGGTGACACCTTGTCTGTTCTTTTATTCATTCAATTGAGAGTGAAATCATCAACTGCTTTCTAGGCCAGCAGTCGCCAACCTTTCGGACCTCACGGACCACCAGTGGTCCGCAGACCATCGGCTGGTAACCGCTGTTCTAGGCAACATGTAAGGCCTTCCCCATCTGGTCCCAGCTTCCCTGCTTGGCTTCCTCTCCCACCCCTGTCCTCCTTCCTGCCCAGTTTACACTTCTTACATTTTGCTTACACTGGGTTCAGGTATTTGTTTTCACCAGAAGCTTTCCCTGCCTCCCCCCAAGTCTGGCCAGGGCGCCTCTCCTTCCTGTGGTCCATCACCGCCTGAATCATACAGTATTACAGCTGCCTTTCTCCTTGTCTGTTTCCTTCACTCGATCAAGTGTTGTGCCGGCAAGAACCAAGTTCACCACTGTGTTCCCAGTGCCCAGAGCAGGCCTGACCCATTACAGGTGGCCCATGACTGTCCGTGCGGTTAATTATTGGCCCTGCCATTTCTGGAATACTTACGGTGCTCTCACACCACAGGGCCTCTGCAGACGGTGTTTCTTTCCTTCACCCCTTTGGTTCTATCCTCCTTAAATGGTCAAGACCCTGGTCAAACATCTACAACGATCAACAGTCCTGTGAAGACTTCTTCCTCAACACCCCACCACACCCTCCTTCTCCTGCTCCCATCCTCCCAGCTACCCCATGCCACTTTGGATACTATTGTCCCTGTGGGTAGTGACTTGTATCTTTTATCCTGGCCACTGGCACCTACACAGTCCCAGATACTGGTCTAGCTGCTTAGAATTCAGCAGTGAACCTACAGACCAAAATCCCAGTCCTCATGAGGCCCATATTCTGGCTGGGGGGGACAGACTGTAAGTAAAATGTAGAGCATGTCAGAAAGAAGCGAGATAGGGAGAGTGGGGGAAGTTGTGAGGATGGGAGGGTGAGGGACAGAATTTCAGACTTGCACTAGCTGGGCAAAGGTCTGGAGGCAGGAGGGAGGGGGCTGGTCATGATCAAGTTACAGCCAGGAGGCTAGTGTGGCCTGAGAGGTGGTGAACAAAGGGGATGGTGTGGAAGGGGAGGTCAGAGAGGTAAAACAGGCCTCCAGATCAGACTTTGGCTTTTGCTCTGAGCTAGGAGGTCCTGGTAAGTGTTGAGCAGAGAAATGACACCATCTCATTCACATTTTAACAGAATCACTTTGTTGTTGTTGTTAATCCTCACCTGAGGGTATTTTTTCCATTGCTTTTCAGAAAGTGTGGAAGGTAGGAAGAATTGAGTCGGGGGAGGGGAGAGAGAGAGACATCGACTGGTTGCCTCCCTCATGCATCCCGACTGGGGGCAGGGAATGAACCTGCTACCCAGGTACATGACCTTGACCGGGAATTGAACCAGCAATCCTCTAACCACCAAGCAACACCAACTAAGGCCAGAATCACTTTTTATTCTGTTTTGAGAAAAGACAGAAGAGAGATAAGGACAGAAACAAGGAGACCTGTGAGGAGGCTACTGCCACAATCCAGATAAGAGGTGCTTGGATCAAGGTGGTCGTGGGAAGATAGAGCAGGAAGGATATGAAAAGGAAGGGTCAAGGATAACTCCAATGTTTTGCACCTGAGCAACTGGACGAATGGAGCTGCTAGGAACTGGATGGGGGAAACTGTGGGAGGGTTTAATAGGGAAGATCAGAGCTCAACTTTGGACATGTTAAATTTGAGAGGCCTATTAGACAGCCAATGAAAATGTTGAGCAGGTAGCTGGATACGTCTGGGGTTCAGGGGTCATGGTCCAGCCCGGAGGCCTACATTTAGGCATCTTCAGTACAAAGGTGTCACTTAAAGACTTGATGACCAGATAACATCACTAAGAGAAGCAAGTGGGAGTGATTGGCTAAGTCAAATGCTGCTGATGGGCCTGGCAATGAACGAATAAATAAAGGCCAGATCCCATTAGATCTGCAAAGTAGAGGTCATTATTAAGGGTTACCTAGCAACAGGTGGGTAAGGCACCTACTGGGCACAGAGACAAAATGGCTCTAAGTCATGGGAACCCTGGAAACATAGGGAATAAAGAACCACAGCATCTTGGTTTGGAAGGGACCTTAAACAGGTCATTCAATCTGCACTCCTCTCCCCACCCTAGCCTGAAGATGGAATCCCTGGCTTTAGAACAAGAAACATCTGTGGGATCCTGAGGCAGCCAGTCTGGCTCGCACAGAGAAGGCACAGTTGCAGAATGAGTGGGAAATGACCTTCTGGGGTCAGAAAACCAGGGTTCTGGTCCGGCATCTGCTGCCCCTGGACCTCATGTCCTTGGGCAAGTCTTCGCCTCCTCCAGCCTCAGTTTCCCTATGTGTACAATGAAAGCAATCAAACCTTCCTTGTCCCTTTCAGGTTTGCAGAGACTTCTGACTGTGACAGGGCTGGGCTGGGGAAATGCCCTGCCTGGGCTGGTCACTGCAGCAGCAGCAGAAGCCCTCAGCTTGGATGGCGATGGAAATGGCCCGAGGAGGGAACCGTCTTCTCTGTGGACCTGTCGGTGCAGCGAGTGGAGAGGCCAACCAGGGTTCAGGGCAGGACCTGGGCTGGGATCGACTGGGCTTCGAAGGGAAGACGGGGCCATCAGGACAGAGACCCAGTCCTTGCATCTGCCTCCATGTAGCCTGGAACCGAGATGGGGGAGACCCGGAGGCAGCGACAGGTTAAAGAAACGGAGACACCAAGGCAGAGAGACCCGCGGACCCAGAGACAGAGTAAGAGACAGACCGAGAAACAAGCGGCCCAACAGGGGCCCGACGCGACCCAGAGAGGGCCAGGCTACGGGGCGCAGAGCGGAGGCCAGCGCGGTGCA
>NW_005355159.1:311330-313429 GCF_000412655.1 Myotis brandtii
CCAGGAGGCACGGGCTGCGAGTCCAGGTCCTGGGGATGCCTGCGCCTGGGGGTCTGCGAGCGGCGACCGGGGCGTTTGCGGCTCTTACTAGTCCGCAGGGGGTGTGTGTCCTTGGTTTTCGGAGTCCTGAGTGAGTGAGTGCGTGCGCGCGCGTGTCTGTGTGTCTGTGCGTGTCTGTGTGTGTATGTGTCTGTGTGTGTGTCTGTGTGTGTCTGTGTGTGTCTGTGTGTGTGTGTGTGTATGTTTGTGTCTCTGTGTGTGTCTGTGTCTGTGTGTGTGTCTGTGTGTGTGTCTGTTATCTGTGTGTGTCTGTTATCTGTGTGTCTGTGTGTGTCTGTGTGTGTCTCTGTGTGTGTCTGTGTGTGTCTCTCTGTGTGTGTGTGTCTGTGTGTGTGTCTGTGTGTGTCTGTGTGTGTCTCTGTGTGTGTCTGTGTGTGTCTCTCTGTGTGTGTGTGTCTGTGTGTGTGTCTGTGTGTGTCTGTGTGTGTCTCTGTGTGTGTCTGTGTGTGTCTCTCTGTGTGTGTGTGTCTGTGTGTGTGTCTGTGTGTGTCTGTGTGTGTGTGTGTCTGTGTGTGTGTGTGTGTGTGTGTGCACGCGCGCACTGGCCGAGGGTGGGGAGGGGGTTCTGCGGGCGTGTGTGTCCGCAGTGCGTGCCCCGGCCTCGGAGTGGCATCGCGGCTGTGGGTTTGGTGCTGGTGCCTCGAGCGGGGCGGGCTTCACCTTGCCCGCGTGTCTCCGGGTGGAGAGCGTGTGGGAGAGCCGTGGGTGTGGGCGTCTGCACCTCCATCGGTGTCGAGACCGTGTGTAATTGTGTTTATGAGGCTGAGCTAATATTTGGCCTTGGCTTTTGGGAGTGTCCTTGCCGGCGGTGGGGGACAGAGCGGGAGATTTCTGACTGAGCAGGGTAAGTGGGTAAGTGGTGGTCAAACACTCAACTTTGCCCAGAGGGTGTGGTCCCTGGAGCCGGTGTATGTGTGGGGGTAGCGTTGCTCCCCCAAGCCCGGGGCCTGGAGTGGGCTGCGGGAGAGGACAGGGAACCAGCTGCGTTGTGGACGCGTCCAGTACTCACTCTGGGGATGGGACGCGTGTCACTCCGGCCCCAACCCCCTAGGGGCAGATCGGAGAAGCGTGGCCGAGGTCGGCAAGGCCTCCTCCAGCCTCCCAGCTCAGTGCAGGGCGGGGTAGGAGTCAGAGCTGTCCACGCTGGAGAAAGGGCTGCGGACGGGGGCGGAGACCCGAGTCGCTATGCCTAGGGTTCCTTCTTGCGCCCCTAGCCCTTTCGCTTTCTGTCCCATGTGAGTTTGGGGGGCGGCCCATGAGGAAGGTAGGGGGGAGGGCTGGGAAGGGGGAGGGGCTGCCCGCTTTGTTCGCCCAGTTCTTGCCTTCCCTTTGGAGGGGAGAGCTGAGGACGTGTCCGAGGCAAGTCGGGGAGGGACTTGGAGGCGGGATGGGGGTGGGGAGGGGGATTTCTCTCCAGCTGCTGCGGCTTTCCAGAGAGACTCAGCCAGGCCACGTGGGAGGGAGCAGGGATGGCGGAGGGGGTAGGAGCCTTACCCTGGTCAACCCCAGGCCCATCTCCTGGAAACCCAAACTGCGGGATCTGCTGGGACCCCTTCTCTCCCTACAAAGACACGCCCCTTTCTAGGCTGACTGCCCACCTGGCTGGAGGCTGCCAGGGCAATGGGGAGCTCGGGTTGTCAGGTGAAGAGGGCAGAGCACATCTCCTGGAACCCAGGAGATAAGGAACAGCTGTGCCCCTGTCTCTGACTTTTCCAGGAGCTCCAGACAACAAGGGCTCAGTGTCACCCAATGAAGCAGGACCAGGCCTGGGAAGTGCAGGGAGCATTATGAATCCTGGTGGGGTCTCTGGCCAGGGGCTCAGTTTGCCTGGAAGACCCCAGGCAGTGGCAGGGACAGATCTGGGGCTCCCTGGACAGCAGTGTGTGTGGCTAAAGCAACTACTCTACCAGCCTTCAGGCCCCAAACCTTTGCTGTACAAAGCTCGGCCCCCTTGGGACACCTTATAGAGTTCTGTATAGCCACAAGGTTGCTCATTCATTCATTCAACAAATATTTACTGAGCACCTTTTATTATTATT
>NW_005355159.1:313524-323550 GCF_000412655.1 Myotis brandtii
CCCGGTGCCTAGAATATAGTAAATAAGGTGGCAGGCTTGGTCCCTGGTGCCAAGCTTCCAGTCTGGTGGGGAGAGACTGACAGGTACTCTGGAAAGGTCAGGAAAGGTTTCCTTCAGGAAGCAATGAGTAATGGAGCTCCATGCAGTGCCTGAGTTCGCCCTATAGAAGGAGAGTGGTGATGGAGAACGTTTTCCAGCGAGAACAGCATGTGCAAACGCTCAGAGGTGACTTAGTTTGAATGAAGGTAAATCCGGCTGGAGTTTAGAGCACGGGGTGAGAGTGGAGCAGGTTGGGGAAGGATGGGATGGGCCATGGAGTATCAAGGGAGAAAGGGGTGGGGCCTGGCACCAGCTTATGAAGGGCCTTGTAAGCCCCACCAAGGTTTCTGAGGCCCCGGGAGCCCGTGGTGGGTTTTCAGATCAGCTTTGCATCAGCTCCCTCCAGCCAGTGCGGAGAATCGATTGGGCAGGGCTGAGGCTGGAAGCTCTAGCTCCTTGGGAGGCTGTCCCAGTAATCCAAAGAGGACGGTGGCCACTAGGGTGGCAGTTGGGGTGGCTAGAGTAGCTGGATTCTAGAGATATTTAGGAAGAAGAATCAGTAGGACTTGAAAATAAATTGAGTTTGTAGGAGACGAGGGAGAGGGAAGTAAAAAAATAATAGACACTTCAGCAGAACAAAGGGCCGGGGTCAGGATAGTGCCTGCCCCTCTCCTCTAACACTCCCCTTGAATCAGGGACTGGGAACTGGGGAGGCTTTTTTGTTGGAATGGGGTTGGTGCTGGAATACTCAGTGTGCTGTTTTCATCATATACAAGAAGTGGGGCTTTCTAACTCTCTATCCCTCTCCCTTCCTCTCTGTAAAAAATCAATAAAATATATTTAAAAAAAAAAGAAGCGGGGCTCTCCCTTTCACCTAGTCAGAGAGCCAGAGTCAGTAATAGGAGGCCTCTAAGAACATGGAAACTGCTTTCTTCTCACCCAGAAACTGCTTCTCTCCCATCCCTTTCTCAGTCTGGAGGCTCAGAGGCCAGCCTCAGTCAGTTGTAGTATTGGGGTGGCCTTCTCTGACCCCATCTTGGAGTTTAGGAGCTAGGTGAAACGTGCTTTCTCTTAATAGTGAATCTTGTTTTTTTATCCTCACCTGAGGATATGTTTTTGCTGATTTTTGAGAGAGAGAGAGAGAGAGAGAGACATTGATTGACTCCTATATGTGCCCTGACCAGGAATGAAACGCACAACCTTTTGGTATATGGAATGATGCTCCAACCAACTGAGCCACCTGGCCAGAGCTCAATAGTGAATCATATCCAGAAGTTATATAAACCCTCAGTGATCCTGTATGTACTTTCATGGCCCAATTAATCACACATAATGTATAAATTAGCATTTCCTTTTTTTCTCCGCCTATATGTGCCCTGACCAGGAATGAAACGCACAACCTTTTGGTATATGGAATGATGCTTCAACCAACTGAGCCACCTAGCCAGAGCTCAATAGTGAATCATATCCAGAAGTTATATAAACCCTCAGTGATCCTGTATGTACTTTCATGGCCCAATTAATCACACATAATGTATAAATTAGCATTTCCTTTTTTTCTCCTCAAGATACCTCTTTCAAGTTAAGTGACCTCACAATTAGAGCATCATTGAATGTCAGCACTGAAGGGAACTTAGAAATAACTTTAGCATGAACCCATTTTACAGATGAGAAAACTGAGTGACTTCCCAAAGTTACATGAATAGGGACTGAGCTGGGGCTGGAACCAGTCTCCTGGCGCTTGGAACAGCCAAACTGCCCAGGACTTGGTACACACATACTCTCCGCACTCCCTCCCCCTCACATAAGAAGTTATCAACTTTGGGCTTGGCCCCCCTCAGTTGGTGTGTCTGGACTCTGGAATCCACCTTTCTCCTCCCATCCCCTCTCCCCAGTGCCTCCTGTTCAGCCTCCACTGTTTCTGAGGTATAGCAACCAGACTTGACACAGAATTCCAGATGCAGAACAGATGTCATTGCCAGGCTTGCCTGGGGGCTCCCAGCTCCCTGGGGTGGGAGAGAGAGGAGTAAGAGCAGTTCTGGTGGGGGAGGCCCCAGCCTGGTCAGAGGGGAGTGATTGGAGCTGCAGGGGAAGAAAAACCAGAGAGAGGATGTTCTAGGCCTGACATGCAGAGAAATGGAATCCTCATCTTCCGGGCTAGCTGGGCTGCCAGCTAATACTGTCTTGCTGCTGAGGTTGAAGCATCCTTTGAATTTGAGGGGCTTTGAGGTCATTGGGGTCAGGAAACAGAGGTTCAATAAGCTCTCTCTCAGATGCAAGCTGGTGCAGAGACACGACTTGTAGATGATTCGATAAGGGGCTCATTACTTTGTGCTCTGGCAAGTGAGTGGAGCATATAGGTAGAAAAAGGTGGGCACAGGAGAAAGATAGTATTAATCATACAAGGCATACAGCAGCACAGGTGAGGTAGTGAGCTCCCTAGTCCTGGTAATGTTTAAGTACAGAGTTTTGTCATTGTGAGTTTGCTGTTCTGACTCTGTGCTTTTTAAGTATTTTGTTAGGTGTCTATTAGGTGCCACATAGTATGCAAGGCAGTTTCCACATATATTATTCACTTAATCTCCAGTCCTGAGGGAAATCCCTATAATTTTTACAGATCAGGAAATGGAGGCTCAGAAGAGCATGAGGGGCTCTGTGTTGTATCTTCTTTTTAAAAAAAATATATTTTATTGATTTTTTACACAGAGAAAGGGAGAGGGATAGAGGCAGAAACATCAATGAGAGAGAGACATCGATCAGCTGCCTCCTGCACACACCCCACTGGGGATGTGCCCGCAACCAAGGTACATGCCCTTGACCGGAATCGAACCTGGGACCCTTCAGTCCACAGGCCAACGCTCTATCCACTGAGCCAAACCAGATAGGGCAGTGTTGTATCTTTTTGAGCATGTTCTGTGTGTGCACTCATGTGTTCAAAGAATATTTTTTAAGCACCTACAATATGCCAGGCACTCACTGTTTTAGGAACGGGGGATTTAGAAAGCTGACAAAGACATCATCTTGAGCTTGTAGCCTAGTTGGGGAGAAAAGCAAATAAAAAAGTTAGAATGATAACTACAATGATGAAGGTGCCCAGGGTCTTATAGGGAAGAAAAAGGAGAGGCATCTAAATCAGACCCCGATGGCCCAGCTCTTGTAGGGAGAGGGAGCAGCATGAGCAACGTACGGAACAGCAATGTTTCGGAGGCCTGGAAGGGGTCTGGTCTGGTGGGGACAGAGGTCTCATGGAACAGGAGGGAGGCAGCTGAGTGTGGCTTTGCTGTCAAGTCAGCTGAAGGGGGTGCTCCTGCTTTGCTGGTGTCCCAGGCAACCATCTGAAGCTCTCCTTCCAGCTGTTAGTGGGAGGGGCTTAGTGTGTGGTTAGGGAGGCGGCCAAGGTGGGGGGCAGGGAGGGAGGTTTCTGGAAAAAACTGACTTGTGTCTCCTGGGAAAGGAGAGAGGGGATGGTGTCATGGAGAATTGCCCTAGATCAAAAACAAGTTGTAAATCTGTTGGGCCCTGAAGTTCAGAAGTGACAAGGCATTGATGTTTGTGGCAAGTTCTTGGCTTAATTAAGGAGGCATCTGGCTTCGTCCCCCTCCCCCCACCCGCCTCTTTCCTGCGAGTTCACTGAAAAATGGAACCCTGGCTCACGCCAGGCCCCTGCAAATCCCCCTAAACAGCACTGAGCTGACCCTGGGGCTCAGCAGCATCTCTCCTTTCTGTCTGAGTTCTAATTGGCCTCATAAAATCTAATTTATCCTGTAAATGGGTAAAATAATTTGTCAGAAAAAGGAGATTGAGAGACGGCCGTGGGGCTCCCAAGCATAGCAGCTCTGCGTCTCTGGCAGGGTCTCACCAAGGAGACAGAGGAGACTGGGAGAGGGAGGCCCCCTCGAGGCAGAAAGCTGGCGGGCAGCAAGTGTCCATTGTGTCTGCCCCAGCCCTGAGAGGGGCAGCTGAGAAATGCTTGTGGGAGGGGCTTTGGGGGTCAGCCATGGGGGGGGGTTGGAGGCGGGCAGGAAAGGGCTGGCCACAAAGCCACTGGACAAACAAGGCCCACTCCCCAGAGCATCACTTTTACGAAAAGATTTGATGGTGTAGAAACCACATTTATATGAAAACAAACATTGTTTGTAATGAGCAGAATGCAAAATGTGCCAAAGGTTTAAAATAAAACCATTTCGGGCCGTCAGCAAGCCTCCTGAGGATGCTCCTCTCTGCTGCTGGGCGAATTTTGGTGAAAATGAGAAATGTGGAGATTCTTCATTTTTAAAACTGTGGAAATGGAGGCTGAAAGGAGGAGAGTAATGGACCCACGGTCATACAACAAATGATGAACCCAGGACTCTGACTCTAGGACTAGGTCAAGGCCTGGTCTACTAAGTCCCACTGTCCTTCTGGGCAAGAAGGATGGATTTCCAAGTGGCTGTGTGATGTGAGACTCAGGAAAAACTTCACGAGGGAAGACGGGGGCAGCTTCACGGAGGGCCAGCGCCTGAGCTGGGTCCCTAAGGATGCATGTCCGGGCCACAGAGGTTGGGGCACTGAGGCAGAGAGAAACCTCTTATCCAGGAGCAGCTGCCTCCAAGAGAGATGAGACCCTCCTTCTGGGCCTCAGTTTCCCCCTCTGTAAAGTGAGGAATCTCAGGCTTCCCCACGTGGGCTCGGGTTCCTGGCACAGCCCTGGACCCTCCTAGGTTCTCCCTGCATGTTCACCACTGTTGGTTTCCCTGTTCTGCCTCGCTGGGTGCTGCTGGGCTCCTCAAAGGTGGGGAAGCCAGACATCTGCTGATCCACGAATATTCAGGAAGGGAATCGGAGCCTCCTCTGGGCTCCCCAGCCAGCCGCCCGGCCCCTCTGGCCGCTGTCCTGCTTGCCAGAGCCCAGGCTGCTGACATATCCAGCAGCTGCTCAGGCCCCAACTGTTCACATTGTTTGTTAAGCGCAGCAGGGGATTTTCCAAGCCCCGGCCGGGCGTGCTTTGGGGGGGCGGGGAGGCTGCCAGAGGGCTCAGGGTTTCATGTCAGTGGGGTTTTTCTCCCCTGAAACTCAAACCGACTGATTAGCGGCTGGAACCCGGCAATTGGAAGCCGCTGGGCTGAGAGCCCAGACTTGCCTGCGTTTGAATCTTAGAATCTCGGGCCTCAGAGATAGAAGGGACTGGATGTTGAGAACAGCCATTACCATTTGTGCAGCCCCTTTCAGTGCCTTTAAAGAATGAGCTCCCATTCCTTGATTGGTGCTTACTGGGCTGGAGCCCTGACTTACATCGTGTTGTTTAATCCTCCCAAGCCTGGTGATAGCCTCTTCGTTTTACAGATGTGGAAACTGAGGCCCAGGAAGGGTAAGTGGCTTGTCACACAGCTGGTGGGTGGAAGAACAAGATTGGAACCTTGACCTTCTATGCCAAGGTCAAATACTCTTTCCACCACAACAAATGGCCCGCAATGATGTGAATGCCAATTTTGTTTCCCCAATTAGAATGGAAACTGGGTGAGGGCAAGGATGCCTTCTCCTCCCTGCACCCACTGGTAATGCTGAGCCTCGCTGTGTAGCTGGAGGTGCCAGCTGAGCCTTTCTGATAGATTAAGAGACCTGGTTCAGGCCACGTCTGCCTGCCCTTCACACTGCAGCACCCTGGCCTCCTTATCGTAGCCAGCTCGCACTTCTCCCCTCAGGCTTGTTCTTCTTGGAGGATAGTGGGAAGGGAGCCGGGGGCAGACGGGGGATCTAAGCGGAGGTATATGTGTCCAGGTTTCAACGAGTGTGGCAGAGGCTGGGGAGCACGTGTTCAGGTGTGAAAGGTTGTACCTCCAGTTTGTGTATATGTTCAGATGATGCTCTATGTTTCTTCAGCAATAGGTATGTCTAGTTCATTAATAATCCTAAAATCACAGAATTTCAGACATCACCCCTACATCTGAGTAAACTAAGTCGAGAAGGAGAAGTGACTGGCCCAAGGCCACACAGCTAGACTATGACAGAGCTGGGTCTAGAACTGAGGGTCCCTGATTTCCTCACCATTGTGCTTTCTGCATGCCCCACATGGCTCTGGCAGGCCAGACCTGCCTTGTAATGAGTATGGGCCATTGTCCCTGGTTCACTCTGATACCTCATCCCGCCCTGAAGGAAGGAGTCAGGCCAAAGGATAAGAAGTGATGTTGGGCCATTGAGCTTTTACGGGACAGGGAGGCAGCAGGTCAACCCTCCCAGTGGGAGACACACTGGGAGAACCAATTTCTCTGAGAATGATGGTTCCTGGCACTGCTGAAATGTTGGTTAAAATAATAAATACGGATTGGCCATCGTGTGTTTTGTTTTGAGATGGCATTTCCTTCCTCCATTGTTCCCTTTGTGACAAGGACAGTGCTGAGCTGCAGGCTCTCCTGGCGCCTCTGGAGACTGGGTTCTGGCTCTGGCTTGCTGCCTGGCCCTGGGGAAATGAGCTGCAGGAAGGAGTGCCTAGCTTCCCAGCCACTGGGGCAGGAACGGGTAGGGCTATAGTGGTGAAGACGATCTGTAAGGTTTCAGGGGAGGGAGTGACATCACTGAGCCCCCCGTTCTGTGCCAGGTCAGGCACTGTGCTGTACTCCTTCCCACACGTCATCTCATTCCGTACTCACAACAACCTTATCAGAAGCCATTACTGTGTCTTGTTTTTCAAAAAATATATTTTTATTGATTTCAGAGAGAAAGGGCGAGGGGGAGAGAAATAGAAACATTAAGATGAGAGAGAATCATTGATCAGCTGCCTCCTGCATGCCCCACACTGGGGATTGAGCCCCCAATCTGGCCATGTGCCCTGGCCAGGAATGGAACTGCAACCTCCTGGTTCATAGGTCAATGTTCAACTACTGAGACACACCGGCTGGGCTGTCTTGTTTTTCATTGAGATACAATTCACATACCATAAAACTCACCCATTAAAGTGTACGAATCAATGGTGTTTAGTATATTCACAAGGTTGTGCAACCATCACCATGATCTAATTCTAGAAATTTTTATCACTTCAAAAAGAAACATTATATGTCCC
Organism: Myotis brandtii; assembly: GCF_000412655.1. NCBI lineage: Eukaryota > Metazoa > Chordata > Mammalia > Chiroptera > Vespertilionidae > Myotis > Myotis brandtii. Next base: position 320,600 of record NW_005355159.1, read on the forward strand.
TTAACCATCACTCCTCATTCTTCCCTCTCCCCCATCCCTGGCAACCATTAATCTACTTTCTGTCTCTATGATTTGCCTGTTCTGGACATTTCATAATAATGAGATCATGCAGTATGCGGCATTTTGTGACTGGCTGCTTTTACTTAGCGTAAAATTTTCAAGGTTCATCCACGTCAAAGCACATATCAGTTCTTCATTCCTTTTGGTGGCTGAGTAATGTATTTATCCATTCCTCAGGTGATGGGCAGCTGGGTTATTTCCACTTATTGCCTATCATGAATAATGATGCTAAGAACTGAGTGTTTTAGTGGGTGAGGACATTGAGCAGCTGGGGAAGATGGGCACGGATGGAGAAGTGCAGCAGTTTGCCCCAAATCTCAGTTAGTAAGGGACAGAGCCAGGATCCAGACCCAAGTCTTCCTATGGGACCTCTTTCTCCACAATTTGTTCCAGGCCCTGGGTGGGTGACTCAGGAGCTGGGGTCTGGGGAAGGTGGGAAGACACATGCTGATGGCCCTGGTGTCCCCTCCTCTACGCAGGGGAGCTGCCGTTGCCCCAGGAGACAACCGTGGAGCTGAGCTGTGGACCGGGGCCAGTACAAGTGGTCCTGGGCCCAGAGCAGGTGGCGGTGCTGGACTGTAGTCTGGGGACTGCCGCTGCCGGACCCCCCACCAGCATCACGTGGAGCAAAGACGGAGGTGTCCTGCTGGAGCACAGCCACCTGCGCCTGCTACCCAATGGCTCCCTGTGGCTGTCCCAGCCGCTAGCACCCAATGGCAGTGAGGAGGCAGCCCCTGGAGCCTCAGATGTCATCGAGGGCAGCTATTCCTGTCTGGCCCGTGGCCCGCTCGGAGTGGTGGCCAGCCAGGCTGCAGTGGTCAAGCTCGCCAGTAAGTGCCCGTATCGGGGGACTGAGCTAAGACCGGGGCGGCCTGGGGAATGGGAAGTGGGATCCTGATTGTTACCTGCACAAAAACCTATCTTTTCAGCTCAGGCCCCTTCCCCTGCCTTCCTGGTATTGTCTGCCTCACTGTTCATTAGTCCCATTTCTCCACCCCTGTTCTCGCTCCTTTTCTTTCCCATGGAGTTTGAGAGTCTAAAGTTGTGCTCTCCTCCAGGAAGCCTGCCAGAGGGGCTTATAAGAGTATGGGAGCCCTAACCAGTTTGGCTCAGTGGATAGAGAGTCGGCCTGCGGACTGAAGGATCCCAGGTTCGATTCTGGTCAAGGGCATGTACCTTGGTTTTGGGCACATCCCCAGTAGGGAGTGTGCAGGAGGCAGCTGATTGATGTTTCTCTCTCATCGATGTTTCTAACTCTTTGTCCCTCTCCCTTCCTCTCTGTAAAAAATCAATAAAATATATTTTTTTAAAAAGAGTATGGGAGGCACAAAGGTGGCTCTCCAGAGAGCTCCCCACCTCACAGGAGGTGGAGTATGTGGAGTCAAGCCCCACTGTCCAGTCCACCCTTTGGGGGCTCTCAGGAGGCCCAGGTCACCATGAAATAATTTTCAGGACAGAAAAAGTGTGCATCTTACTGTGGGCTGACCATGATTCTGATGTTAAGCCTGGGGACTTTGGAATTCACAGCATCTAACCAGTAATGACCACTCTTATCTTCTCCAACTGTGTCTCTATTGGTCTGAATTGGCTCTGCTTGTATTCTGTCACCTGTGTCTCTCGTGTGTGTTTCACTGTCTGTGCGCGCTGTGGCCTCTCTTCCCCGTCCCTCTCCTGTCCCTGCCTGTGTGTCGTCCTCATCCTCAGCACTCACAGGCTTCTCTCTGCACCCGGAGTCTCAGACAGTGGAGGAGAACGGGACAGCTCGATTTGAGTGCCACATTGAAGGGCTGCCAGCTCCCAGCATTACTTGGGAGAAGGACCAGGTGACAGTGCCTGCGGAGCCTCGGTGAGTGCCCTGTAGGGGAGTGGAGCGTGGGGCCCAGTGGGCAGGCCAGGGCGGGCTCAGGGATTCTTAGAGTCAGGAAGCCTCCGTTTGCTGAAACTGACTTAGGAGCCAAACACTGCCTCACTCTCAGCTCATTTCTGGTCCCAAGCAGAAGTCAGGCAAGAAGTTTTTGCTCCCTGGGAGGAAACGCCCACCCGCCCTAAGCGATGAAGCTTGGGTAGAGAGTAGTGATAGAATCCTTCAGAGCATCTCTAGTCCAACCACTTGCTTTATTGAGGACCCTCAGGACCAGAGAGGAGCTGTGGTTTATCCAAAGCCACACCATGAATCTCTGGCAGAATGTTTATTTGTTCAAGGCCCCACGGCTGCTGGAAAGGTATTCTCTTTGCAAGGTTCTTCTGGGGTTTCTACCTCTCTTCCTCTCTCAGGCCCTCCAGTAGCATCTGATAAATGGGTTGTGGGGGTCCTTCCTGTTTCAACCTCCTCTCTCCCCATGAAGTCAGTGGGCAGAGGGAGCCATGCCGGGGAAGCGTTTCTAAGGTGGAAAAGAAGCAGAGGCTAAACCCTCTCGTGGCCTCCTGGGTGGCCCAGATGTACCAGCAGGTGACCAGAAGGCATGAGGCTCATTCACATCTGAGCTGATCTCATGGCTCGGTTGTCATCCCATGGATTCTCACATCCATGGAAATGTGGCTCCACAGGCCTTTCCCAGCCTCTGGCTACCTCTCTCTAGCTGTAGCTACCACCTCACCCTCTCCTGGTGGAGGTGGGGTTCCTTCGGCTCAGAAACACTGGTTTTCAGATCTCCCTGCCCTGGGACTAACCTGTCTTGAATGTGTTGAGTTGTCCCAGTTCTTCCTACTTTTGCCCATGTCTAGGTAGGGGTGAAAGTGTAGGAGAAATTTCTATGTAGAAAAGCCACAGGACACATCTCTGTAACAGTTGTGAAGGAGAAAGAAGGGAGAGAAGTCAAGATATAAGCCACCATGTTGACTTTGGTGATTGGTTAGTCCCATTGGTCCTCAGCAAGTCACTTCTCACTTAA
>NW_005355159.1:323636-335959 GCF_000412655.1 Myotis brandtii
TTGGATTAGATCATTGTTTCCCAAAGTATGTTCTTTGCAGAAAATTAGTCCCAAAAGAGACCCTTTTTTTTCGGGGGGGGGGACAACACTATTCTGTAGTCAAGGTCAGGAAACTGCCTATAAATTCTCTCTTGGAATTGACAAGGCACTGAGAAGTCCTGTATAGAAAACCTGTTTAGCTTGTTTAACCAGACACTTCCTAGACTCATCTGCCCAGAGCCCCTCTTGCAGCATTCCATGAATGAGCATTCCTAGGGAGTGGACCATGGGAATACTGACATTTTAAGTTCCATGCCTTCCAAATGTGAGGCTGCTCACTGCTCTCTGGTGGTGCTTGCTGGGAGTTGGTGGGTTAGAACCAAGTGAGAGCCTACTCCTGGCAGCCGCCTCCCCCCTGAGAGAATGGGAGAGAGGAAAAGCCACTCGGTTAACCCTTCATCCTTCGAGGTAGGCATTTCTTGTTTTTCATATTATCCTCTTTTAGTGTATATTCCTAGAAAATGCATTTTCAAATTCATATAAATAAAAAAGAACGAAGATTACTCATCATCCTGTCACCCATAGAAAGCCACTGTTAGTTTTGATGTCTGTCCTCTGGACTTTCCCCTGTATGTTTATACATATTCTCTTGAGAAATTGTACATACTGGTTTTTTTGTTCGGTCATTTTTTTTTTAATTTCAGAGAGGAAGGGAGAGGGAGAGAGAGAGAAACATCAATGATTAGAGAGAATCATTGATCAGCAGCCTCCTGCATGCCTCACGCTGGGGACTGAGCCCATAACCCAGGCATGTGCCCAGACAGGGAGTCGAACCATGACCCCCTGGCCCATAGGTCGATGCTCAACCACTGAGACATGCTGGCCGGGCTCAGTCATCTTTGTGTGTGTGTGTGTGTGTGTGTGTGTGTGTGTGTGTGTGTGTGTGTGTTTTCCAAAAACAAATATGGGGTTATATTTCAACTTTTACTTTTTTTTACTTAACACATAATAAACATCCTTCTAGGTCTGTACATGTGGCTATGGCAGATATTATTATCCAAATTGTTAAATGAGGGAACTGAAGATCAGAGACAGAAATACCTTGGCCCAGGTCACACAGCTAATATCCAGAGTGCTGGGTGCCAGAGCGTGGCATGGATGATACCCAAGCCTCTCGTGACTTGAGGGTTGTGGTCGGGCAGCTGCAGTGTCTGAGGAAGTTCCCCTGCAGGTGGGCTTAGAGATCGGGTGGTCCAGCTGTGGCTCAGAGCAGAGAAATTCTTTCCCCAAAGTTTTTGAGCAAGCAGTGGGATTCAGACCTCGCCTCCCAGCAGCTAGTTCAGGCACCATTCCATGAGGCCACCGGCCTCTCCCAGGAGCCTGGAGCTGCCAGTTCCAGAGCTCTGGGAGTGGTTGCCCCCAAGTCCTCTGAAAAGTGATCCTCGTCTATAAATAAGCCAGGCTCACATGTCCTAGCACATTGTGTGGGGGAATAAAGAAATGTCTAAAACAGCAGCTCGATTATGCCCAAGGTATGTATTTTTACACATGCCCAGATATAGTACATGTACAAATATGCTATTCATAAACTCAGCCCAGTGGTTTGAAGGAGACCATATGCCTTGGTGTAGGGTGTGCACATGTGCAGTTAATAAACGCACTCTGTCAGGGTATATGTGCATATTTTTGAAACTGATGGTGAAGACTAGACCCTAAGGCAACTCCCTGGTACTTAAACTGATTTCTAATGATAGGGGATAATTTTTCTTCCATGGGAACCAGTCATCAATGAGAGTAATGTTTTCCAAAATCCAGGCATTCATAAACCTCCTTTATAATGTTGGCCGTCCCTGAACAATTTATACAATCACTTACTTAATACATTTCTCAGAATCAGCTCTCTCTTTTGTAACTTAACACATACTAAAAAGAAGCATTATCTCACTGCAGTAAAATGGAAAACCAGCAATACTTACCATAAATAGAAGGTGGCCATAAAAATAAATACATAAGCACTGGAATCAAAAAATGTGTGTCTGGATCCATTTGAAGTCATTTTGTTACTGCCATTCACTCACACTTTAAAAACATGGCGCTAAGGGACTCAAATTCCATGGGCTCCTTCATCCAGTCTTCCGCCCTGGCCATTTCCAGTGTCCGAGTCTGTCAACATGGTGTGACCCTCAGCTAGTGTCCTTTGACCCCAGGGGCATCTCTGTAGGGCTTAGGGCAGTGATGGCGAACCTATGACATGTGTGTCAGAGGTGACACTCGAACTCATTTTTTTGGTTGATTTTTCTTTGTTAAATGGCATTTAAATATATAAAATAAATATAAGTCTTTGTTTTACTATGGTTGCAAATATCAAAAAATTTCTATATGTGACACGGCACCAGAGTTAAGTTAGGGTTTTTCAAAATGCTGACACGCTGAGCTCAAAAGGTTCGCCATCACTGGCTTAGGGTGAGGCTCTTTGGCCTCAGGAAACTCAGAGCAGCTGTGTCATCCCTTCTGTGTTCCTGAATCCCTGGGTCCAAGTGGCCTTTCGGGGGAGTAGGGCAGCAGGCTCAGTCTCAGGCTTGGAAAGAGAATTCCTCCCTTTTGGATAGAGGTTGCTTTTCATTCTATAAGTAGCTATTTTGTTTTATTTGACATTTGAATTAATTTTTAAATGATAAACTATGCTAACTTTAAGGGGGGGAAATTACCTACCACCTGAACACAGACAGCTATTACCATTTTTGAGTATTTCTTCCAGTCTTTTTAAATATGTGTACCATTTACACCATTGTAAAGATGTGTTTAGAGTTTGTGATTGGTAGATGTTTATGTCCACTATCTGATGTGAGCTCATAAGACGTTAAAAAGGTTAGGGTTGTGAAGTAGGCAAGACAGAAATTAGTTAACCCATTTTTCAGATGAGAAGCTGAGGCACAGATATGTGATGTCACTTGCTAAAATGTTGGAGCTAATTCTCTCCAATCTGCCACTGAGCCTGGAGTTACAGAACAAGGTGTACAAGACACATACTTTTTTCCATTTAAAATTTTTAAAGTTTATATTTCCAAACTAATAAACATTCACTGTAATTAAAAAAAAAAAAAGCACAACAAATAAGTCCCCAGTAATCCCACTTCCAGAGAAAACCTCCCTGAGTGATGGGAGCTTTACCACCCTTGACTTTTTTGTGTATATCCTAACATGTCATTTATTTATGTTCCCAAAATAGAGTTGCTTCATAAACACTGTTTTGTGACTCTTCCCCCCACTAACCAATAGATCTTGGACCTCTCTCCAGGGACAGAGCTTCTAAAACCACATTTTAACCAAACAGAAAAGATTTAGAGCAGGGGAGGACTTTTTTTCTGTTGAGGGCCATTTGGATATTTATAACATCATTCGAGGGCCATACACAATTATCAACTTAAATATTAGCCTGCTATATTTGGTCAAACATTTAATTAACTCACCCCTAATGCCTTGGCAGGGCCGGACCAAATGATTTCTCGGGCCTTATACGGCCCACGGGCCAGACGTTCCCCACCCCTGCTGTAGATGAACACTAACAGTGGTTCTATTTTGCTCTGTTGGCCATCACAACAGCACATCTGAGAAAAGGTATTCGTTCATTCATTCAACACATCATTAAGGACATGTTACTTGTCAAATGAGGTATTAGCTCTCGGAGCATAATTTCCCTGGAAAGGCCAGGGAACCTTGGGGTTAAGAAGTGTAGGAAGCACGAAGGGTCTTGGAGGCCGAGTGTATAAGGTGGAAGAAGCCTGGATGGGGATGGGAGTTTTGTTTCCCAGATAAGTCCTGCTTGTCCTTCCCCACTTGGCCTTTCCCAAGAAATTTCCTGTGGCTGCAGGCTGAGTCCAGCCCAACATTTTACTGCCAACCACACTTTGCCTCCTTGTCCCTTCTCCCCGACTGCCCCAACACAGATGTGGGCAGCTGTTGGAGCTGAGGGAAGATGCCGGGGCATAGGTGGGTTGGCCTTTGGGGTGAAGGAGGGAGGATGCAGATTTCTGTTTTTTCTCTAGTCTTTGGGCCACAGTACCTTTCCAGGCCCATGGCCAGAATTCTCTCCCAACACCCTTGAGTTAGTTCTCATCTCCTGTGTTTAGGTTTTCTTATACCCCGTTTCCCCACAAGCTAAGGGATCTTCACCAAGTGCACAGCTGCCCATTTCCTCTTTGACCTTGGCCCAGCCTATAGCCAGGGGCCAGCTTCCCCACTTGGCCTTTCCCAAGAAATTTCCTGTGGCTGCAGGCTGGGACCAGCCCAACATTTTACTGCCAACCACACTTTGCCTCCTTGTCCCTTCTCCCCGACTTCCCCCACACAGATGTGGGCAGCTGTTGGAGGTGAGGGAAGATGCTGGGGCATAGTTGGGTTGGCCTTTGGGGTGAAGGAGGCGGGGATGCAGATTTCTGTTTTTTCTCTTAGTCTTTGGGCCACAGTACATTTCCAGGCCCATGGGCAAGAATTCTCTCCCAACATCCTTGAGTTAGTTCTCATCTCCTGTGTTTAGGTTTTCTTATACCCCGTTTCCCCACAAGCTAAGGGATCTTCACCAAGTGCACAGCTGCCCATTTCCTCTTTGACCTTGGCCCAGCCTATAGCCAGGGGAGAGCCCACCCCCCTGGCCTCCATGGGACACATTTCCTGCTTTGTCTGTCAAGCAAGGTCCTGGGCCTTCCTAGCCTGAACCATATTCCACCCCCCCTGTTACCAGAGGGCAGAGAACACTACCCCCAGCCAGCCTGCTTCTCCTCAGTAATACTAGGATACATGTTGGCTGGGTTTGCTGGGGTCCATGTCCCTTCCATTGGCATTCTCAGCCACCTAAGGGCTGCTGAGATGGGCAGGTGGGAAGCACGTGGGATTTGGTACCAGAAGACCTGGATTCAAGTTTTAATTCTGCTCCAGTTGTGAGGCTCTGCTCTCAAAGCCTTAGTTTTGTCACCAATAAAATGAAGGATGTGATCCTCTCTATTTCTTGGGCTTGTTTTGAGGGTCAGATGAGATAGTGTGAATGAAAGAGACTTTACCAGGGAAGGAAGGAGGTAGAGAAGGTTGTATAATAAAAGGAAGTCCTCTCCCACTTTTAGCTCCCAGGATCCTAGGGCCCCTCCTCAGAGACAACCACCATCACCAGGGACACTCAGTGCCGGCATATATGTGCACATAGCCCCCCACACGCACTGTGGAAACTTCCTGTGTCGGCACACATGGAGCTGCCTCCTTTGTAGCAGCTGCCTAGCATTCCATTGTGTGAACGTACCCAAACCGATTTAGTCAGTCCCCACCCTACAGAGGAACACTGGATTGTTTCCAGTCTTTTGCTATTGAAGACAACGCTGGAGTGAATATTGTTAAGCATACATTTTTGTGTCCATGTTTGAGAATATCTGTGGGAGAGAGTCCTCGAAGCGGTGCTGCTGGGTCAAAAGGCAGGTTTGACTTTTAAGATATCACCAGCTTGTCCTAGAAAGAGGGTGTATGGATTGGCATGGCCACTGACAAGACAGGAGTGCCTTCCCCCCATTCCTTCATCCAAGTAGGGTGTTATTGAACCGTTTGACCTTTGCATATCTGATAGGTGAAGATGGTATCTTCTAGTTCTAATTTGCATTTTAAAAATGACGAGTGAGGCTGGAAAATGAGACACCGTAGGTCTTTCAGGTTGGAGTGGGGAGGCCCGCCTTGGGCACACCACCCTCCCTGTAGAGCTCCTGCCCACCTCACCGGTGCCCTCTTCCCCTTCCCAAGGCTCATCACTCTTCCCAACGGGGTTCTCCAGATCCTGGATGTTCAGGAGAGTGACGCAGGCTCCTACCGCTGCGTGGCCACCAACTCAGCCCACCAGCGCTTCAGCCAGGAGGCCCTGCTCCGGGTGGCCCGCCGAGGGACACTGGATTGTTTCCAGTCTTTTGCTATTGAAGACAACGCTGGAGTGAATATTGTTAAGCATACATTTTTGTGTCCATGTTTGAGAATATCTGTGGGAGAGAGTCCTCGAAGCGGTGCTGCTGGGTCAAAAGGCAGGTTTGACTTTTAAGATATCACCAGCTTGTCCTAGAAAGAGGGTGTATGGATTGGCATGGCCACTGACAAGACAGGAGTGCCTTCCCCCCATTCCTTCATCCAAGTAGGGTGTTATTGAACCGTTTGACCTTTGCATATCTGATAGGTGAAGATGGTATCTTCTAGTTCTAATTTGCATTTAAAAAATGATGAGTGAGGCTGGAAAATGAGACACTGTAGGTCTTTCAGGTTGGAGTGGGGAGGCCCACCTTGGGCACACCACCCTCCCTGTAGAGCTCCTGCCCACCTCACCGGTGCCCTCTTCCCCTTCCCAAGGCTCATCACTCTTCCCAACGGGGTTCTCCAGATCCTGGACGTTCAGGAGAGTGACGCAGGCTCCTACCGCTGCGTGGCCACCAACTCAGCCCACCAGCGCTTCAGCCAGGAGGCCCTGCTCCGTGTGGCCCGCCGAGGTAAGGGGCCCACCGCTGGGGGAAGCCAGGGTGTTTCTGGAGTCAGCTTGGAGGGGCCTCAGAGGTCCAAGCCCTGCCTTCAAAGAGGTGATGGGGTATCACTCCCATCAGACAGGAGAGGTGATGAAGCCCAGAGAAGCAGTGCCATGCAACAAGTCAGGGAGAGACCTGGGCTGGATTCCCAATGCAGGGTTCCCTTCCTGTGGAGACCCTGTGCTCCCTTGGGCTGGTTGGAGCATCTAGGGCTGGGGGCAGGTGGGGAGGTAAGGCATCTGAGGAAGGGTGTCAGTGCCCTGCAGCCCTGGTCCCTGTCCCTCTGGGGGCTCAGGGAACTGGGGGGTTACCCTTTGCTACTTGGAACTTGGCAGGCATCAGTGCTCAGGGAGCTGCCAAGCCAGCAGAAACTCGAGCCCATCCCATACCTTTCGCACATGGGGCCTGGAGACCCTTTGGAGAAGGGACTTGTCCAAGGTCACCCAGCGGGATGATGATGATAAGTGTTGGAACTAGGAACTATGACTGTTGACTCCAAGTCTGCTCATGACCCTGACGGTCCTGGAGGGTGGGTTCAGTGCGGCAGGGAAGAATGGGGCGGTGTGCTGGAGACCAGGTTATTCCTCTCCTGGCTCCAAGAGGAAGAGGCCCCAGTCCCAGTTCTGGGGAACTACATGGCTGCTTTCCCCATCTGTCAGATGGAACCCTGGCTGCTCCCTGCCCCACCTGCCTCGCCAGGGGCACCAGGGGAAGTACACATGTGAAGGCACCTAATGGGCCTAATGGTAAGACTGCCTGCTGGTCTGCCCTCTCTCCAGGGTCCCTGGCGTCTACCGGGGGGCAGGACGTGGTCATTGTGGCAGCTCCGGAGAACACAACCGTGGTGTCTGGACAGAGTGTGGTGATGGAATGCGTGGCCTCTGCTGACCCCACCCCTTTCGTGTCCTGGGTCCGACAGGGTAAGTGGAGGGAGGGAACTGAAAGGGCAGGGGGGAGGAGGGGCGTGGCATCTCATGTGTCCACAAGTCACGGAGCTCTAAGGGTGACCACTTCATAGTCACAGCCTTTGGTGTGGCAGGAACTTGTCTCCCAGGGCCGGGTGTGGGTAGGGGACCTGGACAAACTTAATAATCAATCAGTGTAGCATGTTTCCTTTACAAGGCACTTTGAATGTGCCACTCACAAAGTCTTATTGAGACCTTACTTAATGTGGGCACCGAGCTAGCTTCTCCCCCTTATTTCATTCCTCACAACCGGGTTGCGAGAGAGAGTGAGAGCTGGAGTGTGAGAGCTGGAGAGGTGCCACACAGCCGGCGAGTCGGGTTGGAACCAGGCCCCCACTGCTGCTCTGGTTAGTCACAAAGCGGCCTCTTGGTCCACCCAGTGTTCTCCGCCTTTGTGTGCCTGGCTTCATGCTGGGCACAGTGAATAAAATACCCAGATGAGAGCCACAGGGGCCCTCTGCACTCACAGTCTGGGTGAGGGAGATAAGACGCAGCCATAAAAGAAGCTGCACAGTGTGACCGTATCAGGCGGCAAGTGATAAGTGCCAGGTGGGACTGCGTTACCGGAGATGCTATCCGGGTAATGAGAGCGCTGGGCCAGCCCTCACCTTGCAGTCTACTGAACCCTCACACCTGCTCTCCCACCAGAGCCCCCGAGAGCCCTTGGAGGAGAGTGTAAGAAGTAAGGCGAGCCCCCAGGTTCAGGGGTCCTGGTAGGACAGAAACCATACTCGGGAGCCAGGCAGCAGGCAAACATCTTTCCTCCTGCAGGATGGTGCGCTGCACAGGGTCTGGGAGCACAGGCACACTGAGTCAGGGCTGCTCAGCTTTTTAATTCTGACCCGGGTGACCTGTCCCTCACTCTTGATTGGAGCTCAGGCTCACAGTCTTTCGCGATTGGCTGATTCAAAGGAAGGGGTTGGCCTTTGCCGGTTCAAGAGGGCGGCCCCCAGGGGAGCGGCAAGTCATGCGGCCAACATGGTGGCTGCCAAGTCACGCAGCCCAAAAGAGGCTGTCTACACTGTTCTTTGACAGAAAAGATGACTTGTTTATTCTCACAAGAGGGAGGGCCAGGACTGCTGTTCCCAGTAGGCAGATGCGGAAGCTGAGGCTGAGAGGCAGGCAGGAAGCCAGGACCCAAACTGTAGAGCTAGTCCTTCTGCTATACCACTCCCTACAGTCATGAATGGAAGAAAAGCCAGTATTATTATTTTTTCCTAAATATATTTCTATTGATTTCAGAGAGAAGGGGAGAGGGAGAGAGAGATAGAAACACCAATGATGAGAGAGAATCATTGATCAGCTGCCTCCTGCACGCCCCACACTGGGGATTGAACCCACAACCTGGGCATCTGCCCTGACCGGGAATCGAACTGGGACCTCCTGGTTCATAGGTTGACACTCAACTGCTGAGCCACACCAGCTGGGCACCAGTATTATTTTTGTTTCCATTTGTCCATAAGAAGTGACTTGTCCCAAGCTGATGGTAGAAGTAGTCTTAAACCTAGTCCTCTTTATCCTTCTTCCCTGGCTCAGCGTGTTACCCTACAACCATGGTCGGCAAACTGCGGCTCGCAAGCCACATGCGGCTCTTTGGCCCCTTGAGTGTGGCTCTTCCACAAAATACCACGTGCGGGTGCGCACGTACAGTGCGATTGAAACTTCGTGGCCCATGCACAGAAGTCAGTATTTTGTGGAAGAGCCACACTCAAGGGGCCAAAGAGCCACATGTGGCTCGCAAGCCGCGGTTTGCCGAGCCGCGGTTTGCCGACCACTGCCCTACACTACCTCCTTTTTGTAAGTTTGTATCTCACAGTCAAGAGTACACAATGAATACACAAAGTTTAAGGAAAAATAATGAGCCCAACAACTACGTACCTCTCCCATTGATCTGATGAGATAGAACAGTGCCAGAATCTTTGCACTCCCTTACCTGCATGGCCTCATTGGACTTGTGACACTTGCCGAGTTAGGGGGATCCCAGGGCCAGCAGGGACCTCATGCTATTATTGGGGGAAGCCTGTGATGTTGCCCAGAAGTTCAAATATCAATGTTTCTCAATACTGACCATGCGCCAGAATGACCCCAGGAACTTGTTAAAACTGCAGACTCCTTCCCTTCACACCTAGAGAGTTGTAACCCAGGAATCAAGTGCCCTAGGTCTTTGCTACTGAAAGTGTGGTCTTTGGATCTACCACCTGGGCCTAGTTAGAAATGCAGAATCTGGTCCTGCCCTAGGCCTCTGCATATTAGGGTCCCCTGCAATTCCATCATTCATGTGTAACAACAAGGGTTTGAGGATTGCTGCTCCAGAGGATCCTGACACCTGTAGTTTTGGGAACTGACTTGGAGAAACTCAGCTAATAACACTGCTGGACAGAGGCTGGGAAGAGAAAGACCCCAAAAGGACTTCATTCCTGACCCTGGGCACAGTTACTTTTCCACTAAGTCAGGGAAGGGACTTTTGTTTTATTTTCTTCTTATTGCAAACATTATATGTGTTCACTGTAGAAAACTGGCGAAAAGCAGAAAGAGAAAACATCTCACCATTCAGAGATAAAAACTGTTAACATATGGGTGTATTCTCTTCCAGATTTTTTTTTTCTTTGCACATGTACATTTCCCCCTGAAATTGAGAGCATGTTGAATTTACAGTTCCAAGCCCTATTTTCATTCAACAGCATCTCATTAGCATTTTCCCATCTTTAAAACTTTTTCAAAAAATAATTATGACTATACTAGAGGCCCAGTGCATGGATTCATGCACCAGTGGGGTCCCTCAGCCTGGCCAGCAATCAGGGCTGATCAGGGCCAGCTGGCCAGGGGTGGTGGTGGGGGGGGAGGTACCACAGGAGGTTGGCTGGCCGTGGGAGGTTGGCTGTGGGAGCGCACTGACCACCAGGGAGCAGCTCCTGCATTGAGCACCTGCCCCCTGGTGGTCAGTTCACATCATAGCAACCAGTTGACTGGTCATTCAGTCATTCAGTCACTTAGGCTTTTATATATAGAGAGTCCCGGTGCATGGAATTCGTGCACTGGTGCTGGGCATGGCCTGTGGGGATCTGCCCGCTGTGGGAGTGCCGCTCATCCCACTCAGCTGAGTGGCTGTGAACCTGCCCTCTGAGCAGCTGCTCCCCACTCATCCCAGTCAGCCCAGTGGCGCTCCCACTGTGGTCAGTGTGCATCATAGCAACTGGTCGACCTGTCGTTCTGGTCTTTCCCCGTTCAGTCACTGGGCTTTTATTATATAGGATAATGTTCCATTATTTGAATATAGCTGTAATGCAATTTTCCAGTTCCTACTGTTAAAATTTTAAGTCCTTTTCAGTTGTCCACTATTACAGTTACACTACAGTGATCAGCCCTTCACATCTCCCCAGGACAGGTGCCCATAAGTGAAATCCCTGGCTTCTAGGTTAAGGTGGAGCCCCTGTATAGTCCTATCAGCATTTACTCTTTCTCCAGCATTGCAACTTATTGTCTTTAAACACATTCCCAATATGAAAATGAACATCTGTATTTTGATGTGCATTTCTTTGATTATGTGAAGTTGAAAGCTCTTTTTATGTGTTTCTTGGCCATTTGTGTTTTTTCCACTCAGGAGTGTGTCCTTGTAAGAAATCAAGTTTAACAACAATGGTAATAGTCATTGACAAGTGTACTGAGCACCTGTTATGTGCCCGCACTGTGCCAGGGTTCTCACAAACCTTATTCATCCCACCCCCTAGCAGTCCTTCCAGCGAGGGACTACCTCCTTATTTTACAGAGGGAGGCACTAAGATTCAAAGGCCGTCACTAGGTTAGCGAGTAGGAGAACTGAGATTCCAACCAGGCACTGTTATGGTCTCATAACCCGGGTGTAGAGGGGCCCCCCGAGGTCGGGGAGTGGATGGAGGGGCAGTCCTCACCTACCCCTTCAGTGCTCTCCCTTCTCCCCCAGACGGGAAGCCCATCTCCACGGACGTCATCGTCCTGGGCCGCACCAACCTGCTGATCGCCAGCGCGCACCCCCGGCACTCGGGCGTCTATGTCTGCCGAGCCAACAAGCCCCGCACGCGCGACTTCGCCGCCGCCGCCGCAGAGCTCCGCGTGCTGGGTGAGGCGGGGCGAAGCTGGGGGAGCGGGTGTGCGGGGAGACCGATGGGGCAGGTAGCTGGGACCGAGGGAAGAATAGAAAGGGGGAAGGGAGCAACTGGGTGTTTTGGAGAATTGGGAGACATGCTGCCAGAGAGGTAGGGCTGGGGGAGGGGCTGGTGGGGAAGAGAGCTTCGTAAAGGGGGGGAGGGGGAGGTTTGGAGGGGACAGACTTGATCATTGGAGGAGGGGAGGTGGTAGGAGGAGACTGGAGGATGGAGTGGGAAGAGCTGAGTCCGGGAAAGAAGGAGAGGGGTGATTAGGATTGGGTGATGGGAGGGTGGGGAGGGGTGGTCTGGGTGAGGCTTAGGCAGTGGGGGAGGGAGACAGGCTCCTGGGAGATCTAGTGGAACTCTGAGTGGCGCTGAGAAAAGGGGAGTGAGGTTGCTCAGGACGGGGATGACCGTGGAGAGGGGTAAACCTGGCAGGTGTGGGAGACCCTGGTAGGGGAGAAGGAGTTGATGAAAGAGGAGGTGGGGCTAGAGCTAGACCCAGGAGGAGAGGAGGCGAGGCGGGACTGGGGTAAATAGGGAGAAGAGGTAGAGCTGCGTTGCACTAGAGTGTTTGGGGGAAGGGGTGAAGCAGGGAGAGGTTAGAGAGATTGGAGGGGACGCGGGGGCCAGTTGGAGTATTTGGGGGAGGGCGCAGAGCCCCTAGTGGCCGGAGCGCGCGGTCAGCGTCCTCCTCCTCGCCCCCAGCGGCCCCT
>NW_005355159.1:336217-353203 GCF_000412655.1 Myotis brandtii
TCACGGCCACTCCGCTGAGCAGCTCCGCCGTGCTGGTGGCCTGGGAGCGGCCCGAGCTGCACAGCGAGCAGATCATTGGCTTCTCCCTCCACTACCAGAAAGCTCGCGGTACGTCTGCGGGGCTGGGGGGTGGAGAGGGGGGGACACACCCCAGTAGAGGCCCAAGCTAGAGCATTGAGAGCGGGGACAACTTGGATGACTGCAGGGCTGCCTGCCCACGTTCTTTGGGGCTAGGATGGGATGGGGCGGGAGCCCACGGGAGACACCCGTGAGGATATGGGTTAGGCCTGGTGCTGGAGGGGTCCGTGTGTGTGGCATGTTACTCCTGAGTCACAGTATATGGGAGAGAAGGGACAGGATCTTCTCCTCCCAGGGAAATGACGGGTTCCTGGAGCCAGCTGGTAAATGCAGCAGGGGTCACTTCAATTGGATGCCAGAAAGAACTTCCTAACCAGTGGGGGATTAATGCAGTGGCACTAGAAGCCAGGGGAGTTCATAATCTCCAGTGCAGATTATCTGGGATGATTTAACTGCAAATAGGCTATTCCAGAGATGGGGACAATCTGAAGGATCCTTCGATAGCCTCCCGCAGGTGGACCCTGTGACAGACCCCTTGTCCCCTGTGTCACCACCCCAGGCATGGACAATGTGGAATACCAGTTTGCAGTGAACAATGACACAACAGAGCTACAGGTTCGGGACCTGGAACCCAACACGGATTATGAGTTCTACGTAGTGGCCTACTCTCAGCTGGGCGCCAGCCGCACCTCCACCCCAGCGCTGGTCCACACACTGGATGATGGTAGGGCCTCTGTGCCTGCAGTGGGCACCTTGGGGTCCAGAGAACTCCCTGGGGATGGTAGCTTGGCCTCTCTTTACTAGTGAGTGCCAAGACCCTTACCTGCCTTGTGTCATCTCTTGTACCCTGCAAGGGTGGACAAGGGTTCTATTTCCCAATTTACAGTTGGGGAAACTGAGGCCCAGAAAATGAGAGTGACTTGCCCAGGGTCAGTAGGACAACTGGGACTTGAGATCTCAGCTTGTGAGTCCCTATATCACGTGGCCCTTGACCCCCGCATACCATCCAGCCAGGCAGGGACCAGTGACTTTGACCCACTGAATGTGGAAGATGGTGCCCCAAACCTTTTTCAGGGTGGGAGGGATGTCCCCTCCTCTCCAGCTTGGGGCTCCCCTGAGAGGCTCCCTTTCCTCCCTCAGATCCTGGTCCTGGGCCTCCTTCTGACTTGCCGTGTGACCTGGGCAAGTCTCTGACCGCTCCTGGGCCTCACCTTCCCGTCGGTGGAACAGAGCTCATGCTGATGTTCTTCTGTCTCAGTCCCCAGTGCAGCGCCCCAGCTCTCCCTGTCCAGCCCCAACCCCTCGGACATCAGGGTGGCGTGGCTGCCCCTGCCTCCCAGCCTGAGCAATGGGCAGGTGGTGAAGTACAAGATAGAGTACAGTTTGGGAAAGGAAGGTGAGTAGAGGTAGGGTACGGGGTCACCTGGCTGGGAATTGTGTGTCTGTGAAAAGTTGGTCAGAGCCTCGGAGGACCTGAGCAGAGTGGCCCGGAGTCTGAGGGAATTAGGCAGCACGGGGGAGTAGGGAAAGGTGCACCCAGAAAAGAGGAGTGCGGGCTAGGGGTGGAGGTGGCAGGAATGGAAAGAGGGCTAGCTTACGGCAGAGGGAGGCCTGGGTGCTGGCCCCCCTCCTCTACAGCTGCAGTGTGTCATCCTGCTGAACCCCTGGCTCAGTTTCCTTATCTTTGAAATGGGGCAGGTGGCCTAGGCCAATGGTCGGCAAACTCATTAGTCAACAGAGCCAAATATCAACAGTACAACGATTGGAATTTCTTTTGAGAGACAGATTTTTTAAACTTAAACTATATAGGTAGGTACATTGTTATTAACTTAATTAGGGTACTCCTAAGGCTTAGGAAGAGCCACACTCAAGGGGCCAAAGAGCCACATGTGGCTCGCGAGCCGCAGTTTGCCAACCACTGGCCTAGGCGATCCCTGGGGACCCTTCCAGCTCACCGAAGAGCAGCTGAGGGATAAGGAGGTGGGGGTTGCAGGGGTGGGGGAATGGAGCATTGGGGAGGGTGTGTTAGGGCAGATGTCGGTAATCTAGGGCAGGAGTTTAAAAGGAGTAAAAAGTTAGGCAAGTAGCTGGAGAGCCAGGGTGAGGGTGAAGAGGGAGGGAAGGGTGAGGCAGGGGCTTGGGGTGGTTGTCAGGATTCTGAAAGGCAGGTGGTGCCTGGTGGCTCTCACAGCCAACCCCTGTGCTTGTGCCCTGGTGTGTGTGTTGGGGCTGCGGGGGTATCATTAACTGCTTATGCGGAAGTGGGGACCACATGCCATGATTCTCCTGACTCAGAGCTGGGGGTGATGGCAGTGTCAGCTAGGGTGGGAGGCCCAGGAGTCAGCTCTGGAGCCATGGGGTCCCATCCAGGCCCTGAGGGGCCAGTGCTGAGAGCACCTCCAGGCTCTAAAGGGCACTGAGGAACCAGACTCAGGTGGAAGCGTCTGGGTGGGGGAGTTTAGGGGTCATTGTCTTCAGGTGGCCTCCCAGCAGCCAGTCTCTTCTGTCCCAGCAGATCAGATTTCCTCCAGCGAGGTGCCAGGGAACGAGACGCAGCTTACGCTGAACTCACTTCTGCCCAACAAGGTGTACCGAGTACGGATTTCGGCTGGCACAGGGGCTGGCTATGGGGCGCCCTCCCAGTGGATGCAGCACAGGACGCCCAGTATGCACAACCAGAGCCATGGTATGGGTGCAGAGGGGACAGGACTAGGAGGTGTGCGTGACTGTGTGGGTGTGGGTGTGGGTGTGGGTGTGGCCTTGGAACCCAAACCCAACCACCCTCTCCATCAGAGACCCGCCATGGCTCCCCCTACTTGAGGGGTCAGGGGGGATGGGTGTAGAGGTGAAGGGCTGGCTTTTGCAGGCACATCTGGCCTCAAGTGCCCCTTCTTCTGCTGTGTGACCTCCTACACACCATTCACGGCTCTAAGGCTTCATTTACTTGCAAGCTGAGGAGGGAGGATTGATAATTAATGTATTGCAAACAAAATATTTAGTACACAATAGCTGTTACATAGCAGCTGCTTCCATAATTACAATTGTTGGGTTTGTTGAAAGGCCCAATAGTAGAGTGATTAAATGCAGACAAAACCGGGTGCATATACTATCTAGTGTGTGACCTTGGGCAAGTTACTTCTCTGAGCGTCAATTTCTTGTAAAATGGGATAATGGTATTTCCATTATTTTATTGGGTTGTGAGAATGAAGTTAAACTATATGTGCAAAGTGCTTAGAACAGTGTCCAACACATAGTAAGTCCCCCACATTTAGGCTTCAGGTAGGGTCCCCACGCCAGGGCTCCACCCCTCCTTGCTGGCCTCAGCAACCCTGTGACCCTCTGGCCTGGCCAGTATCCATGCATTCATTCCTTCAGGAAACGTAGAGAGCCCGTCGGCCTGCCACAGAGGTGCTCCTTGCTGACCTCTGTGCACACGCACAGAGCCACTCCTCCCTTCCCGGCACTCTGGGCTTGTGGGAGAGTGAGTTCGCCTCTAGACAAGCCCTGGCCTGGCACTTAGAGTGGTGGCTGAGTGGTGATCATTGTGAGGAGGTTGGCAAGGCTCTCGCTCAATGCCTCTTCCTCCTGCCTCTTCCCCGTCTCCCTTCCCTGACCTCCTTCTCCTCATTCCCCATCCCCTCTCTCCTCCTTCTTCTCACCCTGCTCCCCAGTCCCTTTTGCCCCTGCAGAGTTGAAGGTACGGGCAAGGATGGAGTCCCTGGTTGTGTCCTGGCAGCCGCCTCCTCACCCCGCCCAGATCTCTGGCTACAAACTGTACTGGCGGGAGGTGGGGGCCGAGGAGGAGGCTGATGGTGAGAGCCCCCCAGGGGGCCGTGGAGACCAGGCTTGGGATGTGGGGCCTGTCCGGCTCAAGAAGAAAGTGAAGCAGTATGAACTGACCCAGCTAGGTGAGGAGGATTGGGGGGAGGGAGCCAGACAGTGGGGTAGTGGATAAGCTGAGTGCAGGAGTTGGAGATGGCATCCTTTCTGGGGAAGAGCGACCCCACAGGTTCCCCTAGCTAGTGAGTGACCCCGCGACCTTCCTCAGTCCCTGGCCGGCTGTACGAGGTGAAGCTGGTGGCGTTCAACAAACACGAGGACGGATATGCGGCAGTGTGGAAGGGCAGGACGGAGAAGGCTCCCACACCAGGTGAGAGGGGCTCAGGCCAGGGGTCTGTGGACAACTTCCTTTCCCTTTCCTCTGGGCCAGCCTTGGTGGTCGGGCTGTCTGGTAACCTCACCCACCCCCAACCCTAGGCTCAGGGGTCCTCACTGAGGTCCAGACTGCCTCTGTCATAGAAAGAAGCTCCAGAGTAGGCAAATCCATAGAGATATAAAGTGGGTTTGTGGTTCCAGGGGCTGGAGGAAAGGTGAAATGGGGATTCATGGGTAAAAACAAGATTTCTTTTCAGGGCGATAACAATTTTATGGAATTAGATAGTGTGGGTGGCTGCACAACCTTATGAATGTACTAAAAACCACTGTATTGTACATTTTTTAAACTGAATTTTTTGGTCTGTGAATTATATCTCAAAACTAAAACAGAAAAACAACACTTTTCTTTATACTTTACAAATATTAGCTAACAATCCTCATAACAATACCATGAGGTAGGTACTATTCTAAGCCCCACTGGCAGAGGCGGGAATGGAGACATAGAGAGGTTACATAAGTAACTTCTCCAAGGTCACACAGCTAGTAAGGGGCAAGCTGGAATTTGAACCAGGGCAACCTGGCTCTAGAATATGTACTCTTAATTGCCATGATTTGCTGCCTCTCTCTTTCACAGTTTGCTATCTATATGACCTTGGCCAAAAAAAAAAAATCACTTAAATTCTCAGGAGCCTCAGTTTCCTCCTCTGTGAAGTGGGAATGATGCTACCCAATTCACAGGATCGAAGGAGTAAGGGTAGAAGAAAATGACTTTAAACTGGGGACTGTGAAGCACCATACATTTTTAGGATGACTGTTCCTCCTTTCCCCACACTCTGATTTTCACCTTCCAGACCTGCCCATCCAGAGGGGGCCACCCTTACCCCCCGCTCATGTCCATGCGGAATCCAACAGCTCCACATCCATTTGGCTGCGGTGGAAAAAGCCAGACTTCACCACAGTCAAGATTGTCAACTACACTGTACGCTTCAGCCCCTGGGGGCTCAGGAATGCCTCCCTGGTCACCTATTACACCAGGTGGGAAAGAGGAGCTGAGCCTCTGGAGGGGGGAGGAGGGCAGCAGGTGATGAGGAGAAGGACCCAGGGGATTCAGAAACCTTTCAGGCCTCACCTGTTACCCTGGGGGACTCTGGGGGTCTGACGACCTGGTGGCGGAAAAGGAGAGTCCATGCGATCCCAGCCCTTTACCACAGAGCCTTGCACTGAACTCTTGGGAACATGATGCAGACAGACCTTTTCTTCAGTCTCAGGGGGCTCCCAATATGATGACGAAGAGACAGCCCAGCCGCTGTCCTGAGAGGGCCCCCAGTCAGATGGGGAGACAGTGCCCTGCTCTCGGGAGCTGCTGGTTTGGCAAAGGAAACGTTGCCTAAAAAGCAATGGATGCGAACATTTGCAGCTAAAGTAAAATCATATCAATGAAAAGATGCATCACAGATGGTTCCTTGGGTGAAGTATGACTCGGGTTAATCCAGGAAGGTTTCCTGGAGGAGGGGCCTGGCTTGGACATTGGACATGGAGCATGATACCCTGGGAGCAGCGTCCATGCAGACCTCTCTGTAGGTTCTCTGGCTGGTGCTAGTGGCCCACTCCCAGGGTAGGGCCTGGGCTGGGCTCGGGTAGGGGAGTAGATTTGGAGGAGCTGCCCTGCTAGGAGGGCGTGCCCGAGATCACCAGTCACATTCTTGCCTTGGCAGCTCTGGAGAAGACATCCTCATTGGTGGGCTGAAGCCATTCACCAAATATGAGTTTGCGGTACAGTCCCATGGCGTGGACGTGGATGGGCCGTTCGGCTCCGTGGTAGAGCGCTCCACCCTGCCAGATCGTGAGTGGCCCCTCAGCCCTGTTACCACCAATCCACCTTTATCCAACTCCTTGCCCAGAAGCCCCCTTTTCCGAACTATTCCTCAGAACCCCACAAGGATGTGTCATTTGCTGGCATTTACACAGGCCAGTCCTGTGCTGGCCTTATCTGTTTATCCATAAAAGTAATAACATAGGCTTTAGAGGAGTGGCTTCTTTTAAGAGTCTGTGCCAAGACCCACTGAGCTGGTGAGGAGAGGCCGGGGAACGGGGGAGGCAGGTGTCCTGGATTCTGCATATGGGTCCCATCCTGCCTCTGACACACAGGGAGACTGGGGCAGGGTCCTTCCCCACCAGGGCCTCTGTGTCCTCATCTGGAGAGAGAGAGGGTGGGCCTGGCTGGCGTGGCTCAGTGCTTGAGCATCAACCTATGAACCAGGAGGTTGCTGTTCGATTCCAGGTCAGGCACATGCCCGGTTGCAGGCTTGATCCCAGTGTGGAGCAGGTGGGAGGCAGCCGATCAATGATTCTCTGTCATCATTGATGTTTCTAACTCTCTTTCCCTCTCCCTTCCTCTCGAAAATCAATAAAAATATATTTTAAAAAGAGAGAGAGAGAGAAAGAAGGTGGGACCATTCACTCTGCAAGTCTGTGACTCTTGAACTCTCTGGAAATGGCATTTGAAGACAAAAGGACTTTTGTTCTCGCAGCAGAGGCTCTTCTGTTCTACTGGCCCTAAGACTGTTCACCTTCCCATCTACAGAAGACCTTTGTCCCAGACCTGAAATAGGAAGATGTGTGTGGGGTGGGGTGTGAAGGCCCTCTGGTCTCATGAATTTGTTTTGGTTTTTTTTAAATGCTTACAAATTGTTTCTCACCCCTCTATAACCTCAGTTATTATGGTCTTAAATTGCATACAGAATTTAGGGAGACCCAATGTTTTCTTTTTTTAAAAAAAAATATGTTTTTATTTATTTTAGAGAGAGAGGAAGGTAGAGGGAGAGAGAGAAATATTTATGAGAGAGAAACATCAACATGATTGATTGGGCTGTGTCCTGCACACCCCCTGCTGCCTCCTGCACGCCCCCTGCTGGGGATCGAGCCTGAAACCCGGGCATGTGCCCTGACAATAGTGACCTGGTGCATGGGTCGATGCTCAACCACTGAGCCACACCGGCCCGGCCCAGTGTTTCCTTGAAGCTGACTTTATGACACTGGATTCCCCAGCACAAGTGACCAGGCTATAGAGGGGGGATGGTTTCTCCCTCTTCCGATGGGGACACTGGAGCCTGGGAAGTGAAGAGTCACTAGGGTCAAGGAGGTGGCCCTGTTACACCTTAGCACCCTAGGTCCCCAACCCACCCTCTGTCAGGCCTTGAAGACCTGAACTCCCAAATCTCTGTCCTTCCCTACTCGCCAATCACCCTGTGTCCCTCCTTCTCACCCTTCCTCATTCCCCTCCACCTCCCAGGATCAGCTTCTTCTCTGAAAACAAAACACAAAGTCTGCCACGGTTGTACTTCTCACATTGGGGTGCCCATCACTCTGTAGGACCTGGGGGCATGGACACAGGCTACACAGAGCATCAACCAATTTTACCTAAAGATTTGGGGTGGCAAGGGGAGTTAGGAACTTCAAATGATAATTTTAAACACTATTTTTATATTAAATTTTTACCATGGAATAGATGGCAAATTTCGTGTGACAGCTTAAAATAAAATGTAAGCCTTCCAAAAATTTTTGAGCTCTGCCCCCTAGGTCCCTAGAACACCAGACAGTCTCCTCGATCTTGGAAATACCTGGGTGCGGAAGTTCAGGGAGCTCTGCTCCAAGGAGGGGAGAAGAGTTTCAGGGAGGGGAGGCTTGGTGGTGAAGCCCCCTCCCAAAATGTTTCCCAGAAATTCCCCCGTTAGAGACCAGACCTCATTTTGCTTTGTGGTTTGTGGTTTGTTCCAGTGAAGGAGGAAGAAGAAAGGCCATGACCTCACGCCCTGTCTCACGACTGCCCCCCGGGGCTGAGGCTCCCAGTGATCCCGCCTCTACCCTTCTCCTCCTCTGCACCCCAGGACCCTCGACGCCCCCATCGGACCTGCGCCTGAGCTCCCTGACGCCGTCCACTGTTCTGCTGCACTGGTGCCCCCCCACGGAGCCCAATGGGGAGATCGTGGAGTATCTGATCCTGTACAGCAACAACCACACCCAGCCCGAGCACCAGTGGACCCTGCTCACCACCGAGGGTGAGGGCTCCCGCCCAGGGGTATTGGAGCAAGAGCTTCCCCGCCCTCCTCCCCCTTCCCAGCCTCTCCAGTGGCTGGATTAGTAGTGAGGGTGCCCCTGGGCCCTGGGGGTTCTAACAGGAACGGGCAGAAGCCACTGCCTGAGTGGGCGGAGCAGACTTTCTCAGTCCAGCTTCCAGCCTATCCCTGCATCCACCCCCACTCAACCCAGAGCCCTGCTCTCCCTGCTTCCCCCGCCTCCCAGGAAACATCTTCAGTGCTGAGGTACGTGGCCTTGAGAGCGACACTAGGTACTTCTTCAAGATGGGGGCCCGCACAGAGGTGGGGCCTGGGCCCTTCTCCGGCCTGCAGGATGTGATCACTCTCCAGGAGAAGCTCGCAGGTAAGAGGGCAGGAAGGGAGGGTGGGTCCATCCGGAGGCAGCCCAGGTCTCCAGGGACCCCTGGAGCTGACTTCTAACCCTAAAGTCATCTCTTCCAAGGCCCTGCCTCCAGACAGCTGCCCTCCTAGTTTGGTGCAGAGAGGACAGATGCAAAGGGGAAATTGGTGTGGTTTAGTTCAGTGGTGATCCGGTTAGAGGTCAGATTTTGGGGAGATTGCTTGGATTAGAGGGTTGGCTTGGAGCGGTGATGAGCTTTATGGGGGTGTTGGGGGATAGCAGGACTGGCTATGTAATTTGCAGGCCCGATGTGAAATGAAAATGAGGGTGTTTTTTAATTTTATTTTAAAAGTAGGAAGAATTTCAAGATGGTGACAGCACAGCATTAAACCAAGCACAGAGCCCTTCTGAGCACGGGCCGTGCCACCGCACTTACTGCCCCCCCTGAAACCAGCCCTAGGCGGCA
This sequence comes from Myotis brandtii, assembly GCF_000412655.1. Classification (NCBI taxonomy): domain Eukaryota; kingdom Metazoa; phylum Chordata; class Mammalia; order Chiroptera; family Vespertilionidae; genus Myotis; species Myotis brandtii. Next base: position 345,354 of record NW_005355159.1, read on the forward strand.
GGCAGGAAGGTTGATGGGGAGGGACCACAACTTTCAGATGTCCAGTGGGGAGGACAGTGCAAGAGAGAGGTGGCTGTGGTCTCTGTGAGGCTGTGGGGCCCTCCTGTCCTTGCGTCAGAAGATTTTGTTCGAAGAGTGAGACTCAAGCCAGTGGTCCCCTGAGGAAACCACTGATGGGAGTCCTGATCTAGGACCCCTGGCCTTCGCCCGGCCTTGACCTGTCCTGTCCCCTCTCTTTCCCCAACCAGACTCCCTGGATGTGCACTCAGTCACGGGCATCATCGTGGGCGTCTGCCTGGGCCTCCTCTGCCTGCTGGCCTGCATGTGTGCTGTCTTGCGCCGTGGCCCCCACAGGTGCGCGAAGGGGCCAGTCTGACCGTGGGGAGCAGAGATTTCCAGAAGGGCTGCAGAGATGAAAGGGCAGGGAAAGTGGCCATGACTTGCCCTGGGCACCCCCAGAATCCCCATTAAAGTTGGGTCTCTGGAGTGAAGGGATTAGGGGTAATGTTCTCATGAGAGTGGGGGATGGCTTTAGGGGGGCCCCCAACGTACCCCCTCAACAAGGGCATACATAGGCCGAGCTGTCTGTCTCCCATTTCCTCGGTAGCTGCCAGCATCCTGGAAGGAGGGAATCCAAATCTCCAGGTGCCTGGAGCCCAGGGAGGAAGGGGCCCATTTGCAGCGTCACAGCTGTTTTGAACAAACAGTTACTTACTCGTTGCACAGACCGGAAACCCAGTCCTAGAGATGGACAGGAACCCACCCAGGGACATAAGCTGGACTAGATCCCAGCCCCGCCCCCACCCCTCACTCTCTGACCACTGTACCCATCTTCCCTTCCAGGGAAGCCCTCCCAGGCCTGTCCTCCACGGCCACTGCTGGGAACCCCGCGCTGTACTCCCGAGCCCGCCTTGGATCTCCCAACCCCCCAGCTACCCATGAACTGGAGTCCCTTGTGCACCCCCGTCCCCAGGACTGGGCCCCACCACCCTCAGACATCGAGGACAGGGCTGAAGTGCACAGCCTTATGGGTGGTGGAGCTTCCGACGGCCGGGGTCACTCCAAGAGAAAGGTGAGCCGGGAGCCTAGGCAGGTTAGTCCCATACTGTGGCGCACTCCCAAATAGGTCACCAGGGGGCGCAAGAGCACAACGGGTAACCCTGTGGGAGACCCTGCACCCCACCCCTCTGGGCCAGCTGCAGAAGAAAGACACTGTCTCTCCCTCCATGAAAAGGTTGGCAGGGCTGGGAAGCAGATGGGCCCTGGCAGAATAGGTCAGCCTGCTCTCATGGAAGGAGGGGAGGACCCCCGATGGGCTGTTTGCTGGTGACTCAGGGTTTCCAGAACCCCCAGATCCCTCACCCGAGGAGCTGGGAAAACCTCTAAGACCCAGCCTCTCCAATACGGGGAAAAGAGGATGATGAGATTGGCTGTAGCCCAGTGGAACTGGGACCTGGCTAAGGTGGGCCGTGTGGGGCAGGCTCCCTCCATGCTGGCAGTCGGGGCTCATCCCACCTCTGACCAGCCTGCTCAACGCCCTTAGTCTTTCCTCACCTCTTCCCTGTCTCTCTGCTGAAGGAGACCCTGCCTGGCTGGGAAACCTCTGGGCTTTGCCAAAACAATGGCAGGAGGCTTTTCTGCAGGAGTACTTCTCTCCTTAGTTCCCTCCAGACTCTCAGCTATTCTGCGCTCCTCCCCACAGCCCTGGCGAGGGAGAAGACGGGCGTCAGAGACCATGGCGGGGCTCCATCCACTTCCCTCTCCCAGCTAGTGCTCCGGCTTCTCTCCCCATGCAGATCTCGTGGGCTCAGCCTGGTGGGCCGAGCTGGGCAGGTTCCTGGGCAGGCTGTGAGTTGCCCCAGGCAGGCCCTGTGCCTTATCTGACCCGGGCCCTGCTGCCCCCTGCTGGCACTGGGCAGACGCTGTTGCTGCAGGCTCTGGTGTATGATGCCATAAAGGTCAGTTTCCAGGGAGGAAGGGGGAGGAAGGGAGAGAAGGGTCCCCATGCTTGTGAAGAGCAAGTAGTGAGTTCTCGGGAGACCCCGGATGGTAATGTCCCTGGGATAGAAGTCTAGCCAGGAGACCACTGGAGCCCCTATAGGTGAGTGGGTAGAGGCCGCTACTTTGCAGGAATCTGTGTTTCACCTGAGTTGGGGGCAATTCCTCCTCTGCATAGACCTAAGCAGAGTTGCCATGGGCCTGAGCGTCTTCAGCCCCTTCTTCTAGTCACTGACGCCTGACTGATCCCGTACTTCTGGAACTCCTGGGCAAGGGCAAATGGCAGTATTCCGTTTTTCCCTGCCTTCCCATGGGTCACCATCTCTTGTAGGGTAGTCAGCATGATTCCTTTACCAACTCCCATGGGATATATACTCTGGTCGCTGGGGTTGTGGGGTGTCAGTCTCTCTCCCCCCCCAAATATGTTGCTCATTCTTCTCATGACCACTCTCAGTGACGGTCACCTGTCTTGGTGTTCTCTGCTCTGACCAGGGCAACGGAAGGAAGAAGCCACCCCCGGCCTGCAGGAACCAGGTGGAGGCCGACGTTATTGTTCACTCTGACTTCAGTGCCTCCAAAGGGAACCTTGACCTCCACCTCCAGGACCTGGAACCTGAGGATTTCCTGCCTTCGGAGGCTCCCGACCTCACTTCGGGTGTTGCGGATTTAGGGCAAGGGGGAGACTGGCTGGACAGGGAGCTGGGAGGCTGTGAACAGGCGACCACTGGGCCAGACAGACTCACCTGCCTGCCAGAGGCACCGTCTTGCCCCTACCTGGACCTCCAGCCCAGTGAGGCTCTGGAGGAGGCCCCTGGGGACAGCTGCCAGTCAAAGGCGCCCTGCCCTCTAGGAGCCAGCCCCGGCTTGTCCAGGGCCTCGGTCTCCTCCTCCGCTTAGCTCCCCTAGAGGTGCAGTGGGGACAGGCTGTCATGGGTCATGGGATATGACACCTGTGTACCTGCGGATACTGAACATCATCAAGCCATTTGGAGCCTCCTAGGGGGCTTTGGCTGGAGGGAGAGGAAGAAATGGCTTATTCACTCCCCCCATTCTCTGTGACACGTGTGGTATGTGAGAGACCCATGAGGCATGGCTATGTGTGAGGCATCTGTGTGTGCTGGTTGGTGAGCTGGGAAACCTGGGTCCAGGCAGTGGTTACTACAGCCTACCTGGCCCTCCAGGTCAGGACTGTGCCCCAGAACGGCCAGTGCCCAGCCCTGTGGGTCCCCCACCTCCGTCACCCAGCCTTTTATTACACACTCTGAGAGTGTTTCCAATGCCCTGTCTGACAAGACAGCCCCGGCCCATTTTCCTGTCTGGCTGGGCTGAGTGCAAGTAGGCCCTGAACGCCTAATATTTTAGTTCCATTGCCCAAACTGAGAGGGTGACTCTGGTCCCTCGGAGCATCTCTGCATTTGATTTTGTAATTTGGGAAGTGCCTGGTTTTGAACATCTGCTCTCTCTTGCTCTCCCCTCCTTCCTTTCCTTTCCCTACTCCGGTGGCCTCTCCCCCGCCAACTTGCTCTCCCAACTCTAGTGCCCTTCGCTTCCTCCCTGACAGTCTTTCCTTTCCTCTCTGCTGCTTCTGGCTCTCCTCTTGCTGCCTGCCTCTCCTCTCTCACGCCTCTCATAGACTGTGTCATGTGGCCTCCCGCCTTCCTTCCCTTAACAACATGACTACCTCATGTCTGCTTCGAGGCCATAGCGTGACTCCTGCCCCTTCACTTTACCGGGTACCCTCCTGCCCCCTCCTCTCTCTGTGCCACCGTATGCCTCCACCCAGGCAGGCTGCCCACCCCCAGTGCAGGTTTGAAGACCTCCCAGCTTCCCTCGTATCTTTTTCCCCTGGGATTGAGATGGGAGGGTCCTCCTTGGAGGTGATGAATCCAAGCCACACAAGGGGACTTTTGAGATGGGGAAACAGAAACACAACCCAGAGGCTCAGGATAAAACTCCCCCCTCCCGTCTATGCAGGGAGGCAGGCCTGCTGGATGCAGGGGGGTTTGGGACATTCCTTCCCAGCTAAAGCTAAAGGGGGCTCTGCAGCCCCGCAGGTTCCCACTCTGAGCACCTTGAATGTGAGCCGATGGGGTAGGATCGAGAGAAATCTCATTCCTCCGGGTGCTGGAAGGGAGGTCTTTGCGCAGGACAAGGGCAATTGGCTCATTTTGTTTTGTTTTGAATTCAATCCTGAAGTCATTTTCCCTTGACCTGCCACACAAGGACAAGCTTGACTTCCATTTCCTGTGTAGAGAAAACAATGCAATTTATTTGATTTTTGCACCTCAGCCTCTCATAGGAGTATGAAATGTAGGGTCTTTTCTCCCTAAATGCATCTTTTTAACTGATTGGCATATCAAGGGTTAACTGTGGCTTCTGGGCTAAATTAGAAATAACCAGTCTATCTTCACCCGCCACCCCCTCTTTTTTTAATGGTAAAATGTCTCTCAGCAGAGTTGCAGCTTCCTCAGACCCTTTCGGCATCTGTGTTTATTACACTCGGGTGTCACTCACGGTTGACATCGCACCTACAGCTCTTTCCCTTCCCCCTCCTTCAACCAGCCTATGATAACACTAAAGATTAGTCATGTTGGTTTTGTATCTTGTTAAGGACAGGATTGTCACTTGTACTATTTCTGTAGCATTCAGCATTGCTGTGGCTAACACCACTCTATATGTTTCATCATTGCTCTGAAGGTCAAAAGCCTCATTTTATTTTGCTGGTTTGATTTTTTTTCTAAAGAAAAAAAAAACTGCCCTGAATTAAATGGCTGTTTTAACAGTAGGCTCTTAGCATTACACTACGTAGTCATTTTTCATGTTCTTGTTTAACAGGCACTGAGGTTCTGGTTTAAATTAAATAGCTGCAAATGAGACAATTTATAACCCATTAGGTTGGGTGGAAAATTGTTTCTCAAAAGCAAATAAGTAATAAATCTGGTATCTGCCTATAACTCACAGTTGATAAGAAAGTGGCCATTACTCACTAGTATTATATATGATTTTGGACTCTGGGTAATTTGGAAGTGTTGGGTTTGTGTCTTTGTAGTAGTATTTTTATTAGAAAAGAGTCTATTGGCCTTTTACAGGGTATTAATCCCTTTGTCACCTACCATTGATGCCTTACGTTTTTGAGTCTCATTTTAAAACCTCCCCTTTTTTTGATGCATGACAAGTGTAATCATACCTGCTCATTTATTTGTTTGTATTTAGTTTATGCTATGTTATTTAATTATTTTCCAGCTTTTTTTTCTCTTTACAAATAAGACATTTTTTTAGTGTTAAGCCAAGGCATTGATCATGTATCTGTCCTTATAATGAATTAATAAACTATTTTCCAAAAAATGTGGGGTTCTCTTTTGGAACCAATGTCTAGAATTTCCTCAGCCTTTCTGCATAGAGAATGCATTTCTTACCAGATGGAAAACGTTGGTTTTTGAGAGCAAAGAGCAGGTGGTCATGAGAAAGAACTGAACCATCTTCCTCCCTCAGCAGGCACTTAGGAAAAAGACTTAAACTTAGGAAAGATATGTTCATTGATGGCATTCTTTTAGGCTCTCTGGGGATCTTGTCCCTTCTGGACACCTTTTTTTCTTTTTCTTTTTTTACTTTCTTGGATGCAAGAGAAGAGTGAACAAACAACTCCAGAGATTTGGAGCTCCACAGTTGTTCTGCATAACTCAGGTCTCCAAAATTGCTCATGGCTGCACATTCACACATTTAGGCAAGCTCAGAGCTTCACATGTGCATACTGATCTTCACAAATACCTTTGTGTCCATTAACTCCAACATGGGCACACAGTCACACACAAAACTTCTCACTCACACCCACACTCATCTCAGGATCATGGTTGGCAGCTTCTCTGCTAAGATCTTTACAGAACCTGGAACATGCATGCCTTTCTTTTAATTTTTATTTATTGATTTGAGAGAGAGAGAGGGAAACATCAATTTGTTGTTCCACTTATTTATGCATGCATTGGCTGATTTTTGCATGTGCCCTGGCCGGGGATCAAACCTGAAACCTTGGTATTTTGGGACGACACTCCAACCTACCACTGAGCTACCTGCCCAGGGCCACGTGCATGCTTTTCTAATGGAGGGAACCGAAGGCCAGAGGCCACCCTGCCCAGGACCACCCCCAACGTGGCTGGTGGGCCAGACCGAAGTTAATTGACAGATCATATGGAGAGATACTGCACATTTTATATGTGGCAGAATAGCCATCATTTGCATATCACTCTTAGACCAGGGTTGTGATAAAGAAGAATTAAACACTTGTCAAAATGAATTTAAAATGACAGCAGCTCAGGACACCAATTTGACCTCTCTGAGTTCAGGACAAGCCAAGAAGGGTTTGTTGAGAATTCAAAGCCCTGTGGGAGGGAGTCCCAGGACTTTGGGCCCAAGGTGCACCCCCCCACCCTGTTCCCTCCCTTTCCTATGGCAAATAGAAGTCCATCATTCCTGCTCTTCCTTACTAAAATCAGTTGGGGGCTTTGGTCTGCTGCTGACCCTGAATTTCTCCATTGCCTCCCACTGTTCACATGCCTCAAGCGCTTGCCTCTCAGACTCATCTTCAAGTTGCTACCACAGAGTTAGGAGTACCTGGGCCGCACAAACCCCATCATTAATGAGCTTGTCAGGTTTCTGGAGGCCTGCACTTCTTTACTCATCTGCACCACACTTAGTTTTATAGGTGGGTAACATTCCTGGTCCCGAGATTCCAGAGTTGGTATCAAAAGAGAGACTTGGTTATTCCTCTGCCATCCCAGTCCAATGCCAGGAGCAAATAGCTGAGTGAGGCAGAGACGACTCCCTTTAAATCTCCTGCTCCTGGAGCTAAATAGGTGCTCAATAATTTTCATGTTTTTTTTAAAATTGATTTTAGAGAGGGTGGGGGATAAATAGAAACATCAAGGAGAGGCTGCCTTCTGCATGCCTCTTACTGAGGATTGAGCCTGAAATCGGGCATGCACCCCAACCTCCTGGTTCGTGGATCGATAACTCAGCCACACAGTCACACCAGCCCCGTGGTGCTCAATAATTTCGTTGGACTACTAGCCCATCATACTGGACTCAACAGATCATATAATAGTGAGTGGTGAAGATGCAAGATCTCTGAAGGCTAGCATGCCCATGTGACTCCTAGGAGGCATGCCTACCTTCTACTAGTGTATCATTTTCACACGGGACCTATGTGGTCTCCTCATTTGTTCTCTGATGTGAAACACTGAGTCTTCTTTGGGCTTTGGAAATGTTACTGGGAATTATAACTTGTAGTTTGTTTTTCCAGTTCCCAGGTCATCTCTCAGGACCTGTGTGGTTTAAAAGGTCTCTAGGGTGAGTAGGAGAGATATGACTATCTTTATTTTTCAGGTGAGCTCAGAGAGCGACCGCCGGGCTTGGCTGGGCCGCACAGCTTGCGGAACTGCGGTGGGAAGCGGCTTACTTGAGCGTTCGCATTGTCCTGTGGGGTCGACTCTCCCCACCCTGGAGGAGACCCCCCCTGCCCCCCCCCCAACTCCTCTCTTCCGTCCACCCAAGCGGGGGACGCCTCAGTCTAGAGAGGCCAATCTTGCAGCTCAACGTCCTCGCCTTTGGGTGGAAGTACCAGAAACCCATGGAAAACTGAATCTTTGACAACTTCATGCCGTTTTTGAGGGAATTATCTCGAAAATATAGACTTGGACACGGTGGAGGAGGGCGCCAATGAAAGAGATGGCCAGAGCAAATCCCGCATCTTTGCGTGTTTCTCCGCAGCCCGGACCCACTCCACAGTCCGCGGGGTCTCCAAGGTTCCAGTCCCCCAAGTCCGGGCTGGCCCAAGGGGAGGGCGGGGCGGGGGCTGC
>NW_005355159.1:354229-362148 GCF_000412655.1 Myotis brandtii
GCGCACGCCCAGCCGCCGCGTCCCCAGGCTCCGGGGTCCGGCTCACCACCCTGTTCTCACAGTGGCTGGAATGGGTGCAAATCTAGTCCCTTCCTCTCCCACCCCAAGTTCTCAGCAGACCTTCATCTGGGCATCTGGGCGTGTTCTCTCCTCTCAGCTCCGAGAAGCAGGCTATCGCGTCCGCATCCAGGAGAAACTTTATCCCCGGTTGCTATACCGAGGTTGGGTTGGGGACTGCAGGTCATGGGAAAGATGGGTAGTGGTTTGAAGAGGTATGATCCCCAAATGTCTTAAAACATTTCATATCCCTGAAGGTGGGGGGACCGTCCGTAACCCCAGCCCCCCGCCCCCTCCTTTTTCTCCACCAACTTCCCCATCTCCCCCTGCCGGGCGGACGCTGGTCTGTTGGGGAAGGGCAGCTCTGGGATCGCTATTTTTCTGGAAATGTGAGGAGGGTCTGGGCTGCCCTTTCAGCGTAGGTGGGTCCATCTCTCCTGGACTGAAGTTGTAACTGGTCTGGTGAGTTGCTTGTTGGAGAAGTTGGCGACTTGGCATCATGCCTGGGATTGGAGCGCTTGTCTTTCCTGTAAGGCTTTTCCTGATTTCCCCATCATGCTCTTCCCTTACACTCCTTCCCCCTCTTCTTCCAACTCTCCTCTCTTCTCTGCAGGAGTGGATTTGTTGCTGGGAGTAAAGGTTCTAGGAACCTTCTCTTCCAGAATTTTGGGAAATCTGAGTTGACGTTTGGTGCTCCTCTTCTTTCCTTATGACAAAAGCACAACAACCAAAAACAAAACAAACCAACAACAAAAAGCAATACCCAGTGCATTCTAGGTACCGGGCCCACACATTCTGCTCCCTGCCAGGCATCCATCAGATCTCAGGTGGTTTTGCCAGAAAAATGTGTCTAGAAATTTGTTTGTTTTTTTAAAAAATATATTTATTTCAGAGAGGAAGGGAGAGGAAGAGAGAGATAGAAACATCAGTGATGAGAGGGAATCATTGATTGGCTGTCTCCTGCACGTTGGACGGAGCCCGAAACCGGGGCATGTGCCCTTGACCGGAATCGAACCTGGGACCCTTGGGTCTGCAGGCCGACGCTCTATCCACTGAGCCAAACCGAGTAGGGCTGTGTCTAGAACTTTTAACTTTTCATAGTACCTTTAAGTCTTCTAATCATATTCAGTAACTTTATAACTCAAGTTGTATTATTGTTGTTCCTGACTTAAACAGACGAAGAATGGGAAACCAGGACAGGTTGACTACCTTACCTAAGGTCACACTCTGAAAGTCTGTGAAGCTTCGTGCTTACACATGCTGACCACAGAAGTGGCAGCAGCTGTGTTGGAATCAGTCTTGCTTTGGGATCCCAAATCTGCAACTATTAACTGTGAGACCCTGGGCAAGTTGCTTAATATCTCTGGCTCCAGCTTTCTTGTAAAAGAGGAAATAGAATAAATAAGATCGATCTTTCTGAGATTGTGTGTTGATTAAATTACTGCATGAAACGACACTTCATAATGCATAAAGTCCTACATATTAATAGAGATTCCTATTAACATTACAGAAAGATGGGGATGAAATGTACAGATCCAGAGAACTTCTTTCTGTCTGCTCATTCCACACTGACCTCTCCTTTTCCTCTCATCTCCCCTGCCCCCTGCAGGTCTTGACCACTCTGCCGAACTGGCGTTTGCTGTGGAGCCAAGCGATGATGTAGCAGTCCCTGGGCAGCCTATAGTGCTGGGCTGCAGGGTAGAAGGGACCCCTCCAGTGCGAATCACCTGGAGGAAGAATGGGGTGGAGCTGTTGGAGAGTCCTCACTCCACCATGCTGGCCAATGGGTCCTTGATGATCCGTCACTTCCGGCTGGATCAAGGAGACAGCCCTTCAGACGAGGGCGACTATGAGTGTGTGGCTCAGAACCGCTTTGGGCTGGTCGTTAGCCGGAAGGCGCGCATCCAGGCAGCAAGTAAGTGGACACCCTTTACTTTTTTCCCCAAATTGGGGGTCAAGGGGCATGGGGAGCCAGAGGAGCAGTTCCATCTTAGCCTTCCAGAGGACTAATTTTTCAGCATGGGTCCACTGAGAGGTGCATAGCAGTAATTTATGGTGGTGGAATTACATCATATACTCATTTAATTGATTAGAATGTGATTTGACAAGAATATAGCCAAACGGTGTAGTGGGAAGAGGGAGAGAGAGTGAGCACTTTATCCAACTTTGTGTGTCTTAGTTTCTATATGCCTGTATATTGTGATCTTCCTGATCCATTGAGTATGAGTCTTGTGTTTCAAGATAAACAGTTGTCATATTTTTGGGTGGTTTAAGAGATTTTTGAAGGAACAATTTTGGCTATATTGAATTTTTGTTAATCCTTACCCAAGAATATTTTTCCCCATTGATTGTTAGAGAGAGTGGAAGGGAGGGGGAGAGACAGAGAGAGAGAAACATGGATGTGAGAGACACATTGATTGGTATGTGCCCTTGACTGGAATTAAACCCAAGACCCTTCAGTTCAAGGGCCGATGCTCTAACCACAGAGCAAAACAGGCGAGGGTGGAATTTTTAATTATGTGCTGACTTTCAGCCTTTTGGGTAGGATAAATCTCACTATACCAGTAATGACATTCTGAAGCTTGTCAACAATTTGCTTTACAAAAAATATGGTAAAATGATTTTGGAGTTATTGCAATAATGGCATTAACATTTCTCCCACTCACCTTCATGCTGATGTGCTTTTTTAAAATTGCAGTTTTATTGAAGTATACTTGACAATAAAATCATAAGATACTTAAAGTGTACATTGTGGTGAATTGATACCGGCTGTGCTTTTTTGAATAGGAGAGAAAATGCCAAGCAAGGTGCTTTAGCTGTAGAATTGTGCTTTGCTTGAGCTGATGGTGTGATGGAAGGATGGCTGTGTTTTACTGCCCTGTTCTGCACAATTCTGTTGTTGTTGAGTGAACACTTGTGGGAGTGTGTTGCATAAACCAAAATTATCTGTCTATCTTGGGGAGATGGCAGGCTATTGGGTCGGGGAGCCATGGTTGGAACTACTGCTCTTGAGAAATGACAAGTTTTGGCAGGTGTATGTTCTCCATCTCATAGCTCTGTACTTCTCAGGGAGAGGGTTCCCTTAAAGAGGGTGCTTTAACTGGTTGACAGTAATTCCAGCTGATACTTATTAAGCACTTGCTGCATGAGGGGCACCCTGAGTGCTTTACGTGAATTATCTCACTTCGCCATCACAAAAACCCAGGAAGACTGGCCGTTATCATCCCCTTTCACAGGTGAGAAAACGGACACTTAGGGGGATTCGGGGCCATTCTGGTAAGCAGAGAAGCCAGGACTGCAGTCCAGGCCGTCTGAACGCTACACCCTCCCGCTTAACTCCTATGGCATGCTGCCTCTTTCCTGTCGGATCACTGACAACTTTCTTCCTGGCTCTGAGGGCATTTGCACAGTTGCTCTGAACGGCTGGTGAGTGATGAATCGTGCTGAGGCAGGAGCCCTCTGGTTGAGTTTAAGATGCCCCTTTGTTCTAAGGAAGGCTGTTCCAGGCCCCCATATGGAGCTCTCTGGGAGGCAGCTCTGGACCTTGAGGCTGAATCACTTCTGGCTCAGCGACCCTCATGCGCTGGCCCTCCTGGCAGTGTAGGGGAAGGCTGGTGTGCCCTCTGAGCAGATGGCTGGGTGTGAGGAAGAGAAGCATGGGCAGAGGGTAGGGACTTGAGGAAGCTTGCGGATGGGAGAAATGAGACGTTTCAGGCCACACTCCCTGACCTGCGTCAATGCCGAGGGATCGATGACCTCTGCATCTGGGAGATAAATCCCCAGGTGTTTCTATATAGTTAATTGTAAATGTGTTTTTCTATAAATGGTAATACTTTCAAGATGTTTGGTTTCCTTAAATGCCTAACAGTATAAAAAACTGCACTGTCGGCTCTGGCTGGGGGAAGCAGTGGTGGGTGAGGTCACCTTCGTTAAACCTTTGGGGTCCGGGGAAAGCTGGGGGGTGTTGCCCCCAAACACTGGCAGTCTGATATGGCCTCTCTCCCCCCACAAGGCCGGTGGCCCCATGGGGGAACGCTTGGATATCAAGCAAGCAATGGCTGGATCCCCTTTTCTCACTTCACAGGCGGATGTCCCTAGAAACCTCCAGAGCTGCTTAGCTGCCTAGGTTTCCTCCTTTGGGAATAACTCCCTGCCCATATACCTGCAGGCACTACAGGTGTGGTGTGGCCTGGGAGGGTGCTGTGCTGAAAAGGTGTGAGGAGACCTCTGAAGCCCCACTTCTGCCTACTTCACAGGGGCTGATGGGGAGGGGCATGCTAAGCACCCCTTACAGACACACAGTCCACCCAGAGGACTAACCCAGTGAAGCAGATGGGGCCCAGGTCCATGTGGGCAGGTGTGCTGAGACATCCGGGCTGACCCCTGGGAATACCCCCCTCCCATCCCAGTGGGCTCAGACGCTGCTTTGAAAGTTGGCCTGACCAGAGTGGGCTGAACTACAGGCTGATTCCTTGGGGGCTTCAGCTCCAAGTATCTCCCTTTTAGGATGGAGTGGGTCAGGGTCCTAGCATGTCTGTTCTCTCCGCCTTGCTGTTCCATGTGCTTATTGTTTGGGGGTTGAAAATTGAGACACTTGTTAAGAGGGAAACCCTGGACAGGTCAGCCTCTCCATGGCCCAGTTTCCGCACCTGTAAAATGTGCACCCTACTCTGTGAGATGGTTGTGGGGACTGGCACACCCCACACTTTGCCTGGCACACAGAAGGGTGCTCAGTAGTGGGAGCCAGTACTTTCATCTTCATTTAAAGGCAGCTGCACTGACATGGCTAACACAAGCAAACTGCCCAAGTCTGCTCCCAGCCTCCAGCGTCCTCCCTCACTGGGATTCGGGCAGGGAGCACTCCAGGGAAATCTATCAGCGAGTGGAATTATTGGAGCCTGAGTGTGACTTGTTCTTTTTTAACCCCTTCCTGAGGGGGCCTGGGGATCCTCCCAAGCCTTTGGGTATCAGCTGAAGCTGGGCTGTGAGACCCTGTGAGGCCCTCTGCCATCCCTCTGGAGGGTTCTAGAGAGGGCACAGGGGTCACCTGACCCAGGGGAACATGTGCATTGACTCATACCTGTTGAGTTCTGTGTGCCTGGATGACTCAGAGAGGGATGGCTACCTACAGGAGGGGTGATAAATGGGGGATCCTCTCCCAGCTCCCCTGCTCCCCTCAGGCAGGAGCCCTCAGTTTCTGCCCTTCACTTCCGGGCCTCAGTTCTTGGTGTCAGGCCCCTTGGGGAACTGGAGTGAAGAGCTATGGGACCTAGAGCAGGACTTCCCCAAACTTTATTGTGCCTGTGAATTACCTGGGGATCTTGATACAATTCAGATTTTGAATCAGTAGGTCTAGGCCAAGGGGGGTTCTGCATGTCTAGCAGAAGCCCAGGGGATGCTGACGCTGCTGGTCCCCAGGTGCTGGAGGAGAACCCGCTCCTGTGTCATAATCACTGGTTGGGGTCTATAGGCAGCATAGTGAAGTCAGAAGCACATGGGCTTCAGGGCCAGAGCAAGGGGGGGGTTGAACTCCATCTCTGACACTCCTTGATCATGTGTCCTTAGCACGAGTTACTTAACCCTCTTGACCTCTGTGCCCTCATCTTTAAAAAATGGGCATAATCCCATCAGCCTATCGGGACTGCTGGAGGATTAAACGAGGTGATGGTTGTAAAGCACCTGGTACAGGCCTGGCATCTAGGAAATGCTCATTAAGTATTATTGTTAGTGCTGGGTATTGACCACTAGTTTAGGATGAGGTCCAGCTCGTTTCAATGCTGGCTGGGTTCTCGAAAAGCCAGGATGGCCTCCCTCCCAGCCTGAAGCCATCCCGACTGAGCAGGCCCAACGGTGGCTAAGAGAGTGGGCTAAGGAGGCCACGAGTCTCAGTTTCCTCATCTTTAGAATGGGGAAATGATACTTACCAAGGAGAAATCTTGTGAGGATGACCAGGATAATATGTGTAAAGGTCTTAGCAGGTACAGGGCACATAGAAAGTGTTCCTTAAAGGTTAACTATTATTATTCTGGGGAGGAATTAGAGGTGAGAAAGGTGATGTTCTAAGCTGTTAGTTGTGGTGGTTCCAGCAAGGCCCCTGGTGAGTCCAGGTCCCTAGAAAGAGGCAGTGGGGTGTGGTGAGAGGGGAGAACGTCCAGTTCTAGTCCCCTCTGTGTCTACTTCAGTAAGTCACTGTTTCTCAGGCCCTCAGTTACCCACTTTAAAGCCCACATCATTCTCAACCTGTCTGAGGGAGGGAGTTTAAGCAACTAGTCTGAGATCCTCTTTCAGCAGCAAGATCCGTGGTTGTGTGGATCTGCAGGCAGAGTCTGGGCATAGGTGTGTGTAACCAGGTCTGGGTGGGGGGGTCAGGAAAACTATGGGCTGGAGCTGTTGGGGAGTAGAGCTTGTGTAGAGGGGCTCATTGAACTTAGGGGGCTTCTGTCCAGTGCAGTGGGAGAAGTGGCTATAACCCTGGAGGCCTTTGTCACCTGGAGATTGTATGCTCAGACCTGGTATGTGGAAGCCAGGCTCTTCTCTCTTCCAGGAAGAGCAGCTCAGCGGAGGTAGCCCTGAGGAAGTCTCCCCCACTGGCCCTCAAACACATGTCTGCCTACCCACGAGGACAGTAATCAGGTCCTGAAGTGTCACTGGTGTGATGGTGCCTAGATCTGCTCTCATGCCAGGCAGCTTACCTGTATGTATGCCATGGCACAGAGGTAGGTGCACATGGGTAAGGGTCAGGCCCTTTTACCTGCTAGTCAGCCTTCCACAGACCAACCCCTTCTGACACTCCTGAGAAACTGTAAGGTACAATGGCAACATCCTTACCTGGACACCAGGTGTCCTGTGTGGCTCTGGGCAAGTCAGTCACCCTCTCTGGGCTCCGCTTTTCTCATTGTAAAGTTGGGTGGTTGGACTGAGGTTCATCTCTGCCCTAAGGTAGTCAGGCTTCCTTGTCATCCAGCCAACTTTTGGGACACATCTGCCTTCTTTGGGCCTTTTCCCAGTCTAATTTTGCCCCTGCTCCTCCTCACCCAGTCATTCCCTAAAGACCATTTAGCTTACAGTAATTTCTTCTGCCCCCTGCTAAGGCAGGCAGTATTTGTGGTCTGTGGCATTCAGGCTCAACCTTTCAGCGATGGCTGCTTGCATTGTTAAGTAACTGTTTGGTTGCTGGATATTCCATCTGTCTCCTCAACTAGATTTTAAGCTCCTAAAGGGCTTCTCTTTCTTTTGTATTTCTCACATCCCCTGCCTGTGGAGCCTGGTAAAAACTAAAGAACATGTGGCCTTCCGGGTGCAAAGCTCTGTCTCTCTCGTGTCTCTCTCTGCTTCTCTCTCGCTTTCTCTCTCTCCCTGCCTCGTAATTGATAGCATAGCTCAAAGGAACAGAAGCTGGAGAACAGGGAGGATCGGCAGGGGAATATAACACACTCGGGGCACGCACGATCATGGGGCGGCGGCTGCTGCGTGTTTGTCTCTAGAGGAACTGAGACTCTCTCTTCCTCGCCAGATGGGGTGTGAATCAGAGACCAAATTGCTTGGAATCCCTCGTGGCAGGGTCTTGGGGTCTCCTGCCTTGGACTTTATTCCCTGGCTGGATGAGGCCTGTATCCCCAGGCCCATTGGGGGAGGGCTCCCCTCACTTCCACCCGCAGGACTTGAGTGTGGAAGTCGAATGCTTCTGGTTCCCACACCTTGGCTCCACTGTCGCAGGCAGCCAGCTGGCCCCTTGAACACAATGTGCAAATCTTCTCTGTTCCTGTTCCCGGCATTGTCCCTGGCCAGGCGCCTTGGCTGGGAATGTGGGCCGGTGAATAGGAGAGGCATTTGCAGCCTGCAAATGAAACAGGCCCCCAGCC
>NW_005355159.1:362443-366818 GCF_000412655.1 Myotis brandtii
CCCTTGTCCCCTCCCCACCCCCAGGGAGAAAGGACTTTTTCACTCCTGGCCTTCTTGTATTGCCTTTCTCTCTCTTCTGCAGAGTCCCTGCAGGCGTGTGTGTGTGTGTGTGTGTGTGTGTGTAAGAGAGAGACTTTTCACAGCAGCTTGAAGGCTGTTGTACACAGCCTTCAATAAAAGTAGGATGGAACAGAAGGGCACCAGGATGGAAAACCAAACAGCTCACTGCTGTCTTTGTTTAAACTGGACTGAGTGATTCCAAAAATGTCTGCCTTGTGTAATTAACCTATGCCCTCCTAAGATTCTCTGGCCATAGCCTTGATGCAACAAGAAATGTAGAGACCGCGTGTGTGTGTGCGCGCGCGCGCGCGCGCCTGTGGATGCCTGTGTATTGCCATGTTTACCTGAGTGGGTACCTGAGCATATAGGCTCATACCTAAAGGATGTGCATGAGGCCCAAGATTGGGGTCCAGCTCTCCTTGAAGAGTCTTCTTGTGGGAATCCCTTTTCCCTTGAGCTTTGTGGCCAGGCTGGAGAGCTAGGATGGGCAGAACTGGTGGGAAGGCCCGGGGTGGAACAAAGGCCTGAAGAGGGGCAAGCAGGCGGGGCTCCTGGCCAGATCACAGGGAAATGAAGGGGGTGGGGGGTGGAGAGTGTAGACTTAATACAGGCCAGCCAGCCACCTGATTCAGGCAGGGGGAGCAAAATTTGATGCAAAGGGCTCACATCCGCTTCTCCCTCCCACTCACCCTTCTCCATCTCTTCTCTGGATTTTGGTCTCTCTGCTGTTTGATACTCCTACATATACTGCTCCTCATCTCTGCCTTCCTGCGAGACCATGATTAAGGTCTTTGTCTTTATCATCCCTCATCCCTAGTTTCTCCTTCCTTTCTCTAGCTCCTTTCTTTCTATTGCCCTGTCCTTCCTCCTGCCTCTTCCTCCATTTGGGGTGGTTTCTGTGTCCACCATCCTCTGCTGTGCTTGGAGGGAGATCTTCCTATTTCAGGAGCAAAGTAGGTGAGCTCAGACCTCAGCACAAAACAAAGAGATAGGAAGAAGACAGACTGTGAGGGTCAGGTTCAAAGAGGACCCCAAAGGAAAGGGTCTCTGGCTTCCCCAGCAAGTCAGAGCCTCCCCAGGGGCAGACCTTCACTGGGAGGAATCTGAGAACCCTGGCCCCTGCTTGGGGCCTGTCTCTGAGCCTGGACACTGACCACAGTGGGTGGTGGGGGCAGCTCTCTGGAATGCTGGTGTTGGGTTGCAGTGCAGATGTGAACAGTGATAATGGGCAGGAACTGGACTTTCTGGTCTGGCTGCTGCCCCCAAGGCCAGTGGAATGTGAGGGGGGACAAGCAAGAGGCCCTAGGGACTTGGGGTGGGCAGATGGAGACCAGACCACCTAAATGGAGAGGAGGGGGCAGACCACCAGGAAAGAGAACCAAATTCTAGTCCTGTCACTGAGTTGCAGGCTGCAGCAAAAGCATCCTAAAATTCCTAGCCCGTGTAGGATCTTTGAGGTCTTCCCAGCCTTCAGGTCAGCTCCCAGGCATCCAGAACTGCGGGAGAAATTTTGTAGCTCTTCTGGTCCAATCTTCTCATTTTATAGACTTAAAAACTGAGGCCCCGAGGAGGTAACCTGCCCAAGCAAGGCTGGCCCTCCAGCCTGGGCAGGTAAGTGAGCCTCTGCCTTCCCCAGTGTCTCACTTCTCTCTGGTTGAAAAAGAGGGGATCTTTGTATGTCTCCCCAGGGCAGACTGGCAGGCATATTTCTCTTTTTATTAAGTCCTGATGTGCCCCAGGCTTTGTTGGTGGTTGTGGTTCTGGATGTGAAAGTTAACCAGCAAACCTTGGGTGGGGTCTCCTGACATTCATGGTATATTAGTATTACAGAGGGCCTCTGAGTTTCCCAAGCACACTGGATGCTGAGCTGAGTGGTTCTGGTGGTGAAGTACCTAGTAGTTGTAGAAGCAGTCCTAGTATTATGGAGCTGCACTGTCTTAAGCCCTTCATGTATTAATTTACTTAATTCCCATAACAATTCCACTAATGGGTATTACTAGTCCTCTTTTACAGATGAGTAAACAGAAGCCCAGAATGGTTAATTAACTTGCCCAAAGGTACACAGTATGTAGGTAAGCAACGATTTAAATCCAGGTCTGCCTGACCCAAGATTCAATGGCCTGAATCCTTAGAGGGGGCTAGAGTCCCTTGAGAACATAATCAGTATTAATGCCTCAGAACTAGAGGCAGGTGCCTGGGCGTGAGCAGGGTGGGGGTGCAGGAGTATTGGGAGTAGAGGACAGCTTGGAAGCCTTGCCAGAGTGGGAGCCACTTCTGGGTGGGCCAGGGAGGGCTATAGCCCTCCTCCTGCCCCCACCGTCCCCAGGCACTGCTGGAGGCCCTTGGGGAGTCTGAAGGGCCAACAGGCTGGGGTGCTCTGCTCTGCATAAATGGTCTTACCCTAGCTGTGAGGTTGGACAGGGCTGGCTGGGGCAGAGCTGGCTGCCAGGAGAGGAAATTAGGAGGGTGCTGGGGCTGCTGGAGGTGGAGGTGGGAGTTGCTTTTTCCCACAGAGGGAAGACAAGTTACCCTCCCCCTGGGGCCTCCTCAGCTCCCTTTCCCTTTCTTGTTTCCCTGAATAATGATGCTGATTGCACCACATCTGTCATAATTACTCTTTGTTTGAAAATTCAGAACAAATCACAGGAGAGGAACTGGTATGGTTTGAGAAGGATCCTTCTCCCCAGGGGTCCTGTTGCGGGGGGAGGGGGGGGTGGTGAAGCGGGGGGAGGGAAAAGCCATAATCAGGCTGGAAGAGCAAGGCCTCTGATTGTCCTTGTGCTATTCCTTCCCCTGGGCAAGGTGGCGTAAGGCCTCTGGGAGTCACTTGCCCCCACTCCCCAACCCCACTCCAGGCCACAGTTCCTACCTGCCGTGGTGGCTGAGAGATTCTGCCCCCATCCCAACCTGAGGGTCCCCTGCCCTCTTGGCCCCACTGAACAGTGGGTTGGACAAAGGCTGCACAGTAACCTGAGCAGCACAGCAGGGAGGGGCAGCCCCAAGCGTGGTGCTGGGGTCCTTATTGGCAAGAGGAGTGGGGACCTTTGTGGGTCTCTGGAACAGGCCAGGCATTGGGCCTCTGAGGTGAGAACCAGGAAAGGGGCTCTCACTTCTAGGGAGCACCAAACCAGGCCCCCAGGAGCCTGCAGCAGCCCTGGTACCCGTGCTCTCACACTCTCTTCTCCACAGCCTGACCTGTGGTGAGGGTCCTGGTTCCAACTTCCACCCCCAACCTCAAGGCCCTTGGTTTAGGGGGCTAATAATTCCTGGAGCATGAGCCCCAGCCTGTGGCCCTGCCTGCCATGGGCACCCCTCCATGTCCCCCTCTAGCCCCTTCCCACCTGGGATTGTGTCCTGCAAGTACTCTATGCACTTTTGTGGGGAGAAATCAAGGACAACCTAGAATTTCTCCCCAAACCCTACCTGTAATGAAACCCCAGTGCTCTTGCCGGGACCATGGGGGACTACAGACACCTTCAAGGAGCTGGAAGCTGGCTGGCTGAGATGCACATAGACTTGCACTGAGGGCTGGCTCTGGGTTCAAGCTTCCTTCTTCCCTTAAAGTGCTAGGCCTCAGTTTGTCTTTGTGGGAAATGGGGGTGAGAGTACTATCCTGCCTGTCTTTTGAAGGGAAGAAGGTGAGTAGGGTCCTGCTACCCATCCACCAATGGAGGCACCCTTAGTTTATGTTTCAGCAGGGCTGAGAGGCGGGGAGAGGGCCCAGTCCTGGAGGTGCCAGCCTTAGAGGGTACCCCTCCTCTAATCTCACGATTATTGATTGAGGGTCATGAGAGGAGCATGCTTACCTCTCTGCCCTCCCAGGCTCCCACTTCAGCAAGAAGATGCTTTTAACATGTAAATAGTCAACTCATCCCTTAGTGACTAGGTTCCTAGTCAGAGGTGGCAGGTGGTGTGGGGAGGGCCAGATTAAAAGATTCCTAAAGTCCCTTCCCACTTCTAAAATTCTCAGACACTGGCTGGTTTTCCTTTTGAGCACGGTTCCTCCTCCCAGTCTCTCCCCTCCCTGCCTCTCTCCAGGCTCGCTCCAGCTCTCTCCTCCATCTCCCTCCATCCCTCTCATCTCGAGCTCTCCAGGCGCGCTGAGCTGGGCCTCCTCCTTTTTTAAATGTCAAGATCAAAGTTTTGCAGGAAAAGCTCTCGTCAGTCTCGTCAGTCTCACCGTCGTTCGCTGCCCCCACTCGGTGGCTGCCCTCCTGGCTCCCGCCTGCGCTCGCGTCCAAAGCGACCGGCGGGCCCTCGGGGCTCACGAGGCCGTGTCCCCACGCAGTTGTGCGTTGTGCCCTCAGGTCCTGCC
>NW_005355159.1:367290-372479 GCF_000412655.1 Myotis brandtii
AATGTGCATCCAATTAACCTTGCGCCGCGCAGTCGCGGGGCTGTCAAGTAACCGCGCCCCGCCGTCTGTGGGGCAAGTCCGTGTGCGCCCGCGGACCTGTGTGGGGGTAGATCTTATCTGTGAATGCGGTGCGCCCTTGCTTCCTGGCCCCCTCGGCCTGGTATCTCGAGGTCACTACTTCCTGGGCCTGCGCTGGCCAGGGTGGAAGAGACTTTTTCACTTGGCAACCCTGGAGCTCGCCCCCACCAACCGGGAGCCTGGAGCTGCTGGCCCCAGCGGGTGAAATGAAGCCGGGGAGTCGAGGTCTCGGGTTCCCAGCCCCCTTTCTCATTATTGGCTTGGGGTGTAGGCCATGGATTTCTGACAAGGGGCTACCGCCAGACAAAAGTTTGTGGGCAGACCTTCCAACAGAGCCGGCCCAGAAGCAGAGCGGGTCACAGAGCCATTATAGAAAAGCGGACTCGATTAACACAGGGATGGGTGCTTGTCTCTCCATTAGTGCTTGGAAGTGCTCCCACCCAGGGGCAGACAGGACTGAGGAGGGCTAAAGCTTTTTAGGTTTTGGTGACCCTACTCTCTCCTCTCCCGCAGCCTCCTGCCCATGTTTCTCATCTCCCTGCTGTGGAAGCTGAGGCCCGGAGAGAGGGCCCTGCCCAAGTCCCGGGTGAACAGTCGGCATGTTGGGAAGCGCTGGGACAGAAAGGTCCAGATGCTCTTCCCAGCGTGCTGATTGGCCACGTGAGATGTGGGCTCTAACCTCAGAGCCAGGACCTCAGAGAATTGAAACCCAGTATTTGGCTTGTGGTAAACAATGCTTGGGTCCTTTTCTGCTATCTTCATCCCCTTGGGGGTTATTTTTGTTTTGCCTCTTATATCCTGGCTTATATGGAATGTCACCCGCTACCCTCTCTCTGTAACAATGCCCTTCATTCACCCCAGCTTTTGGAGGTATCTTTACATTGTATTCCAAACCTTTAGGACTGTAGAGAAGCCCTGTCTAATTTAGCTCATTTGCAGATTGGATTAGAATATTCTTCCTTCTATTATGTCAAATTACCAATAATATTACACAGAAAGTCTCAAGATTGAGCCTCTTTGATATTTCTGCCCTCCTGTGTTTCTGATTTTGCTTCTCAAATCAGTCATTTTCTCATCAAACTGTGACAAAATCAAAGTAATTACAAGCAAGCTGCTAACGGTGATATGGATAGGATCAAGGCTTTCCTGAAAGTGATGTAGCTTTTATTATGTCAATTCAAGAAAGATGCATTGGGTGGTGTGCCCAGCTTTGCTTTTTGGGGGTACAGGGGGTCAGAAGACTCAGTCTATTCTGAGACAGAGAGTATATAGCTTGTCCCTCTCACTGGTTTGCAAACTCCTTGAAGGGAGGGGCTGGTTTCTCATTCCCCCAAAATCCATCTTCAGTGCCCAAAAGTCCGTACCTGGAGAGGGTGAGAGAACGAGGAGCCGTGGGTGTGTTAAATGGAAGGATAGGAACACTTCCTGCCTGCTTTGGGTCCATCACCCTTTGGAGCTAAACAGCCTAGGGTAGGGGTGAGGGAGGGCTGATAAAGCTGAGTCAGGTATTACTCCCCAAGGGACTACTGGTATGGTTTCACCTAAGCCATTCTCTAAGGCTTCTGAGTCCCTATGTCAGGAGCTGAGAGTGGCATGTCTGCATCTAACTGTGCCCTGAGTCTCCTACCCCACCGTCGTCTGGTCTTAAAAGGCACCCCTATCTCCCTATTCTGTTCCCTTGAAATGGCCTTCTTCCAAGGTCCCACCGCTGGCCACCTGGGGGAGGGGAGGGATTAGACTGAGCTGAAGGTGCCCCAGCTTAGGGCTGAGTGGGAAGGACTTGGTCTGGTGAGTTCAGAATTCAGTCTTGCTACCCCAGGAGAGGTGGCCACTAGTACTCAGTCACCTCAGAGTGGCACACCCTCCCAGGCAAGCTGGAGAAAGTCCCAGGATGCCAGACCACTGGCCTCATCCCCAAAAGATCTAACAGGCCAGGTTCCATGCTGAGAAGCATCCCTCTGCCCTCCAGCTTCTCATGCATCCTCTTTGGAAAGACTAGGCCTGCATGTACATGCCTACCTTCCTGTTATCTTGAAAAGTCATGACTGTGATAACGAAGCATTCTGTGAATGCAGATTGCTGTGGAAATGGATAAGGGGAGAGAAAAAAAACAGATTCTCATTATTATACTCATTATCTTCCTATCAGAATACTCACCCACAGAGCATTATTTTAAAAGTTACTTATGGTCTTGGGTATGGAGAAAGAAGAGATGTGAGGGGAAATAGGCTTCCTTTGAAAGCACTCTTTCAGTTGAAAGTATTGAGTCTCTAATTTGGGCCCGGAGGCAACTCTTGCTTTTTGAATCGTGGATCATCTTCCAAAGTATAATTTATGTGGGGATTAGACATTCAGGCACTCTTGCTGAAATCCGGGCAAACCATGAAGACACACATATAGTAATATATAGTAACAATTATATTTGTAGTTCCTGTTTGAATCATCATGTTAGTCTTGTGAACTGAAGCTAATGGTCCTTATAGTGTTAACATGACCTTTGATCTGCTATCTAGTTGTAGGATCTTTGGATAAATCTTCCCCCCCCCCCCCCTCTAAAACAGGGGACTTTAGGCATCATTCTTTATAGTCCTTGGGCCTTTGGAGGGGGCTTAGGGTCTGGAGGCGGGGGTGGTGGGAGGAAGGTAAGATTGTTGGAGCTCCAGGCCTCCCATATCCACCCCATCCACAGCAGCTCTGCTCTATCTTATTGTTTTGCTTTGGAGCTCTGTAAACCAACTAACGAAGCAGATCTAGGCTGATTGGCCTAAGCAGAGGAGTGCTGCATCAGCAGCTATGATGCCAAGTGAGCTTAAGGTTCTAGAGCCCTAGGCAGAAAAAAATATGACTCTAAGATGCAGATTTAGGAGAATTATAAAGAAAAACATTATGGCTCACATCTGAAGTTATGGCCAGAGTTGATTAAGGAATGGGTCAGAAAAACAATGAGCTGTACTTAAATTTTTCTCTCCTTTAAAATCATGCTTCTCGTCCAGCTGGCATGGCTCAGTGGTTGAACTTCAACCTATGAACCAGGAGGTCATCATTGGATTCCCAGTCAGGGCACATGCCTGGGTTTCGGGCTCAATCCCCAGTGCGGGGCGTGCAGCAGGCAGTTAATCAATGATTCTCATCATTGATGTTTCTACCTCTCTCCCTCTCCCTTCCTCTCTGAAACCAGTAAAAAATATTTTAAAAATAAAAATAAAATCATGCTTCTCATGTATTACTGTTACAACTAGTGCTTAGTAATGTTACATATGGTTGGTTGGTCAGAGCAAGGAACAATTTTGGCTGCTGGCTACTCAGTCTCAATATTGTTGTCCATTCTTTAATTTTATTCTCAAATAAATGGATGAATGGATGGGTAGATGGATGGTCCTGTTTATGAGTTTGGCTATGGGTGGCCCACAAAGGGTTTATAATCTAGCTGTGATGACATGGGCATTAGACAAGATTGTAGCGCCCTGGCTAGTTTGGCTCAGCGGATAGAGCATTAGCCTGCAGACTGAAGAAAGGGTCCCAGGTTCGATTCCCAGTCAGGGCACATGCCTGGGTTGCAGGCTCAATCCCCAGTGTGGGGTGTACAGGAGGCAGCCGACCCATGATTCTTTCTCATCATTGATGTTTCTCCCTCTCTCTCCCTCTCCCTTCCTCTCTGAAATTTAAAAAAATGTAGCCTTAGAAAGAGCTCTGTGATTTGCATCAAATGTGTGGTGTAACTAAGAGTTACTATTTCAGCCCAACAGCCTACTGTTGATCTGAGCAACATACCAGACCTTTGTATCATTTGATGAGCCCAATAGAACATTGAACCATACATATTACATTCTTCCTTTAGGCAGAAATAGTCTAAGGGCCATCAGAAGTGATTAGAAAGTATGTCCTTCCAGGAAAAGGATATGTGGAATTAAGGGATATTAAAGCAGGTCCGTTCTAAAATCCACAATTTTCCAAGAGCATCTATCTTGTACCTACCTTCATCTGAACTAAGTACTCTGAGGAATAGCAAAATAAGACACTTCCTATCTTGAAGGATGTCATCTCCTTCTCTTCCCCCTCCCCAAAGGAAAGCCAACCGTGTGTGGTGGTGATGGTGAAGAGGAGGCAGCCTGAGATAGCATGGAGAATCAGCTTGTCCATCTGCATTGTGGTTTTCTTTAGGCCTGGTTTCTAGGCTGAGTTACTTCGTATCCTTATAAAAAAAAAAAAAGTGAGATGCCTCAGACCAGTCCCCTTTCTGATGAGTCAGTTTCCTTGGGCATGTGGTTGGAACTCCAGTCTTACCTATCGGCCCACCGCTCCATGGGCCCTTCCTTAGACACAGTGGCCTCAGTGCTCTGGGCATTCCATCCACCTTCCGCCGTGGCTTTGCAGTCCCTCTGTAACTTGGCTCCCCCCTTCCAGCCACTGCTCTCTTCCTTCCTGAGAACTCCAGTCCCTTCCTCAGTCCAGGCTCCCCACAATTCCCCACCTTCCTTCCCCTGCTTTCCCGGAGCCTCTCTCTCCTGCCTTCTCTACTCAGATCTCTCCCGGCCATTCTCTGAACTTCTCTGGCCCTGTCCGTTGGTGGCACACATTTGTGCGCCGAGGTTTATAAATTCCCAACTCCACCGACTGTTTCATGTGTTCGGAACGAAATCTAATTAGTCTGTTGAATGCAGGGCCATGCCTGCGTCTGTTTTTCGGAGTCAAGGACAGAACGGGGCGGCCACAGTAGGTGCCCCTAAGACTCTGCTGGCGGAGAAAGTTTGGTGAGGAGCCCAGCGGCGGAGGCGCGAGAGGAGCTCCCGGCGGCGGTGCGTCCGCCCGCCCGTCTTCCACGGGAAAGAGACGGGAACTGCTGCCTCAGTTTCCCCCGCGGGGTCCGGCCCAGCTGGGGAATTTGCACCGCTGGGGGGAGGGGGTGGCGGGAAATGGTGCCTCGCTCGCCCCAGCGACATCAAACCCTCGTTTGGCGGGCGAGGACAATGGCTGTCTTATTTTCTCCATTCGCCGCGCACAATGCCGGATTCTCTCATTCACCCGCGGCGGTGCGAGCGAGGTAATTAGCCCGCGCCATTCAGCGCGGACACTATTGCTATGCGGGGGGGCAGGACGCCCGCCTCGGCGGG
>NW_005355159.1:372918-373392 GCF_000412655.1 Myotis brandtii
CAATCCGAATGCTCAACTGGGGCCCCGCGGGGGCTGGGCTCCCACATGCTCCCCCACCCGCCCCGCTGCCCACTCTCCGCCTCCTGGCACTGGAGTCAGACAGCCTGGACCAGGGTCCTCCTGCAAGGCTCCAGGGGCTGGGCCAAGAACACGCCCTTGTCTGATGCCGGAGCCCTTAGGGAAGACGGGGAATCTTAAGAACCTGCCAGACCAGGGGTTCCCAATCCTGGCTGCACATATGAAACACCTCCCTGAGCTTGAATAGAAATATGGATTCCTGCCCTAACCGGTTTGGCTCAGTGGATAGAGCGTCAGCCTGCGGACTCAAGGGTCCCGGGTTCAATTCCGGTCAAGGGCACGTACCTTGGTTGCGGGCACATCCTCAGTGGGGAGTGTGCGGGAGGCAGCTGATCGATGTTTCTCTCTCATCGATGTTTCTAACTCTCTATCCCTCTCCCTTCCTCTCTGTAAAAA
>NW_005355159.1:373436-390871 GCF_000412655.1 Myotis brandtii
ATGGATTCCTGAGCACTACACCAGATCCAGGGGTCTGACCCTCTGGCAGTGGAGACCAGAAATCTGCACTGTCACCCATCCCCCCTCCCCCTCCCCCCCCAGGTTATCTGATGCACAGCCACGTTTTCTGATGGGGGAGCCTAGTCCAACTCATTACTGAAGAAGTTGAGACCCAGGTAGAGAAGAAACTTACCCAAGGGCAGACATTGAATTGTGGCAGGGTAGAGTGGAAGCGAAGATGATGGAGAATGCACCCCCCCACCCCCAGACCATGTGACCCATTAAGGTCAGCACTCAGGAAACAGTTTATGAGGACTTACTATTTACCTTATTGTTTATTTGTTCTAGGTACTGGAGGGTAGAAAGATACATTTGACTCCTCTGCCCCTAAGGGACTTATAGACTTGTAGGAGGGTTGATGTATGAACAACTGACTCTAATACAGTCGGATAAGGGCTAGGGAAGAAGCACAAGACAACATATTTGAGGCAAGAATTAACTCTGCCGCCTCTGGAGGATGTGGAGGATGAAGGTGCTCATAGAGAAAGAAGCAAAAGAGCTCCAGGCAGAGGGGGCAGCAGAAGAAATATAAGCATGAACATCTAGGATGTGTCCCAGAAGGCAAACTTGTCTCACATGGTCAGAGTACAAATGACATGAAGACAGTTAGCTGGCCCTGGCCCTTATGGCTTAGTTGGTTGAGTGTCCTCTCATGCACCAAAGGGTCGCTGGTTCCTTTCCCGGTCAGGGCACATGCCCAAGTTTTGAGTTCATCCCTGGTTGAGGTGCATGCTGGTGATGTTTCTCTCTCCCTCTCCCTTCCTCTCTCTCTAAAAATCAATCAAAACATATATATATTTTAAAAGACAGAATTTGCTGGCATTTGAGGCTGGAAAGATGAAACAGAATTTAATAACAAAGACCTTGAATGCCATTCAAAGGAACGTACGTTGATTCAAGGAATGAAGAACCACCAGAGATGTTTAATGATCACATTGGGTATTCAGGAAGACAGTTATGGATTCAGGATGGAGGAAGAAGGTTGGAAAGAGGACTACAAGTGGGAAGGCTGGAAGGCGGCAGCTATTACAGAAAACAGAGTGATATGAGCCTAAGCCAAGGCAATGGGATGGGAAAGGGAGGGTAGACTGGGATTTGGTGACCAAGTTAGCTGCTGTGGGAGAGAAGGAGAGGATGGGGCAGTGACTCCTTGAGACTCCGTGATCCTCGAGTGGAATGTAGGCCTCCGTCTCCCCCAAAACAGATAGGGCTTATTCTGGAGTGTTGTTGGGCTAGAAGACCTTCAGGCCTTAATCTATTGTGGTTTGGTGTTGAGCCACCAGAGATTCTGTAGAACTATGAGATATAAGTACAGCATCAGATTAGGTTCGAGAATAAGAAAGGGTCCTTTCATGGATGGAGAGGGACCATTTTACTCAGTGTCATCTTAGAATCCCTTTTTTAAAAAAATTATTGATTGATTTTAGAGAGAGGGAAGCATTAACCACTTGTTTATGCATTCATTGGTTGATTCTTGTACGTGCCCTGACCAGCGATTGAACGTGCATGCTCTAACCTATCGGGAGGATGCTCTAACCAATTGAGCCATCCAGCCAGGGCCAGAATCTTAATATTGGTATGGAACTCAAAGATTATTTTGTCTATTCTGCCCCACTCCCATTTTACAGATGAGAAAACCAAGATTAGAATTGAAAGGTCACATAGGAGTCTGTGACAGCCAGGCACGATCCCAGGTTGTGTCTCCACTAACTAACTCCTACTATATTAGTCCCTACAAATCCTAATATATGGCTCTGGAAATTTGGGGGAAGTATCTGTTTTTGTTGAATAGACCTCATGGTCATGTGAAAGCAATTTACTTAATAGCTCCAGCCTGGGCCCCCTAACCAGACGCTCTTCCGGGAGGTGAGGGAGATCCGGTGTCCCGACCAGAAGGACGGAAGTTAAGGATGTTGTGGGCCTGGGCAGGTTTACATAAGGAAGATTGGTGACCCTGACATGGGCGGAGACATGCAGGCTGTGGAGAGGGGCTTTGCTGGGTCTGGACATTTTCAAGTCTAAGGCAGAGAGTGATTCCTAAGTCAACTCCCAGCCCCAACCCTGTACCCTTGGCTGGCGCTTGGAAGCAGATGTGTCTCAAAGGATGCAACTGGATGAGACTTTATAACTTGTCCAAGTAAACACCCCCATTTTACAGAGGAGGAAACAGAGGCCCAGAGAGGGGCTTTGGCTTTATCAAAATCACACATCCAGATTTGCAACAACATGAATGACCTTGAGAGTATTATGCTAGTGAAATAAGACAGACAAATTCTGTTCACTTATATGTGGAATCTAAAAACAAAAAAAAAAGCTCATAGAGTCCTGGGGATGTAATGTACAGTAAGACAACTATAGTTAATAATACTGTAATGCACCCTAGCCGGTTTGGCTCAGTGGATAAAGCATCAGCCTGTGACTGAAGGGTCCCGGGTTCGATTCCGGTCAGGGGCACATGCCTGGGTTGTGGGCTCAATCTCCAGTGTAGGGCGTGCAGAGGGCAGCTGATCAGTGGTTCTCTCTCATCATTGATGTTTCTATCTCTCTCTCTCCCTCTCCTTTCCTCTCTGAAATCAATAAAAATATGCAAAAAAATTTTGAAAAAAAAATACTGTAATGCATTTTTCAAAAATCCTCACCCGAGGCTATGTTTTTATTAATTAATTTATTTAAAAAATTTTTGAGAGAGAGGGAGGGAGAGAGAGAGAGAGAAAGGGAGAAAGAGAAAGGAAACATTGATGTGAGAGAGAAACATCAATCGGTTGCCTCTGTACATACCCTGATTGGGGATCAAACCCGAAACCTAGGTATGTGTTCTGATGACAATGCAATCAACTCAGCCACTCAGTAGGAGCTGTAATGCATTTTTTTTAAAAGGTATTTTTATTGATTTCAGAGAGGAAGAGAGAGAGATAGAAACATCAATGATGAGAGAGAATCATTGATCAGCTGCATCCTGCACGCCCCCTACTGGGGATTAAGCCTGCAACCTGTAATGCACTTTTGAACGTTGCTAAGAGAATAGATCTTTAAAATTCTCATTATAAGAAAAAAAATTCAGTAACTGTATATGGTGATGGATGTTTAGACATTAGGTGATTATTTCACAGTATATACAAATATTGAATCATTATATTGTACACCTGAAACTAACACAATGTATGCCAGTTACACCTCAATTTAAAAGTAAAAATAAATTTGAAAATAAATCACATCCACTTATTAAAAGGACTAAATTAGTCTCACTGGGTACCCCTCCCTTTAACATTTCCACTGCCTCCTCCCCCATCTCACCCCACAGAAGCCGCTGGCATTTCACAATTCTTTACTCTCCCTGCCAAAACCAGGAAAATAAGTTGCTCCTCTATTTTATTTTATTTTATTTTTTAAATATATTTTTTATTGATTTTTTACAGAGTAAGGGAGAGGGATAGAGACTTAGAAACATCGATGAGAGAGAAGCATCGATCAGCTGCCTCCTGCACACCCCCTACTGGGGATGTGCCTGCAACCAAGGTACATGCCCTTGACCGGAATCAAACCTGGGACTCTTCAGTCCCCAGGCTGACGCTCTATCCACTGAGCCAAACTGGCTAGGGCAAAGGTAATTAGAAAGACTATCCTAGAGTACATACCCTTGACCAGAATCGAACCTGGGACCCTTGAGTCCGCAGGCCGACACTCCACTGAGCCAAAGCACTCAGGGCCCTCCTCTATTTTATAAGGCCCCAGCAGGTGACAGGAGTAGCCCTGCAGCTCGGACTTCCTGGATTGCCAAGTTGGAAGTGCTCAGTGAAGAGCTACCCTGGGATAATCATCTTGGATGTTTATTCACCTGTGTTAATAGAACTTAGGAAACATGAGTTGATAACACCACCGTATCATGGTGCTTATCTGCATTAGTTACAATCTATGAAACCTACCCCAAACTCTGGGGGAGTTCAATTAAAGTGAAACCTGCTGTGTTATGGGTGCCCGATGTGAGTAGGCATGGTGCTTATAAGGGTCTGGGATGTTGTGTGCCTCCATGTTTTTCAGTTTGAATTGAATGTCCTTAGATTTCATCTGTGATGTTTGAGCAGTATTTGAATGTGTCTCTCCCATTCCTCAGGGCAGCTGTGGTGCAGGGGGGAAACGCTGGATTTGGTGTTAGAGCACTCTAACGCCTTAACACCCTTAGCTAGCTGTTTGTCCGTGGGCAAGTTACTTAACCTCTCTGAGCCTCCAAAAGGCTAGTAATCCCTATTTCTCAGAATTATACTGAGTAATATCTCATCTTTAACCATCACTGGTCTCTGCAGGTCTGGTTTTTAGGGCCATATTACTGTGATGGGCTCTAAGACGCTGACCTTGGTGCTGTCACCCTTCTGACATTTCGTAGGAGCCTGGGTGGGCACATCTAAGGACAAGGCTTGTGGGATGGCGGGAACTTGCTCCTGGGGTGCCGGAACATCCTTTCCAACACATCAGCGGTCAGTAAGCATCTGTTGAATGAATGCTTAGAGTCAGCCCAGTGAGTGTGCTGTGTAAATAGGACAGATGACTATATTTCCCAAACCAAAAACCAGGACACATCCTCTGACTCATTGTCTAGTACATGGGATAAAAACAAATATTTGAAATTGGGACTGCTTTGGCAAACCTATCCGTGGGGTAGGTAGGGCAGTCACATGGGGTCGGTGTGCTTCTCTCCCTTTCCCCCTCCCAGAGTGTGTCAGAGGCCGCCATGGAAAGCCGTGGAGCACACCCACCCACTGACACATCCAATCTGTCGCTTAGGATAGGTTCCCAAGCCTATGTCCCACAGCACGCACTCCCCCAGGCACACTTCACACACTCCACTGAAGGCTGGAGGGTGCAGAGGGAGGAGCTCATGGCTTGATCTGGAGGAAGAACAGGAGCCTCGTCCGAATTGTGGGCTGAGTAATTAAAAGTAGGGCTTTGAGAGGTTTTATTTTCCTTGGGTTGTAAAAGCCAAACCCAGGGGCTGCAGAGAGCCCCAAATTGCCGCCCCTGCAGCCGTGCATTGGGCCTTACAGTCCGTTGGAATCAAAGATCAGGCCATAAAGGTCCGGTGCTCACCATTCTGCAGCTGGATACAGGGACTTTCCCAAGCTGAGGCCAGCTCCCCACTGCCTCCCACCTCTCCCCCATCCAGGCCCCCATTTGTCAGAGGTGGCTGCTGGGAGGGAGGGCAGAGACGTGGATTTATGGCTGCTGACTTGAAAGACAAAGTTGCCTTTTGTGTTAGAATTGGGGCGGGGGTGGGGGGGACTGGTGAGCTGGTGGTAGAGTGGGAGGTTGGCAGGGAGGGGCTGGGGTTCAGGGGCCCAAGGCAGGGGGTGAGGGGCTTGAGGAGGCTAAGGATACAGACAAAGGGATCCAGAGGCTTCTCAGAGCAGGGTCACCAGGCACAGGCCCAGATGAATCAATCACCCCCTGCTGAAGCTGAGCAGGGCCTCTGAGCCATCAAAGTCCTCTGGGGCTGTTCGTAAGTGCCAGGCACCGTTCACCCACATACATACAACACCCCTTCCCTACACACACCCCTTCCTCCTCAAAACATACTCTGGATTCAGAACCTTAATTCAACTCTCAGACTCCCCTTTGGAAGCCCAGGGAAGAAATACAGGTCTTCTAAGTTCATACTTTCCCTCTCCCACATGACTACAGCCAATCAGGGTGGACATTCTTCACTTACAGAACAAAAGTCAGGGCAAGGTGAGGACCCAGGTGATGGGGAGACAGGGACAGAGTGTTGGGGAGAGTGATCCTGGGCTAGAGAACCCTAAGAACAAGAACCATACCCCACTAGGGACTGTGGGAAAGTCACCAGCCTCCCCAGGACTCAGGTTTCTCTGACCTTGTCTCCCTCCTTCCCATACACATTTAGAAATAGGGCATTTATTTATAAGTGCTTTGAGGAGTTTAAAGAGCGTGTGAGGTGGGCCTTGGCTGGCCTCCCTGCCCTCTAAGGGCCACTCTGCCCAGCTTCACCCTGCCAGTGGCTCTGCCTGGTGGGTCTGGGTGGAGGCCAGGGTAGTCATCGGGTGCCTGAGTTCAGCAGGTGCTTTAACTACACCTCGGAGAGCCACATCCATCCCCCGGAATGAGCCTGGCCAATAAAGGCATGAGTTTATGGGCTTCATAAACATTTTACTAGAGAAATCAAGGCCTCAATTACCCAATGGCCTCTTCCAACTGACAGCTCGGTCTATTGGGGCCTCTATGAAGCCCCCAGGCAGAAGTGAGATAGAAGAAGCCAAGCTCTGCTTTCTACCCAGCTGCCCCCCTCTGCCTCCCACTGACCCCTTCACCATTCAGATCTTGCAGATTCTGACTTTACTCACAACTCCAGAGGGTGGAGGATCCGCACTAACTCTGTGAGCCTTAGTCTTTCCGAGGGAAGATGGCAGCTCTGCCCTTACCCCCAACCCCCAGTCGTACCCTCTCATAACCCCTCGGTTCCCATTTAACTCAAGATCCTACTATTTTCCCTCAGTAATAGCTAGCAAGTATTTACTATTTTCCAAGGACTGTGCTAAGCACTTTACAAATACATCTCATTGAATCTCCCCAGTGCTGCAGGTCTGGCAACATGAGCTGTTATCATCCCTACTTATAAGTGAGAAAATAGAGGTTCTGGGAGGTTAACTTGCCCACGATCACACAGCTGATAGTGGCACTGTTGAGTTTTGAACCCAGTACCGTATAATTCCAGAGCCTGTCCCATTAACCTCTGCACTGTAACACTACCTCCAAAAGCTCTTAGCGAGTATTTCCCCACTAGGAGCCAAAACCTTGCCCCGTGAATGCTTGTGCCACGCGGTGGGACGGCCCTGGGGTGCTGATCAGATGTGGGCCTGTCAGGGTCTCTGAGTCCGTGTGGACGGAGCTGTAGGGCAGGGCCAGGCTAGGATGATGATGGAGAGGAAAGGGGGCTCTCTGGTAGGACAGCAAGAGAGAAGGCAGCCGGGGGTCTGAGACCTGGGCTGGGGTCTGGACTAGCACTGTCCAATCAACTTTTCCGTGATGATGGAAATATGCTCTTCGTGCTGTTCCATAATGTAGCTAGGAGCCACTTACAGCTATTGCTTGAAATGTGGCTAGTGAGTCGGAGAAACCGAATTTTAAATTTTCTTTTAAGTTTTAATTTAAGTGGTCACATGTGGCTAGTGGCCACCGTATTTGTTCAGCACAGGGATGTTCTCCACTGCTGATGGCTGAAATCTGCTCAAAGTCCTTTGGTGACATAAGGTCATGTGGGCACATCCCCCCAGGGCTCTGGCCACCTCCAGATGCCACATTCATTGAAAGGGGGCCTTGCCCGCACAAAGCTTGGCTAGTGCTTCCCTTGGCTGAAGGCACCTGAACATCATTTCACAACACAAGTGGCTGAAGGATTTAAGGGTGTTTTACCTCAGAAGCTGTTTCTCAGAGGACGAAATTGTTTGTGTCTTCTAGAACAGTCCTGTTTAGTGGAATTATAATATGAGCCACCATAGGTAAGTTAAAATTTTCCAGTAGTCACATTTACAAAGGTTTTAAAAAACACTCAATAGCCCTGGCGGTTTGGCTAAGTGGATAGAGCATTAGCCTGCAGATTGAAGGGTACCTGGTTCGATTCCAGTCAAGGGCACATGCCCGGGTTGCGAGCTTGATCCCCAGAAGGCGGTGTACAGGAGGTAGCCAATCAATGATTCTCTCTCATCATTGATGTTTCTATCTTTCTCTCCCTCTCCCTTCCTCTCTGAAATCAATAAAAATATATTAAAAACAAAACATGATGAAGTTAATTTTTTGTTGTTGTTGTTTATCCTCACCCAAGGATATTTTTTCCATTGATTTTTAGAGAGAGGGGAAAGGAAGGGGGGGGGGGAGAGAAAGAGAGACATGTGAGAGAGACACATCAATTGGTTGCCTCCCGAGCATGCCCCAAGGTACGTGCCCTTGACCAGAATGGAACCCACGACCCTTCAGTCCGATGCTCTAACCCCTGAGCAAACCGGCTAGGGCAAGTTAATTTTAATAGTAAATTTTATTTTACTTAATATATCCAAAATATTATAATTCCATATATAATCATTATTTTTAACTATTAATAATATTTTTAGACTTTGGACTGTCTTTTTCTCTCTCTTTTATTGTGTGTGTGCCTTGACCAGGAATCGGACCTGGACCTCTTGGTGCATGGGAAGATGTTCAACCAACCGAGCCACACTGGCCATGGCCACTTTTGGACTGTCTTTAAAACTTTAAATATTATCTCAACTTTTGCCTGGCCACTGTGGCTCAGTGGTTGAGCATCAACCCATGAACCAAGAAGTCACTAGTTCGATTCCCAGTCAGAGCATGTGCCGGGTTACAGGCTTGACCCCCAGTAGGGGGCGTGCAGGAGACAGCCAATCTTTGATGTTTCTCTCATCGATGTTTCTATCTCTCTACCCTTCTCTCTCTAAAAGAAATCAATAAAAACATATTTTTAAAAATAAAATTTTATTTCAACTTCTAATCAATATTTTAGGTTGTTGATTATTATCAATTAAAATTTTTATTTTTCCCAATTTTTTATTCTGATAAAATACACAAAATGTAAAAGTTACTATCTTAACCAGCTTTAAGTATACAGTTCAGTGGCATTAAATACTTTCATATTGTTGTGAAAACCATCACCACCATCCACTCTAGAACAATTAAACAATAACTCCTTTTTTCCCTCTCCCCAGCCCCTGGCAACCATCATTCTACTTTCTGTCTCTATGAATTTGACTACTCTAGGTACCTCATATAAGTGGAATCATTCAGTATTTGTCTTTTGGGGACTGGCTTATTTCACTTAGCAAAATGTCCTCAAAGTTCATTCATGTTGTAAGCATATGTCAGAATTTCCTTCCTTCTTAAGGCTGAACAATATTCCATTGTATGCATATACCACATTTTGTTTATCCATCCATCCATTCATTGATGAACACTTGGGTTGCTTCCATGCATTAGCTATCATGAGTAATTCTGCTGTGAACACGGGTGTAAAAATATCTCTGAGACCCAGAGATATTTTTACACCCATGTTCATAGCAGAAGTGGAATTGCAGGGTTTTGTGGTAATTCTATGGAAATTATTTTTTTTAGGAACCACCGTACTGTTCTCCATAGTGGCTCTACCATTTTACATTCCCACCAACAGTACACAAGGGTTCCAGTTTTTCCACATGCGTGCCAGCACGTATCTTCTGTTGTTGTTTGTGGTGGGTTTTGTTTTGTTTGGGTTTTGGTTTTTGATAGTAGCCATCCTAATGAGAGTGAGGTGGTATCTCATTATGGTTTTGATTTGCTTTTCCCTAATGCTTAATGTCATTTTATTTTATACTAAGTCTTATTTTATACTAAGAAATCCAGTGTGTATTTTACACTTACAGCCATCTCAGTTTGGACTGGCCACATTTCTTAAGGCCACAGTGCTTAATAGCTAGCTACTATATTAGAAAAGTGATTCTAGAGGGGAAAGTTGGGGGCAGTGGGAAGAAACATCTGGGATTCGGGCATGTTCCTAGTATAAGGAGAAATGTTACGGTCACCCAAGCTGCCTGAGCAGGGGCTGGGCATCCAGGAGGCTCCGCATCCCTGGTGCTTGGCAGGGATAAATACAAGGAGGGGGTTGGCCTCGATGGCCTTTGGAAGAGTCTGTAGTCCGGGTTGCTCCTCTTGAATGACCGTATGAGTGGAGGCCGTCTGTGCCTCAGACCCCCAGTGGCATCGGCTTTTGTAAAAGCTGTTTTGAACTCTCCATCCCAGCATGCCCATTGATCTTTTTGTCATCACACACCGGATAAGAGCCCGGCTGTAGCCAAAGGGTGGGAAGTTGGACTTGGGGGAGCTGCCAGCTTCCTTCCCAGCACTCTGCCTCGACCCTTCGCTGCCCCCCAGCGTCCCCCTGGAGCCTGTCTAATCAGATCCAGGCCTGACCTCTCCAGAGGTCCTGGACCAGGAGGAAAGCCTCCCCTCCCCTCTCTGAGCTGCTCTCGATCTGGCTCTCAGGAGACCCCTCCCCTTGGGGTGATTTATAGAGGTGTCCAGGAGTCGTTTCCTGCCTGTTTCTGCTCTCGTCCAGCTCGGTGGATTGCTGGGCTCACTCTCTGCCCTTGCTTTCCCAGTGGCCTGGCTGTACCCAAGGTCAGGGTAGAGAGGGGCTAGGAGATTCCTTCCCAGACTGCATGGGGACAAAGGTGTTTCTTCTTCCTTTCTCCACACCTGCTCCTGGGCAGGCCTTTGCTTACCCCTTCGCTCTCTCTGGCCCTCACACTGGAAGGGCCTCCCAGCCACTGCGCACTACTTCCTCTCATCACCCAGCTTGAGTGAGGGACCGAAGACTGTGCCTCCCTGACTGAGATGTCAGCAGGAGGAGAACACATCAACAGCCACAAGCCACAGTACCACCTTCATGTCCACCAGCCACAAACACAATACCACCAACGCCGCCACAGATAGTGTCTGTAACCTGTGTGTACCGCACAGTGGCCGCCAGGGTGACTTGTCCAGGGCTCAGGGTGCTCAGAGGCCTGACCCTTAGCCTCACATACCCATGCTCGCCCAAGGACCCTCTCCCCTGAGAGGCACGAGGCACAGCTTCCCCTGGTTCTGTCCTGCTGCTACAAGCCGGGGGTGGGGTTGGGGGTGGGGTGGGATTTGTAGACCAAACATATCCCTCTCCGAGAGACTGGAGAAAGCCTAAATGGCCCCAAGAAACTCTCTTCCCTTACTTCCTAAAGATAAAAATGCTGTTACCTCTGAATTAGGAGTGAGTAGAAGATTCCAGGAGTATAGACCAAGGACTGCTTGTTTGTTTGTTTGTTTATTTATTTATGTTAAGATATTTTTTATATTGATTTTTAGAGAGACAGGAAGGAAGAGGGAGAGAGAAAGAGAAATATCGATCAGCTGCCTCCTACATGCCCCCTACCAGGGATCTAGTCTGAAACCCTGACATGTGCCCTGACTGGGAATTGAACCAGCAACCTTTCAGTGCACAGGGTGATGCCCAACCAATTGAGCCACGCCGATCAGGGCTACCGAGGCCTGTTTATGACGGCGGCAGGAGTCAGAGCTGGAAGGGCCCTACAGGGTGCCTGTTCACCTCTTCATCTGCAGAGGAGAGGACTGGCACTCTGACATGGCCTGCCCGTGCGCTTACTGCAATCCCCTGGACATCCAAGGGATATGCAGGACTGATCAAGGGATTGGGGAGGGGATGAGGAAGGGGATATAGAGGCCCACACCTGCCATTGCACCCACATCTGTGTAGCCAGCTGGGCTCTAAGGGAAGGGACCGAGGGACCATCTCTGGGGCTCTTAATCCTCCCTGCACCTTGCAACACGGTGCCAACTCCCAACCAGTGAGAGCAGGCTGGTCCAACCTGCAGTCCATTCTAGAGTTACCTGCTCTTGGAGAGTGAAAAACTAGCTGGAGAACTAAAGGCCCAAGGCCTGGCACTGCTGATTCTGATTCTGGTCTGGTAGAGGCACCAACTGGGTCTGGGCCTCAGTTCCCCTTCGTAAAATGAAGGGGTTGACTTTACTGCTGTTAATCCTCACCTGAAGATACGTTTCCATGGATTTTTTAGAGAGAGTGGAAGGGAGAGGAGAACAGAGAGAAACATCGATGTGAGAGAGAGACATCAATGGGTTGCCTCCCACACATGCCCCGACCAGGGCCAGGTTGACCCTGCAACCAAGGTATGTGCCCTCTGACCGGAATTGAACCCAGGACCCTCCAGTCCACAGGCCGATGCTCTATCCACTGAGCCGAAGCATTTTTCGAGGAAAGCTACCCTTCAAATGAAATGTTTGGCAGAACTGCAATTGAGTAAAGTGGATAGAGAGGCACAGCAAGGTGCTGCTGTCTGGTGGAAGGAAAGGGTGGGGCTCTGAGTGGGGAGGGGGCGCAGCTGCGCCCAAGGGGACCCTTGGGAGTCCTGCTGTACCTGCGTGAAGAGGAGCACTGGCTCCGTGCCTACCAACTGCCCTGTGTCCTCTCCAGCATCACCTTCAGCCCATGCTACTGTCATTGTTTAGTTTTGGGGGAGAAGGAGGGGCTAGAAGGTAGAGGCTAGACTTTCTCCATCCCCAGCGCCCTGATAAAGAAGCAGCCCTACCCTTTGTATCTCTCCTCAGGCCAGTTCCTAGCTCTAGGCACCTCCAGGGAGCCCAGAATCAGGGCTAGAAACACAAAAGGATTCAGTTCCTTAATGAGGAGGCATCTGTAGTCAGCAGAGCCATTAGTCTCCGCCCCTGGACCCTGGGGGTCTGTGAGCTCCTCTCCAGCTGGAGTGAGGAGGGGGCAGGCAGCTCCCCAGCTCCCGAATGAGCAGGGCTCAGGGGCAGAGGCCCCAGACCCAGGCACCTGGGGGCCCTCTCCACTCCCCAGGCCTGTTTCTAGCCATGCCTTCCTGGATGGAGGTTGAAAGGCAGAGAAGCCTGGAGGCAGCAGAGGGGCCCCAGCAGTGCCTTGCCCCCTTCTCTCCCCTCTCCCCTCTCCTCCCGCCCCCGCCAGCCCCTGGGCTGACCTGCAGGCCCTTGGCCAAGCACAGCCTTTGGCCTGAGACAGGGCAGGCTGACCTCTGGGTGCTCCCTAGGGAATTCTCTCGAAAGCCTGATGGGGACACCAGCTGGGGCACTTGCCCCCACCTCCTGCTCTGAGGGCCCCAAGGTGCTGTTTGTATGGGCTTTACCTTCAAGGGGACACATGTGATTGATTACCAGAATCACACACTGGCCACAGGAGCCAAGGGCTACAAACCGCCATTCACATCCAGCTGTGGACACTCGGTCCACATACACGGCGGGGGTAGCCACACCCTCCTGGCAAACATAGATCTGCACACATGTGTGGGGAGGAGGCACTCACACCCATCAGCCGTGTTCTCTGGAGGCCCTGGAAAAGGAGGAGGCAGGGCAGGGGATTTTTATGCATGTTTATATTTAATGAACCACATGCAAATGAGATGGAGAACACGCCACAAAAGAATCAGCAGCCCCCAGAGGCTCTGGGAAGAAGGGCACAAAGGCTACGCCTTTCTGGGCTGCCTTGGAGTCCAGAACAGGCCTGTGGTGGAGGGGGCCGGAGACAGGGTGTGCCCACCCACACCCGGGAGCCAGGACCAGCTCCAGCACCCCTGCTGCTGTGGGGGGAGGGGTCCTTCTGGGAGGGGACGACTGTCCCAGTTGATGGAGTGCTGGAGGGGAGGTGCTGCCTGCCTGGACAGATGGTGAGCTGCCTTCCCGCACTTGAAGCAAAGTGGATTTTAATGAAATCACAGCCCTGGTGCTGAAGCTGGGAACCCGAGAGGGAGGGGCCCCTTTTCTGGGCTTTATAGGGTGAAGTTTGGGGCTGGATGGGAATGAGGGTGGGTGGGAACACTTAACCAGCTGAAAGTGGGGTGGGGGTATGCCACAGCCCCCACTGTACCAGCCACTGCAGACCAGGGTTCAAGCAGTTAGTTCAGATTCTCAAAAGGTGGGGAAGGAGTCCCTGAATATGTATGACGCATTGAAATGTAGATTGGTAGGTCTGACAGTCTTCTGAGAGGCTTGTCACCTTGGATGGATATACCACCCCCTTGGGGTACATCTAGAAGCTACAGAAGAACAGGGACGGGGTGATAAGGAAGGGCAAAGAATGCTGCTGGTGTCTGTAACCAGGGTTTAATGACAGGTGGCCCTGCTGGGCAGCACTGAACTGCCTGCTTCCCGTCTCTGGGCCTCAGTTTCCTGTTCTGTAAAACATGCAGCACATTTAGACCTTGCTAAGGGGGGAGGGAGGGTATAAAACTGAATCAGAAAGCAAGGGAAACGTAGGCAGCAGGACGGGAGCAGGGCTCTGAGGGTCAGCAGCCCAAGACTTCCTGGTGAGAGGTTTGTCATCCAAGAATTTGTCCAGACCTTTCTCGAAGTGGGCCAGCCCGGCCTGTACGGCCCCTTGGGAAGGTGTTTCCCACGGTGGGAGGCAGGTAAGTGCGGCTGTGTCCCCGAGCTGCGGATGCCCTGTGTCTGCCAGTTCCAGGAGCACCCCTGCCTCAGGGTGGGGTGAGCTCAGGGTTCCAGGACACGGGCCTGTGACCGCTCCCCTCCTTCCCTCTGCTCCCCAGCAGCGTGCCTCTCCCACACACGCCCCCTTTCTCTCACCAGCCATGTCGGACTTCCACGTGCACCCCCAGGCCGTCGCAGGCGAGGAGGGCGGCGTGGCCCGCTTCCAGTGCCAAATCCACGGGCTTCCCAAACCCCTGATCATGTGGGAGAAGAACAGAGTCCCCATCGATACGGACAACGAGAGGTGAGCCACACGTGGGGGATGCTGGAGGGAGGACAGACAGGTGGGCCCGGCCTGCCCACCTGCTCCAGGGGTGGGTTTCAGCAACTGCGTTGAGACTGAGTATCCCCGTGGCTTGCGGGCCCAGACTGGGTGCTCGCAGGTGTATCCATGAGACGGACTGTGTGCGATGGCGGTCAGGACTGGAATTGCAGGTGCATCGGCCTGTGTGAGTCTGTGAGGATGACGGTGACCTTGGGGCAGCTCCTGGGCGCCGGGCTGCGTCTGTGATGCTCAGGGTCCCTGTGGCCGGCGGGGCCAGGGGCTGTGCTGGCGGTCAGCTGTGTCCCCCTCCCCAACAGGTACACATTGCTGCCCAAGGGCGTCCTGCAGATTACAGGACTTCGGGCTGAGGACAGCGGTGTCTTCCATTGCGTGGCCTCGAACATTGCCAGCGTCCGGGTCAGCCACGGGGCCAGGCTCACTGTGTCGGGTGAGGGTCCTTTGCCCTGTCTGGTTCTTCTCTCAACCAGCCGCCTCGCTTCTCCTCACTCTCAAATCAGTCCCCCTTCAGCTGCCCCCCGAGACTTGTCAGACAAGCGCCTACAGGGTACCTTCCAAGCCCCACGTTCTGTGCGCCTCGCGGTGAGAGCTCGGAAGGACTCGAAGGCCCGCTCCCTGGCGCAGCTCTACCTGGGGAAGCCCAGCTCTGCCTGTCCGGGGAGCTCTCCCCTTGCTAGAGGCCTGCAGGGCCAGGAGCAGAGAGATGGGTGTGAGCAACATCCTGGGGCCCCTGGCATCGCCTCTCTGCCCGCAGGACTGACCTCCGGGCTGGAATTTTCCTATCCCCATGTCCTGGGCGGCGGGTGGGGTGAGGAGGCAGGAAGGGGCCCGGCTAAAGTGAAGAGACGTGGCCTCTTCCTCCCAGGCGCCGGCTCCGGGGTCTACAAGGAGCCGACGATCCTCGTGGGGCCTGAGAACCTCACCCTGACCGTGCACCAGACTGCGGTGCTGGAGTGTGTCGCCACGGGCAACCCGCGCCCCATTGTGTCCTGGAGCCGCCTGGGTGAGCCTCCTCCAAAGCCCCTGCCTCTCCCACCCCGGTCCCACCCCCTGGGAGGGCCAGTCTCATCACCCAGCTCCTGGGGGACTTTGAATCCTGTTTGTTCTCCGTGGGGGTCCGGTCTCTGCGAGGCCCGGGACGGGGTGAGTTCCCTCTTCTTGGCAGTACCAGGGAGGTCCGCCTGCCCGCCGCATTCTCCCTCCCCCTGCACGGATGGCTTAGCTCCCTGGGTTACCTCGTCCCATCCCACGCCAGTCCCTCCTCCTGCTCCCATCACCCTCAGCACCGGGCCCTCCAGAGCCCTCCACAGCTCTCAGCACCCTGGTCTCTTTCCCCTCCTGCTCACCTCTGCCCTCTGCACCCTGGCCTTACACCCCAGCTAGGCACTCCCACACCCCTCACAATCTCAGCCAGTTGTCACACCCTCACTCTGGGCCCCCCCAGGCTCCAGCCTGGCCCCCTAAGTCCCCAGCCTAAATCCCTAGGCAGCTGAAGGAGAGAAATGAAAGGGTGCAGATGGGCCCACATTGTCTGAGCAGAAAGGTCACGGGGGAAGGAGAGGCTGGAGGGCCAGGGTGGGGTGGGCATTCACCAGGGGACTGCGCCACATTGTAGCAGCTGAGTGATCGGGGAAGGAGGGGGCAGCAGGCGGGATAATGGAGTAGATTTCACCACTTCAGGGTCTGAATGGAGAGCTGTCTCCTTGCATTCTGACTGTGCTA
This sequence comes from Myotis brandtii, assembly GCF_000412655.1. NCBI lineage: Eukaryota > Metazoa > Chordata > Mammalia > Chiroptera > Vespertilionidae > Myotis > Myotis brandtii. The sequence continues at coordinate 389,584 of NW_005355159.1, forward strand.
ATCTGATCCTGGGTGGGGGGAGGGCTTGGTCCCTGGGAGAGACTAGAAAGAGTGGCCTCACCATTAGGAGGAGCCCGTAGGCAGCGCAATGACCATCTGGTCCAACATTTCCCAAGGCATGATCTGCAGAGGGAAAGAATAGCTTGGTGGTCTGACAAGTTTAGGAGACAGAGTTAACCAGGTCCTTCTGCTGCAGGACTTCTCAGAGCCTTTGTGTGAGTGGGCATTGTGACAGTCCAGGAATAGAATGGATATTTGACCTGGGAACTTTTTTCAAGAGAGACAAACCAGGCCCGGCCGGTGTGGTTCGGTGGTTGAGCATCGACCCATGAACCAGGAGGTCATGGTTCGATTGCTGGTCAGGGCACATGCCCAGATTGCGGGCTCCATCCCCAGTGTGGGGCGTGCAGGAGGCAGCCGATTTATGATTCTCATCATTGATGTTTTTATCTCTCCCTCTCCCTTCCTCTCTGAAATCAATAAAAATAGATAGATGGAGAGAGAGAGAGAGAGAGAGAGAGAGAGAGAGAGAGAGAGAGAGAGAAACCAGGCAGGGAAAGGTCCCATTCATTTAAACCCTTGATTTCCTACTTGAAAAGCTGAGAGGAAGGGACTTGCAGGTCACCATTGAGTGAGTGAGAATGCGCAACAGGACCCGGGTCTCTGCTGCTAGACGTGAGTTTTCTGTGTTGCTCCCTCCGCCTCCACGGTGCCGCCTGTGATGCTCAGGAGGGAAGGTGCCGAGTCAGAGACTGGGGCCCCTGGAGGGCTGGTGAATCTGCACAGTCCGGAATGTCCCCTCGTCCACACCCATCTCCCCGACCCTCCCTCACCTCCAATCCCCTTCCTCCCCAGATGGCCGACCCATTGGGGTGGAGGGCATCCAGGTTCTGGGCACAGGGAACCTCATCATCTCAGATGTGACCGTGCAGCACTCAGGCGTCTACGTCTGTGCGGCCAACAGGCCTGGCACCCGGGTGAGAAGAACAGCACAGGGCCGGCTGGTGGTGCAAGGTACCTCCCTCCCTCCCCACCCCTGCCCTCCTCCTGCCCTTTCCTTGCCTCATCAACGTCCCTGGCCCAAGCCCAGGACCCTAGACACCCAGGGTCTGCCACTCCCCTGTACTTGCTCTAACCCTCTCCCTGCCCCTCCCCAGACCCCCAGGCCAGGCCAGCAGGGCAGCGTCTCGTGTGTTGGGAATGGGAGGACATTCTTAGTCATGGGCCCCTGTGTGCCCCTTCCAGGTGCCAGCAAGCTCCCCCAGTCATTTCTATTTTATAATCTCAG
>NW_005355159.1:390947-399421 GCF_000412655.1 Myotis brandtii
ACACGTGTCCCTCACACCACATGCTGTTTTCATTCACACGTGCGGTACTTCCACACTCACACCTGCCTGAGCACTCTCAGTGTGTTTGTCATTTTCACACTCACACCCCAGCTCCCACCTCGCACACAGCCCGCTTCCACGCCGCAGTGTTCAGGGCCTCTGCAGCCGACCAGGTCATTTTGTCCATCCTCCTACCCTGTGGTCAACTGTCCCCGTGGTCTGGGCTTGGATTTCCTTCTCAGGGGTTGTCTGTGTTGTGCCCGCCTCGAGAGCTGGGGAAGGGGTGGCAGCGCGGGGTCTTAGGGACTTCAATCCCCGTTTGTTTAGCGTTGCATGTGCCGTTAATCTGTCCAAATGAAAGTGATGGAGCATTTCATTTCTCGGGTGTTAATGGAGGCTTGAGGCCTGGGATTGGAGGAGGGTGGAATTGAATGTAGGGGCGAGGGGGGCTGGCACTGAGGACTCATCCATCTCCCCCGTCATTACCGCCTTCGAGGTGCAGCCAAACCTATTAGCACATTTATTTATTTAACAATTTCCTGAACAGGGAGCTCAGCTTGATTGCTTTCGGATACAAATGTCAGTCTTTTAAATAGTCATTAAAATGGAGCCCTCTCTGGGGTCTGCCTCTGGTGGATGGAGGTGGGACCTGCCACCACCTCCTGAAGCCCGGGCCCCACCTGGAGGCTTGCCAGCCCTGTCCCTCTCCCCTGTCCCCGTCCCTTCCCTCACAGCTGTCTCATCCCTCGCCACCTGCCCCTCACTGCTCTTATGCTCTCTGTGCGCCCCTTCCAGCCCCAGCAGAGTTTGTCCAGCACCCCCAGTCCATTTCCAGACCAGCCGGGACCACAGCCATGTTCACCTGCCAAGCCCAGGGTGAGCCGCCCCCTCACGTCACGTGGTTGAAGAATGGACAGGTGCTGGGGCCAGGAGGCCACGTCAGGCTCAAGAATAACAACAGGCACGTGTGTGGTGTGTGCTGGGGCGAGGCCTACGGTCAGTGGCCTGGGCAGGCCGTGCGCCTCCCCCTGGGGAAGGACTAGGTTGGGAGTTGGAGACTTGGGTTTGAGTCTCCGGTCTCACCTGCTGGGAGACCTCCGCCGAGCCGAGCCGCTTGTTTTCTGGAGGAGCTCTGTCTCTTCATCTCCCAAATGGGGAGACTGGCCGCCTGCAGGGGGACTCTGGGAGGAGGACGGGCCCTGAGGCTCTCCCTCCCCCCGCAGCACCCTGACCATTTCTGGAGTCGGCCCTGAAGATGAGGCCATCTACCAGTGTGTGGCCGAGAACAGTGCTGGCTCCTCACAGGCCAGTGCCAGGCTGACCGTGCTCTGGGCTGAGGGGCTGCCCGGGCCCCCCATCAACGTGCGGGCGGTCTCCATATCACCCACCGAGGTCCGAGTGTCCTGGAATGAGCCCCTGGTCAACACCAAGGAGATCATCGGCTACGTCCTGCACATCCGGAAGGCTGCTGGTGTGTGGGCCCGAGTGGGCCGGGCTGGCTCTGCAGCCCTGTCCTCGGACTCACTGTTTCTCTCCCTTTCCATCTGCGTGTCCCTACCCAACACCTTCCGTTCTTTCTCCCCCCTGCACCCCGGCTGCCCTCCCTTCACCAGTGCGGGGAGGGCACCCTCATGCCCTTACACTCTCCTGCCCTGCCCTTCGCCTCCCCAGACCCACCAGAGCTGGAGTATCAGGAAGCAGTCAGCAAAGGCACCTTTCAGCACCTGGTGAGCGACCTCGAGCCCTCCACCGCCTACAGCTTCTACATCAAAGCCTACACCCCCCGGGGGGCCAGCTCAGCCTCTCCCCCGACCCTGGCCAGCACCCTGGGCGAAGGTGAGGCCTGGTCATGGTGTACAAAACCGCAGACACCGCCCTAACCGGTTTGGCTCAGTGGATAGAGCATCGGCCTGCGGACTCAAGGGTCCCCGGTTCGATTCCGGTCAAGGGCATGTACCTTGGTTGCAGGCACATCCAGTTGGAGGTGTGCAGGAGGCAGCTGATTGATGTTTCTCTCTCATTGATGTTTCTAATTCTCTATCTCTTTCCCTTCCTCTCTGTAAAAAAGTCAATAAAATATATTAAAAATAAAAACACAAAAAACCGCAGACACCCAGGGTATTAGAGCAGAACCCCCACGCACACTTGTTCAGGCTGTGCACGGCACAGGGTGCTCGGCTCTGAGGCTGAGTGGGGGCTGGTTCTGTCTGGAGGAAGGGGTGTCTTTTCTAATTCATGTAAAGGTACTCTTTGAACAAGCTAGAGTCAGAAGCCAGAGAACTGTCAGGCTCTTGGGGGTCTGGGTCACAGGTGGAACATGGAAAAAGTCCTCACATCTTGGCCTCCTTCTCCGCCTGCAGCACCCGCCCCACCCCCCTTGTCAGTGCGAGTCCTGGGCAGCTCCACCCTGCAGCTGCTGTGGGAGCCCTGGCCCCGGCTAGCCCTGCATCGGGGCGGTTTCAAGCTGTTTTACCGCCCAGCAAGCAAGGCCGCCTTCACCGGCCCCATCGTGCTGCCTGGAACTGTCTCCTCCTACAACCTCAGCCAGCTCGGTGAGGTGGACACAGCCTGGCCTTGGGGAGTCTGGCCAGGGTGCAGTGCCTGGGGCCAGGCGGTGGGGCGCAGGAGTCACCTCTGTTCCCTGCTGGGATCGAGCCCCCCACTGGTGGCTGGCTGGTCTCTCAGCAGCCTTCCCTGCCTTTCCCCCAGACCCCACTGCAGTGTACGAGGTGAAGCTGCTCGCCTACAACCAGCATGGGGATGGCAACGCCACAGTCCGCTTTGTGTCTTTGAGGGGAGCATCTGAGAGGACAGGTGAGGGTTGTGTTTGGAATGTGAGGCTAAGGACTGGCACGCAGGAATGGAAGCCAGGGGCTGTGGGCAGAGGGGAGCAGGGACCCGGGGAAAGAAAGAGGGTACAAGAGTTGCATGCAGCCCTTGAGAACATAGGCTTAGGTTTGAGCTCAAAGTTTGGCTGTGTGACCTTGGGCAAGTGACTTAACCTCTCTGAGCCCCAGTTTCCTCCTCTATAAAAGGGGGATAATAATACCTGTTCGGACTACAGGGGCACTCTATGGAGTTGTGTCGAGGTCTACAGTGTTATTCTCAGTCTCCGGCACATAATACTCAGTAACTGGTAAAAAGAGCTGAAAAGTTTGGGCTGGAGTCCCATAGGCAAAGACAAAGGCTCTATGGACTTGGGGTGGGTGTGGCTCACAGATAAGGAGCCCCCAGATATGGGGTGTCTGGGACTGCTTCAGACCAGAGGAGCCACAGCCCCCAACCTGCCCCTCCCACCAGCCCTGAGCCCACCGTGTGACTGCCGGAAGGAGGAGGCCACCAACCAGATGTCCACCACAGGCATCGTCATCGGCATCCACATCGGGGTCACCTGCATCATCTTCTGTGTCCTCTTCCTCCTGTTCGGCCAAAGGGGCAGGTGGTACTGGGACAGGAAGAGGGGGCTGGACTGACATGAGGTGGGAGGAGGAGGAGGAGCCGCGGGGGAGAGGAGAGTTTGGGCTCGCTGTCTCTATCCTTTTGTTGTCCCCCCTTCCTGCCCCCCCACAGGTCCTTCTCCCTAACTTCTGGCTCATCCCATAGGGTCCTCTTGTGTAAGGATGTAGAAAACCAGCTGTCCCCTCCTCAGGGCCCCCGGAGCCAGAGGGACCCTGGTATCCTGGCACTGAATGGGGCCAGACTGGTAGATCGGGACCAACTGGGCCGAGACGAGAAACGTGCGGACATGAAGGAACTGGAGCAGCTGTTCCCCCCGGCCCGGGCAGCGGGCCAGCCAGACCGCAGCCCCAGCCCCAGCCCCACGGTGAGTGTCCCTCCCACCTCCGATCCTGCCCTCCCTGTACGCTGGCCATCGGCCTTCACCAAGCTCCAGGTCTTCTCTTGACACAAAATAGGGCCCGTGCGTCTCTCTGTGCCCGAGCCAGCAGGGAGGCCTGGAGCCCCTGAGCCCTGAGTGGGAGTGGATCCGGAGCCCAGGCCTCTGGCTGGAGGGCATGTGGGCCTCTGGCCTCGTGTTGACGCCGGTGTGACTGGCCCACTCCCCAGCAGGATCCTGCGGCCCCTGCCCTGTGTGAGGAGACCCCGCTCTCCATGCTGCCACTTCAGGGGGTCGGCCTTCGGGAGGAGAGGACGTCGGAGGCCAAGGCTCCCTGCGCAGGCCTCACAGCTGCCCCCCCACCTCAGGACGCAGGCTCCGGCCTCCTCAGTGAAGGACAAGCTGCCCGGCCTTCCTCAGCACCAGCTGCCCAGCCAGCTCTCTCGGGACAGTAGCCAGTGTCTGGACAGCTCTGGAGGGGGGCAACCCCCCATTCTCAGGTCAAAGGCAAGGTTTCTCCAGTCGTGTGGGATTCGGATGGGGGCTTCCCAGCATTTCTGACTGCCCCCAGGTTGTCAAGGCCTACAGAAGCCTCGGCAGGGAGCCCCCCAAGGACCTGGAGGGGCCTCTGCAGGAGCCCCTCCCTTGGGCTAGTGCCCCCTCACCTCTGCCTGGTACCCATATGACTTGGAATGAACTGTTTTCCTTAAAAAAAAACACAAAAAAACTTAAAACTAAAAAAAAAAGAGAGAGAGAGAAGAGAGAGGATGGTGAATCAGACTCCAAAAATATGCCCTGCTGTGGCCGGGCCCCTGGCACTGCCACCCTCCACCCACCTTGTTTTCTCAGGATGGATTTTGCTGTTTTGGTTCTCAGCACCTACCTCAGCCGGAATGAATGTCCGTGGGGGAGTGGCCGTGGCCTCAGCCCCTCTTCCCCACAGAGCCCCGAATGCACTCCTACCTCAAGCCCCTTTATGGGCACCCCCTCCCCTTCCCCACATTATAGTTTAGAGTTTAAAAAAAAAAAAAGCAAAAAAAAAAAAAAAAGGCGCTTCCCTATTACCAGGTGTGAAAGAAACCGTCTACCTCAAGGCCCACTGGCTCTCGGGCCTGTGTTGCTATCACTGGACCCTCTTGCTGGCTCCTCCTCCTGCCCACAGCCCTGGCTCTCCCCAGAGGAGGCCAGAGGCTGAGCCACCAAGGGTAGGCCTCTCGGGGCCTATAGAAATGAAGATGGAATTGGTCAAATAATGGGAAAAAAGCCAAAAATGAGAGGAAAATTTGTTCCTTGAAATGTAAATTGTTGCTCCAAACGAAGCCAGTGCTGGTTGTCTCGTCTGCTCTAGCCACTCCCATTTGACCCTCTCAGCCAACTCACCCTGGACTGGGATCCCCTCGGCCCTCTCTCTTCCTGGGCCTCGGGAGGGTGGGACGTCACTCTGAAGCCTGCCCCCCCGTCCCGCCCAGACACCGAGCCCGGAGCAGGCCGGCCCCTGGAATGTACTGTGTGCGTGATGGGTGTGTGTGTGCGTGGGGAGGGTCCCCAGCGGAGGCTCTCCAGACCTCTGTCCCATGGGACACAGCCAGCTTGACCCACCCCCTGGACAGTGGAAAGACCGCTGTCAGCAAGTGTGGCCGGAAGCTATTTTTATACAAGGTGTGTTTAAGGGTGTTGATGTTGTGACTGCTTGTTTCTCTTTTCTGTTGTGTTGTCCTTTGAGATACTTAGTTAAAGAAGGAAAAAGAAAACCAAGGAAACAAATACCTATTTTTTATGACACTCAGAAACATTTTTTTAAATAGCAGAAAGGAACTTTTTTTTAAAGGGAGAAAAGATAAGTGTATTCCTTAAGTGTGAGATTAGACTATAAAGTCCCTGACCCCCAACCCCCTAGGGCCCCTCACCCTGAACTTTAATTAGCTGAAGCAGGTAGACTTTGTGATGTTTCCCTAGAAGACTGGAGTCGTATCCGCGTGGACTCAGAAGGGCGGTCCGCCCCATCTCCCAAATGCTGGGCCCGTGCTGAGGGCTTCTCCAAGCTCCCAGACAGGCCTTGGTCCCCGCAGTGGCTTCTCCGCACCCCCTTCATCCAGTAACCCCCTCTCCTGTGGGAAGGGTGGGTCTAGGGGAGGAAGGGGAGGGGGGGCCACCTAGCCTGACTGGGCCTGACTTCTGTCACACTCTGCTCATTCTGACTGAATAAAAGTCCTGTTGCCAAAGTAAACCTCCAGTGTTTTGATGGCTGTGTCAGGTCTTGGAGGGGTGGGTGAGAGTGTGGGCCAGGCCGACGCTCACGGGGTCAGAGCCCAGGATGGTAACAGCAGACTGCCCTGTACCACGTACAGGCACCACGCCTGGGTGCGAGGCTTCCTGGGTCCTCGGCACCTCACGGGGAGGTAGATATTCTAGTTACCATCTCAGTTTTACAGAAAGGATAAGCCGATTACAGCAGGGTCTGCATTCCACCCGCTGCTCCATGCCTCCCTCGGCTCCATAGGGACAGCCCACCAGCTCTGAGGCGGGTGCCGCGCAGGGCTATCTGTGTGCCCTTCATGCATCATCTACAAGGAAGCACTATTTCCCTTCCCCAGAGTTAAGGAAGCTGGGGCTCTGACCGAGGGACTCTTTCCAGGGCCCAGTCAGAGCCCCTGGCCAGGCCTCTCCATTCCTCTCTGTCCTCTCCTCAGTCCAGGCTCCGGAAGCAGGTGTCTGAGGCTGCGGAGGCTTAGGCCAGGCCAGGAGACCCGGAGGGCTCAGCAGGCCTCGAGCTTCCTGAGAGGCAGTGTTGTAATGCAACGGCTTAGCCTGTTCATGTCCCCTCTGCTGCCGAAATGGAAAGCCAGGGCTCGCTGCTGGGAGGCTCTGCAGGTCTGCAGGCGGGTCCCATACCCAGAGGACCCCGAGGAGCTTTTGAGAGGAACACACCAGGACAGTGGTTTGCAAGCTGGGCGGCCTGGCTGTGGCCAGGGGTGTGGGGGAACTTCTCCGGGGGCCTCTACTCTTCCTGCTCGCCCTCATCCAGAGCAGGTCCACTTCCATCTGCCTTACACGTTGGGCTCTAGGTGAGATTTCATTTACAAACAGGGCCCTGCTCCTGAAAGAACGCTTGAAAGCTGCTGGTCCGGCATTTCCAGAAGCAGCCTGCTGGGGTGGTTGGGGCAGAGGTCAGGCCAGAGACAATGACGGTGCTGTGGATGCCTAAGGCCACCGTAGTACCTGTCCTGTATTAGGGGGTGGGGGGTGGGGGGGGTGGGGTTTGACTTGCCCTGACTTTCCCAGAGCAAAGAACTAAACCCAAACTAAATGTAGACAGACTACCTCACCTTTTTCTATACAAAACTTGGCAAGCACAGGACCTCTTCAACACTCCAGCCATCCAAGAGCTGCCTGGGAAGGTGGTGGGTTTGTCATTCGATCAAGCAGACCCTGCAAGGGTGGGAGAACAGACCAGGTAACTCCAGTCCCCTGTCCCCTCCAAGAGTCCAAGATGCTAATACCTCCCCCACAGAGGCATCAGGTAAACATTTAGAGACCACCTAACATGACTTATGTATGCAAATTGCACGCCAATCACATCAAATACAGGTAGGGCCTGTTCTAAAAAGGCCCTGAACTGGACTATGGTAGCGGGAGAAGCAGGGTTCCAATGAGGAGTTCAGCAGAAATAGATGTCAAAGCTGAGCGGCTCGTCTGGAGTCTGGGCCCTAAGATCTCAAATAGTCTAGAGGCCTCCGGCTGAAGACACTGTCCCTAACGCACGCACATAGGTGCACACGCATACACGCACACTGTCTGGGCAGAAAGCAGCAGCAGCGACCCGCTGCAATTAGTTACTGCTCTGTAACAAGCCACCCACAAGTTCCTGGTTCATCCTAACATTTATTTGCTCGCAACTCTGCTCAGGAGGGGAAGTCTGGTTGGAAACAGGACATGGAGGAGTGGGAGCAAACAAGGATGAGAGAGTCTGCCCTGAACTCTGGATTCAGGCCAGTGTCAGGGAGGGGGACACCTGAACCCATGCCTCTCCCACAAGGACTGATTATGGGGAGTTCTGCTGCTCCCCTGGGTCCTCACGGAGCCCCCTAGGGCAGGGAGGCAGGGAGGGGGAGAGCAGAGGCTGAGAAGAGGACTGAGTGAGGAGCCAGGCTGGGAAGGGCCCTGCTTCTTGAGCTCAAGAGGGACCTGCGCTGGACTTGGAGCTCCCGAGCACACAAACAGCCTGCTGGCCACCCTGTGCCATGTGCCCACTGCCCTGGTCCTCACTCCAAAATGCCTACAGCCTGGCCTGACTCGGATTAGGCAATAGTTCTTTGATAAAAAGCCAAAGGCACGATCAAAAAAGGAAAAGAAAAAATAGATACTTTGAACACCACCAAAATTTTAAATTTTTGTGCTTAAATGGTCAAGAAAATGCAATGAGTCCTAGCCAGTTTGGCTCGGTGGATAGAGCGTTGGCCTGCGGACTGAAGGGTCCAGGGTTCGATTCCGGTCAAGGGAATATGCCTGGGTTGTGGGCTCAATCCCCAGTCAGGGTTATGTGGGAAGCAGCCAATCAATGATTCTCTCTCATCATTGATGTTCCTAGCTCTCTCTCCCTCTCCCTTCTCTGAAATCAATAAAAAAATATATATATTTT
>NW_005355159.1:399563-405001 GCF_000412655.1 Myotis brandtii
AGGGTGTCCCAAAATTCACGCAAGATTTGCAATTGAATTCAATTGCAAATCTTGCGTGAATTTTGGGACACCCTATACAAATAACCCAATTTAAAAATGGGCAAAGGATCTGAATAGACATTTCACTAAAGAATATACACAAATGGCCAATAAGCACATGAAGAAAGGAAAAGTAAAACCACAGTGAGATATCAGCTCCCTCCCTCCAGGATGGCTAGAATGAAAAAGTCAGATCATACAAGTGTTGACGAGGCTGTGGGGAAACCAGATCCTCACACACTGCTGGTGGGAATGAAAAACGGTGCAGCTGCTGTCATCAACAGTCTGTCTGTTCTTCAAAAGGCTGAACGTGTAGTCACTACCTGACCCAGCAGTTCCATTCCTGGGTGTATATTCAAGAAAAATTAAAACTTGTTTCTTAGTAATTAACAGTCAATTTTTATTGGGTTCAGACAAGGAGTCCATGAGCCTTGAGGATCCCTGTGCCTCTCAGTTTTCTGTAGGCCTGTTTCTGTAGCCTCATGAGCTGCCTTTTCTTCAGGTCATGGGTCTTGGCCTTCTCCTTCCTCTTCTCTTCCTGAGTGTCTGTAACTCACTGGTACTTCCAGCCAGATGCCTAAAGAGGCAAAGCTCTGTAAGGCTCTGTGCTCCTCCCAGCATCAGCTAAGCCATTGGCATTATCGGCGCTGCCCACAGTGGCATCCACAGACCATCATGAGAAAAAGTCATTGTCTGCCAGCCTTGGGGACTGCAAGTTCACCCCCCTCGTGGACCCAGATACCCAAGTTAGCCCACTCAGCATAACCTGGAACTCACTAAAAACATGTTTACACAAAAACTCATATGCCGGTATTCTTCATTGCATTATCCCTACTGGATAAAATGGGTAAACAACTTAAATGTCCATCAGCTGATGAAAAAATGAAATGTGGTATATCCATAAAACAAGGTATTTTTTTAAATGGGTGAACCTTGAAAACATTATGCTAAGTGAAAGAAGCCAGTCCCAAAGGACTGTATGATGTGTGATTCCATTTATATGAAATGTCTAGAACATCAAAGGAGATTAGTAGTTGCCTAGATCTGGGGGCTGAGGATTGGGGGAAATGAGGAGCGACTGCTAATGGGTACAGAGTTTCTTTGGGGGGTGATTAAAATGTTCTAAAATTGTGGTGATGAACCCTAGCCGGTTTGGCTCAGTGGATAGAGCATTGGCCCACGGACTGAAGGGTCCCAGGTTCGATTCTGGTCAAGGACACATACAGGTTGCAGCAGGAGGCAACCAATCCATGTGTCTCTCTCACATCAATGTTTCTGTCTCCCCCCCTCCTTTCCACTCTCTCTAAAACAAACAAACAAAACAGTGGAAAAAATCCTTGGGTGAGAATTAACAAAAAATATATAAAAAAGTAAAATTTTGGTGATGTTTGCACAACTATGCGAATAGACTAAACACCATTGAATTGCACAATTAAATGCATGAATTGTATGGTATGTAAATTACATCTTGATAAAAGCTATAAATTCATAATAAGTGAAGTATGCAGTTTAAGTGTGCAAACAATCCATTGTTACAGGTAGAGAAACTGGGGTGGGCAGGGCAAAGTCACCCAAGTGGAGGGTGGGGATGAGGTAAAGTAGAAAGTAAGCTTGAAGGGGCCTCTCTAGAGCTTTGGGAGCCTGGAAGCTCCGTGCTCCTGGGAGGGCTGTGTCTGGAGGGGTTTGCTGCCACCCTGTGGAATTATTGAAGATTACACCTATGGGGACCAAGGCCTGATCTCCACCCATACCTGATTGAAGCTAGCCGGTAACAGGTGCTCTGCCCCATACAAGAGACAGGCCCAGCCAGCTGATAGGATAGGCTTGAAAAAAATAACTGCAATCTATCTATACACTTATTTGCATTGGCACCAGCAACAAGCTGTAGAAACAAGAAAACGTGAATCACTGAGGTCTGGAATTAAGGAAGGCTCCAAAGTGGAGCGGAGAAGGGAGAAAGGGCATCCAAGGCTGAAGACACAGCACAAGCAAAGGCCTGGAGGTGTGAAGTGCATGGTGGTGACATCCCTGAGCAGCCAGGAGGCTGTCACTTGCTGCATGGGGCCTGGCACTCAGCAGATGCTGAGTAAATATATAAATGCATGATTGCTAGGTTTGCAGAGCATATGCTTTTCGCACAATTGATGTATCTGAGGGAAGCCTTATATGGCTTGCTTACCTGGCAGAAAGGGAACCTAGCAAGAGGGTCAAATAGCCTGGAGCTCCTATAGAGGGAAAGAGCCGCTATGGAGTCCTTAGTGCCCCAGTGATACTGAGGACACCTCTGTTATTACTTCTTGTGGTGTTTGACAGATGCCTTCACACTACCTCATCTGAGTCTTCTCCCAGCCCATTGAATAGATTAGAAAACTGAGGCACAGAGAGGTAGTAGAGCTGGGGTTTAAACCTGGGCCTCCTTGTTCTAAGCCCATGCTCTCTGATGACTTATCCGTGTACTGATGAGAAGGAGCAGGGGAACTTGGGGCAGGGGAAGGGGAAAAGGTATGGTCTAAATTGGCTGAGATAGAGATTTTCTTTTTGAATATTGAGGAGAGACTCAGGAATGCCAGACCCTGGAGTAGGAGGTTTGGGCATGTTCTAAAATGCAGGTTGGATTAGGAATCTGCCATAGCTCCCCATTGCTCCCAGAGCAGCCTGGTATCTAAGGTTCCTTCATGAGTAGCAGTAGCTCACTCAGTGATTAAGATCACTGGCCTGGCCCCGTACCGAGCAGCTCAACTGGTTGAAATGTCGTCCCAAAAAGCCAAGGGTTCAGTACCCAGTCAGGGAACATACAAGAATCAATCAATCAATCAATCAATTAATTAATAAATAAGTGGAACAACAACTCTCTCTCTCTCTCTCTCATCAATAAATTTAAATTTTAAAAAAGCACCAGCTTGGGTATGTAATCTCTATGCCGCCACTGTCCAGCTATGTGACCCAGTGGACAACCCTTAACCTCTGGTGCCATTTCCTTCTCTATAACTTTGGATGGCCTGGCCAGCATTGCTCAGTGGTTGAGCATCGACCTGTGAACCAGGAGGTCAGGGTTCAGTTCCTGGTTAGGGCACATGCCTAGATTGCAGGCTCTATCCCCAGTGTGGGGCATTCAGGAGGCAGCCAATCAATGATTCTCTCTCATCATTGATATTTCTATCTCTCTCTCCCTCTCCCTTCCTCTCTGAAATCAATAAAAATATATATTTTTTTAAAAGAAGCCATCTTGTTTATTTTTTTTTTTAACAAGAAGTTTATTTAAACAACAAGACACTTGACTTGAAGGGAAAACTATCTAGGATTCATTTTTTTAGAGTAATTTATTCCTACTTAAAGTCAGATTGCCCTACATGTAACAGCTACGTACAGAAAAATTATAAAATTGTCCTTGGTTTGCCCTAACTGGTTTGGCTCGGTGGATAGAGCATTGGCCTGTGAACTGAAGGGTCCCAGGTTCGATTCTGGTGAAGGGCATGTACCTTGGTTGCGGGCACATCCTCAGTAGGAGGTGTGCAGAAGGCAGCTGATCGATGTTTCTCTCTCATCGATGTTTCTAACTCTCTATTCCTCTCCCTTCCTCTCTATAAAAAATCAATAAAATATATATTTTTGTTTTACAATGATAAATGAAAAACATTAAAATTCTCCAATCAAACAAGGTATGCAAGAATTTTTATGTTGTTCTTTTTTTGTTAAACAGTGAGAGCAAAATAACTTACTGGAATATAAAGATAAGAGCTGGATGAGCATGCCACTAATGGGAAAAGGGTGTTTTCACAGAACCAGTATTTTTTCCCCATCCCACCCCCTTTGTTGTAGATCAAAACATACCATTGGCCATTTAGTAAAAAAAAAAAAAAAAAAATGCAAATGCTTGTGCACATACATCAGTTACTTTATGTACAATAAAGGAATGGGTAAGGGGAAAATGAAAGAATAGAGAAAACTATACTGTAGCAGTCAGATGTGTTGAAACCCAGTTGCAGTTTTCTAACTGAGAAGGTCTTCTTGGTCTGGAGGAACAGAGTTCTGGAGTAAAGTAGCAGGTTCCCTTTTTAGTAGACACCTCCTGTCTGCTGCTGGAACACATCCGTTGTATCTTCCTCCTCCATTTCCAACTGTGCAGGTGTGTCTGCTTCATTAATTGGCTGCCTGTCAAGTCGGAATCTGATCTGCCAAATTGACAAAACCTGTCGTTCACAATAGGCTTTCATTAGTTTGGTAAGTGGTGTATACCTCTTAATCTTGAACTGCACCACAGAACCATCCTGCCCCGCCATCTTCAAATTAATATGATCATTGTTCTCAGTCTTAACTCCTTCCTTGGGCTTTTTGTTGGCCATGGCGAGCGTCAGAGTCTCCTCAGCTGCCGCTTCACAAAAGAGGTACCGGGTCTGCACCAAACGAGCACAGGAGCAGCACCAGCAGTGGCAGAAGAAGGAGGCGACAGTGGTGGAGGAGGGAGAGGGCAGCGCACCCATCTTCTTTGAAAATCTACACTAATAAAAGAGAAACATGCAAATTGGTGTCACTCCGTTATGCCCACCAGCCAATCAGAGCGACTATGCAAATTAACCCAACAAAGATAGCAGTTAATTTGCATATGCAGGTGCGGAGTGAAGACTGAAGGCTCTGGCCCGACTGAAGAATGAAGACTGAAGAGGCTTGGCTTCTCCCTTGCGGCTGGACCAAAGAAGGCCTGGTGGGTGCCAGAAGAAAACCGGTGCCGGCAGTGAGGGGACGGAAGGCCTATTGCACGAATCTCTTCGTGCAATGGGCCTCTAGTAATAATAATAACACCCACCTCACCCAGCCAGTGTGGCTCAGTGATTGAGTGTCCACCCATGCACCAAGAGGTTGCTGGTTCAATTCCCGCTGACAGGGGCACATGCTCAGGTTACAGGCTCCATCCCCAGTAGGGGGTGTGCAGGAGGCAGCCAATTGATGATTCTCTCATCAGTGATGTTTCTACTCTCTCTGTCTCCCTTCCTCTCTCTGAAATAAATATATTTTTTAACAAGATAACACCCACTAAACAAGTCTGTTATGAAAAGAACTCAGGGAAAACTATTTTGAGACACCTTAACTATGGGTATTGGTTTATTTCTTTCTTTTTTTTTTGAATGTCACATAATTTTTTTAATTTTTTTTTTTTATTGCTTAAAGTATTACAAAGGGTAATACATATGTGTCCTTTTTTCCCCCCGCCCTCGACAATCCCCTGGCTTCCCCTACCTCCCAGTGTCTTATGTCCATTGGTTATGCTCATATGCATGCATACAAGTCCTTCGGTTGATCTCTTACCCCCCATCTCGCCCCCCAACCCTCCCCAGCCTTCCGGCTGTAGTTTGACAGTCTGTTTGAGGCTGCTCTGCCTCTGTATCTATTTTTGTTCATAA
>NW_005355159.1:405109-420111 GCF_000412655.1 Myotis brandtii
TTTTTTTTTCTTTTTTAATTTTTTTATTGCTTAAAGTATTACAAAGAGTATTACATATGTCTCCTTTTTTTTTTCCCCGCCCTTGACAATCCCCTGGCCTCCCCTACCCCCCAGTGTCTTATGTCCATTGGTTATGCTTATATGCATGCATACAAGTCCTTCGGTTGATCTCTTACCCCCTTCCCTCCTGCCCCCCAACCCTCCCCGGCCTTCCCGCTGCAGTTTGACAATCTGTTTGAGGCAGCTCTGCCTCTGTATCTATTATTGTTCAAAAGTTTATAATGGTCTCTATTATCCATGAATGAGTGAGATCATGTGGTATTTTTCCTTCATTGACTGGCTTATTTCACTTAGCATAATGCTCTCCAGCTCCATCCATGCCGTTGCAAATGGTAAGAGTTCCTTCTGGTTTATTTCTTATAGAATTTTTAGTTTAATGTAATTCCACAAGAAAGATTTCTTGGACTAGATAACAATTCTTAGTCTAAAAAGATAGTAATAATGGTGAAATACAGAAAGTCTTCCTGAATAATCAATGGAAAACTCACAGGAGAGAATCCTGATACCCAAGGACTAAAGGTGGAGACGGCGTAGAGACTGGTAGGGGGGGCGGAGGCGCCAAAGGGCTGGCCTGGCACCTACAGATGGCAACTGAAGTCCCAGAGAGATATCTCAGCTGTGGGGAGGGAGCCATTGAGAACTCTGGGATCTAATCCCGAAGCTGGGCTCCTCAGCGGAGAGCACCAACTGAGGAGGGTACCCACATAACATCTGGCTGTGAAAAGCAGTGGGGTGCTATCTGCAGGCAGTGGCAGCTGAAAGTTTGGGCACCCTCTTAAAGGGCCAATGCACAAAAATTCCCCATGGAGTCACTCACCTTTTGCTCTGGCAGAGGGAGGGTGAAGCAGACTGGAGTGGTGAGAGCAGAACCCAGGACTGGGGACTCGGGCAATAGAGCTCAGAAGGCAGACACCCCAAGTTTCCTGGGCGGAGTCATTCCCTCACACAGCGGAGAACATCTTTCCCACATAGACATCTACCTTGCTTGGGGGGAAGACAGTCAACACACACTATTGGAAAACGCCTTGCCCTGAAGCCACTTAAGAGATTAAAAGTAACAATTAGCCTCATGGAGTCACTCACCTTTTGCTCTGGCAGAGGGAGGGTGAAGCAGACTGGAGTGGTGAGAGCAGAACCCAGGACTGGGGACTCGGGGAATAGAGCTCAGAAGGCAGACACCCCAAGTTTCCTGGGCGGAGTCATTCCCTCACACAGCGGAGGACATCTTTCCCACATAGACATCTACCTTGCTTGGGGGGAAGACAGTCAACACACACTATTGGAAAACGCCTTGCCCTGAAGCCACTTAAGAGATTAAAAGTAACAATTAGCCTCCAGGCCAGTGGTTCTCAACCTTGGCTGCACATTAGAATCACCTGGGAATCTTTTTAAAATCCTGATTTCTGGGCCTCGTCCTCCGGAAATTCTGTTTCTTTGTTATGGGGTGGGGCCACAACATTAGTAACAAAGAAACAGAATTTCCAGAGGATGAGGCCCAGAAATCAGGATTTTAAAAAGATTCCCAGGTGATTCTAATGTGCAGCCAAGGTTGAGAACCACTGCTCCAAGCAGAAGCAACTGCCCCACCCTGTTGATAAAACTCTCGCCACACCTGAGGACAATTGCCTGGGAAGCAATTCAAGTTGGAATCCTACTACAGTATTCAAAATAGATGGTCAAATAAAGCGATTCCCAGACAAAAGAAGGCTAAAGGAGTTTATCACCACCAAGCCAGCATTACAAGAAATGCTAAAGGGATTGTTGTAAGGGATTGCTGAGAAGAAGCAGAGAGAGAAACCTAGCCATACAGAATTTAAATGGCTATAAATAAGTCCTTCTCAATAATAACCCTAAATGTAAATGGATTAAATGCTCCAATCAAAAGGTGTAGGGTAGCTGAATGGATACAAAAACATGACCCAACTATATGCTGTTTACAAGAGACTCATCTCAAAGCAAAAGACACACACAGGATGAAAGTGAAGGTATGGAAAAAAATTTTCCATGCAAATGGAAAAGAAAAAAAAAAGCTGGAGTAGAAATACTCGTATCCGACAAATTAGACTTTAAAAGCATCATTCTAATCGAAATAAGCCAGTCAGAGAAAGGTAAATATCATATGATCTCACTCTTTTGTGGAATATAATCTATATATATAAAAGCCCAGCAACCGTTATGGCAGAACAACCAGAATGACCAGAACGACTGGTGGCTGTGACGTGCACTGCGGCAGCCAACCAGCCTGATGCGGGCGGTGATCGGCGCTCCCTCCCGGCCAGCCCAGCCCCTGATCGGCCCCCAACACCCCTAAATCATTGCCACACTCCCTGGTGCATGTACGTTTAGTGCAAGCACAAGAAAATAATTACCAGTCCCTTCTGACCCCAACCAGAGTCTCCAGAGGGCTCTGCTGATACTGCAGCCAAGGTGTGGAATTCTCCCTCCACGGCCCACAGCCCAGGAGACCTTCCAAGTTAGCCAAAAAGGCAACCTAAGCATTAAGGGGATGGTGGCCCTTTGCTGAGGAATGTAGAGAGGCTGGGTGAGTATTTTGTGAAATTGTGGTGCCTTGCAGATTAGGTGAGCTTTCAATCTCTCTTTAAATGGGGCAGCAAAGAGGACCTGCAAGCTGCCAGGAGCAACATCAAAGGGTAGGAACATTCAACAACAGAAAAACTTTTAAATAAACAGACATGAAGATCATATTGAGAAACTGAGGGCAGAGCCCCGGAAAGAACGCAAAAATCATTAAAGGGCCATCAACCATCTTGATATACGTTTGCAAACAACACCTAAACAACTTCATCTCATGGCACATGAAATGCAGAACAGTTCTGTTGTGGGTTTTCTTTTGGCCATCATTAAAGTATAATTAGATCCAGCTGGAGGAAAGCTATAGCTTCCAACGTTAGACCCCATGGCCGGCCCCACCCCCGATCGGCCCCCATGGGGTCTGGCCGGATGGGCCCCACCCATGCACAAATTCGTGCACCAGGCCTCTAGGAACAACATAAACTGATGAATAAAAAAGAGCCAGAAGGAAAAGATATTCTAGAATATAATAGAAGTAATCCTGTTATTTGCAGATTTTTAATATTTCCTACAACTTTTGTGATATCATACTATGTTAGTACAGTTTTGGTAATATTATTATACTTAAAATCCTTTTATTCTTGAACTATTAATGTTTATTGCCTGTAATATTATTATATGTAAGATCATTTTTCTTTTTTTAGAGCATTTTTCTTGAATAATTGGTGTTTATTGCATGTAATATTATTATATTTAAGATCGTTTTTGTTGAGATATTAATGTTTATTGTATGTAACATTATTATATTTAAGATCGTTTTTGTTGAGATATTAATGTTTATTGTATGTAACATTATTATATTTAAAATCGTTTTTCTTGAAATAAAAAAAACTGGGGGAAAAAGATAGTCATAATGACTTAATTTGAACTAAATTTTTATCTTCTAGAATTTCACTAAATAAATCACAGTAATCAGTGGGGGAAGAAAGAACTCGGGACCATGCTTGCTATTATTATTATTATTATTATTATTATTAACAAAGCCTAATTTTTGGCTCCTCTCATTGACTCATCGTGGCTTCTCTGGAACAAGCTATGCATAGTGTTGCCTCCAGGCCTTTCTGCAAGATGTTCCTTCAGCCTAGAATGATACCGCTCCACCATCCCTGCTTTCCGGATCCTTCCACACATCACCTCTTCCCAGTCCTTCCTGGTCCTCTCCAGCTAGAACCACCTCTCCTCTACACCTGGCCTAACCCTCATCTCCTCCTGCAGCATAATACGCACAAGATGTATGTCCGTCGTCCCTGCTCTGAGAACTTCGGCTGTGCGTTTCCTAAGGACAGGCATGGTGTCTTATCTCTTTATGACCCACCAATGCTGTCACTCGACACAAAAAAATGCTTGTGGAAAGAAAGCAAGAAAAAAGGAAAGCAAAGAGGGAGGGGAGGAGGCGCAAGTAAGAAAGATGAAGAGAAAGGAGAGATGAAAGTGAATTAGAGATGATGGCAAGAGAGACTTTAAGAGAAACCATCCCCCACTCCGTTGCTCTTCTAACAACTTCGGGGAGAAGAACATGGAGACTGGAGATGGGTAATTTGCAAGTCTTCAGGGGTCTTATTCTCATTCCTTGACCAGCGGCTTTGCATTGAACGCGGCTTTGAAAACCTCACAGTGGCTCTGGACTTGCTCTGTAGTCTCTCTGAAGCCCAGTTTCCTCATCTGTAATAGAGATAATGATAGTACTTATCTAATTGGGTTGTTGTTGTGAGGCTCAAATGAGAAAATGACTGGAAAACCCTTGGTACCTGCTCCATAGGAAGGACTCAGTAAGTGCTGTGTCATGATGGTGATAGTTTGATGATTCCAAGAATTCCAGACGTGTTCGAACAAAGGGCTGGACACTGCCGGGGAGGGGAGGTGCCTGCTAGGCTTGGAGAGATGCCTATTGTCCTAGTGCCCGGCCCAGTGGCCACCGAGAGGTCACCCCTTGTTTTCTCCTGGGCCTTCCCATCCCCCCAACCCCACAAGATACACAATAAAGACTTCTGATTGCTTGATTACAGGAAACGGATACACAATTAATTTCAATTTGAGACTCACCCCCCTACCCACCTTTCAAAAAGAATTGAACACCCTATTCCAATTTACACACTGAACCAACATGGAATTTTCCAGCGGGTTCTGAAGCCTTTGAAGTGACCAGACCAGACTATTGATTTATTTCCAACTACCTCTCTCTTTGAACCCAGAAGGGTCAAGGTTAATTATATAATAAAACACACTGTGCCCAGCTGCCCCCTCTGAGGGCACAGGGAGCCCCCAGACCTTCCCGAACAGACTAGCAGTAGATCGTATTTCTGATCCCTTCCCGGAATTCATTTCCTTCATCAGGGCCCATTAAGAAGAAGAAGCAAAAAAAAACACCAAAAAACACCCGACCCCTCATTTCCTCCCTGAGAGATAAATTTTAATTTGCTGGAAAGCAACAAAGGGGATCTAAGCCAGGCTTCCAGGCTGCACCCTGCCGCTGAGAAACCTTGCTGGGAGCACCTACTATGGGGCTGGCTGGGAAATGGAAGGGGGGCGGGGGGTGTTGAGGGAAGAAAGGAATGCGATGACCCCCAGGTCTGCTTCCCCCCTGGGGTACAGGCCCCCAGAGGGACTGCCAGCCTTTTGTTAAGCCTTCCTTGCTGGCTGAAGTGAGCTATCCCACTGGCCACAGCTTCTCCTGTGGGTGCTCAGCCAGCCCCCCACAGCACGCGAGGGCCACCTATTGTCATCCCACTTTCCCGGATGACGAGGCAGGCTCTGAGCGGTCACAGAATGGTTCCAGTTACCCCAGGTCGGAGGCGGGGAGCCAGGACTGGAACCTAAGCTTCTGTTCTCCTGTTACACAATAGATCCTCTTCCCGGCCTCCTCTCACCCCAGGGAGACAACATCGTAAAGGTTTTTTATTTCCATCATCAAAAGAAAAAAATAAAAGATTCAAAACTATTATCAGTATATAGTCCATAATCCAATGTCCCCAACCATCCCAACAACGTTCTCCTCGGCTTTGTTTTCCCAGCCCAGGACCCAACCACGACTCACCCGCTCTCTCAGTTGTCATGGCTCTTTACTCCCCCCTGTTCCTGAATAGCTCCGGCCGTCCCTGTTTTTCCTGCCATTGACATTTCTAAACGGACAAGGCCAGTTGTCCTGCAGAGTGACCTGCAGTGTGGATTTGTCTCATGTTTCTTCCTGACCAGAGAGCAGATAATATTTTTATTATAAACAGTTTACATTTGTGTTTGTTGTTAATCTCACCCGAGGATATTTTTTCTATTGATTTTTAGAGAGAATGGAAGAGAGGGGTGAAAGTGGTGCGGGGAGGGGAGAGAGAAAGAAACAGTGATGTGTGAGAGACACATCTATTGGTTGGCTCCTGCATGGACCCTGACCGGGGCTGTACCCTGACTGGGGCTGGGGATTGAACCTGCAACCCAGATACCTGCCCTCGATCGGGAATCGAACCTGTGACCTTCCAGGTGCATAGGCCTATGCTCTAACTACTGAGCAACGCTGACCAGGGCAACAGTTTACATTTTAGGGCATCTGGAAGCCAGCTGTTTTTGATGAGGGACCCAGGATTTTCAGGTCAAAAGCCAATGCTTGTTCTCTGGCCCCCTGGAGGCTCTCAGTGCGGAGGGAAGGAATGTGAATGGTTCTGCATGGGGGTGCCATTAGCATGAGCCCCTGGGGGAGCAGGGTCTCTGGGGCTCTTCCAACTTCACAGGTTGCAGCATAGAACCTGGAAGGAAATCCATCCAACACAGCCCGAGATACACTTTCGGTTTCTTCTCACTGTTTGTGTCCGGGCAATACCACCTCTGCCTCCATGACTGTGTGACTCTCAGGCAGAATCAATGCCCTTTAGTTCCCCCTCTCTGCTCCCATAACCCTTCGTTGCTGCCTTGTTGCATGGTTTGTCTCAATCTGGAGGTTGCTGTGGAGCTCTTACTGCCCCTGTACGTTCAGGGCCAGTCCGGTGCCCACTATAGAAGGTTCTCCATAAATATTTGCCAAAAGGAGTTGTAACCCAAAGAAAACCAGTCTGCCTTGTGATCGACCTTAGTTTTACCTTTGAAAGAAAATGCAACATCCAAAGTCAAACTGAAAAGCTGTTTAGGTCTTTGCTGACCGTCCTGGAAGGAGAAAGGATTACATTAGAGACCATTCACCAAAGAGGCCTGAGTATTCCCTTTGCCCATCTTTCTCCCTGTAGACCCACGGCTCTTCCTTCACCTCCAAACCTCTTTCCCCAGATCCAGACTATTCTGCATTTTCTCTCAGTCTTGCCCAAATCCCTCTTCCCTCTGGATGAATTTGGTTCTTCTTCAAGTAGCTCTGTGTCCTCAAATTTTCTTTTATTAATTTAAGTTAAACAGGCAATACACAAACACGCTCCTCTTGCTAAAAAAAGAAGTAATAAAGTGTTATGTTACTTCCCCTCTCAACCACTCCAAGCCCAGTCCCTTCTCAGGGTAACTGTTATCAGCATAAGGTGTTCTTCCAGGCCTCTTTTTCTTTTCTTTCTTTTTAAATATAGTTTTACTTATTTCAGAGAGAGGAAGGGAGAGAGAAATGCCCCCTATTGGGGATTGAGCCCGAAACCTGGGCATGTGCCCTGACTGGGAATCCAACAGTGACTTCCTGGTTCATAGGTCGATGCTCAACCACTGAGCAATACCAGCCAGGCAGGCCTTTTTTTTAAAAATGTAATTATAGACTTCCATCTGCATCTAAGTCAAACAAATTGTATACTGAATAATGCCATTTATATCTCCAAAATGTTTCTAATTTCCAGTGCTGTGATGGACATCTTGCACTGGCTCCCTGTGCTCATCAGCATGAGTTTCTGTAGAGTAGAAATAAGAGGATTTGCATGGAGCCCAGGCTAGGAATCTCACTGGTGAGGCCGCTGGCTGCCAGGATCAAGGCCGTTTCCTGGTGCAGGAGCTGGGAGTGGTGTAGTCAGATCTGGATGCTGTCAACCTTAACAGCCGTGGGCATGCTTAGGGCGACAGTGTATAGTCCCTTCCAAGTTGGGGTGAGTCCTTGGGTCCTGAACTTCTTTACCCACACCGAGTCCCCAGGCTGGAAAAGATGTACAGGGTCCAAGGTGGCACTGGCAGGGCGTCTCAAACAAGCTTATGGGTGGCTCTCTGGGTATTCTGCAGAGCCTGCAAGGCCTTGAACAAGGAATGGTTATGACTTTTAGCTTTTAATTCCTCCCCTAACTTTGGGTAAGATAGGGGGAGGTCTACCAAACATGATTTCAAAAGGAGAGAACCCCTCCCGGTTGGGGGTACACCTGGCCTGTAAGTAGGCAAAGGCAGGAGGTTGGTCCAGTTTTCACCGGTTTCTGGGATAAATTTACTTAAAGTCCTTTTAGAGTCCTGTTCATACCTGGCCTGAATTTGTGGCCAGTATGCACAATGGAGTTTCCAATTTATGCCTAAGACTTGAGCTATACTTCGAGATACCTTGGCTACAAAGGTGGGGCCGTTATCTGATCCTATAACTGCTGGTAGATCGAATCTAGGTATAATCTCCTGGAGTAATTTCTTGACCATTATAGAGGCAGTTTCTGTCCTGGTGGGATAGTCTCCAACCCATCCCGAGAAAGAGTCTATAAAAACTAGCAGGTACCTATACCCTGGTGCCGGTGGCTTCATCTCTGTGAAATCTACCTCCCAATGCTCTCCTACCAGCTGTGACCAATTCATTCCTTCAAATCCTTCTAATTTTTAGAGTTTCTTTTTCTAGCTGCTGCCTTTTAAGCCCCGCGCCCCCCCCCCCCAACAGAACACGGTGAAAAGTGTCCATGGAGGCCTTGTCCTGGGGGTTCTTGGGTCTTATTGGGGCACAGGGAGGCACAAGGAAATTTCCCTCCTTGCCACTGCAGCAGCAGCGGCCGCCTATTCACAATAATGCCTCAGAGGATGAGAGGAAATTACAACCCCGGTGAGCAGAGGGCACGGGGGATGGGAGCCGGATAGGCAGAGGCGGGGAGCTCAGTGCAGGGTCCCCAGGTGACGAGTGGAGGTGCTCCCACCATGCCACGGGGTGGGGAAAGGCATTTTCGTCTGGCAGTCCTTTTCTCTCTGTTTCTGCTGGGAAAAGCACTTGCCTCCAGCCAGCGACGGGTGGCATGATGGGGGCCAGCGGCCCTTACGCTGGCCAAGGGGAAACATGCCCTGCATATTACAAAGCGCTCCTGTGGCAGTGGGTTGGGTACCAGGCCCCTGCCATCGTACCCGTCCCCTGTGACAGAGCAGCGATCAGGCCTCTCCCAAGGGAGTGCACTGGAAGGGGATATCAGCCCCTCCTCTGCTAGCAACAACAGGTACCGAACCCTTTCAGTACATTTGACCAGCTTCATTCCCGGCCACTTTTACAGATTCCAGGGCCCTTTAACCAGCAAGCCAAATGACACTGGCCTGTATTATTTCCCATTGTGAGTTAGAGGAAGACAATTCCTGTGGAGGAAAATGACTCTTAGTCGGCCTGGAAAAGAAGGCAGAGGATGACAAGGGTGCAGGGAAATTTTACTAAAAGCCTGGAGGGTCTCCTGAAAGAAAAGATCCTTAATTCAGCACAAGCAGGGGGCGGGGCCCATAAAATCTCTCTGCCCTGTGGCGCTGTGAGCCCCACCCCTGACTGTCCCAGTCAGACAAGAAAAGCCACAAATACCTGTAAATCTACCCCAGAATTCCAAAATTTCAACCTAACAGAGCAAAATCACAGAGCAAATCAAAGTCCCTAGTAAACAAACATAGACAGAAATTTTTACTAGTTAGGCGGGCCAATTCCACCTCTGACCCAGAGCCGCTCAGGGCGTTTTGCTATCTGTCAGAGCATTCAGCCTTAAAGAAATCAAGCGTGTGTTTTTTCTCACAGACTTCCACACTTACATGAACAAATAATTATACCTAGGCAGAAAAACAAGCATCAAACAAACATCTGCACCTACACCCTTTCAGTGAACAAGTACTTTTACAGTCTTGGGGTCTTGAGCAGAGAACAGGAACACTGCCTAAATCCCCTGATGGGGGCCTGACAAGAACAAATGTGGGGGCCTTTGGGGGGTATAAAGTCTCCATTCTTCGTAGATGCAAAAAGACACAGGCTCAGTTAAGGTAAAGATTGACCTTGTCTGGGAAGATACCAGCCTAGGAGGTGACTATCCACCGTAACTGCTTTTAGTGAAAGTTTTAATTTCAGACCCTCCTTTGTGGTTACTTTAGGTCTTTGAGTTTGCAAGACTGCCATGCAGGCCTCCCCTGAGTTTGTCAGGTCAGCATGTGGCCCCTTTTGTCCACACTGGGCACGTGCTTTGTGAATCTAACCAGCCACCAAATGATCCCTTACTGGACTGTGCAGCCTTATTCTCTCTGGCAGTCTACGAGAGGACCAGGACTGTCTTGCTCGAGCAGCTTCTGTTTTTCCCAAGGCTGCTCTGAGAGCCAAAGAGAGAATCCAGGAGCTTTGCCCATTGGCAAGTAGCTAGTTCAATCCCAACAATCTTAGCTGATTTAGAAATGATTTAATAGTTTCCCTTAGACAGCACAGACTAGGGGCCAAGCATCCTTAGTACTAAATCTATGAGGTAGATACTGTTATCATCATATCTGCTTCACAAATTGAGTAACTGAGGCATAGAGAAGTTGGGTAACTTGCTCGAGGTCACACAGCTAGGAAGTGGAAAAACTGGGATCAAAAGCCAGGCCATGTGGCTCCAGGGCACTGTACCACACTGCCTTTCAAGCTTTAATATGGGCGTATCACTCTCATCATTAGGCACATATATTTGTTTTCCAAAGCACTATTCTTATTCTGTTATTTCACCTGAATCTTTCAATGACTCTGTGGGGGACAGGAAGGCCCAACTTAGAGATGAGAAAGCTAAGGCTCAGAGAGAGATCACCCAGGGTTACAGCATAACAGGCACAGGTTTCATCTCAAGAGGGAAGAGGAAGGAAAAGAAATGCCCCACAATTTAATGCCCAGACTCTACAGTGTCAATATGTTGTAGGCGGCGGAAATGGCACCAGTTGTCTGACCAGCAAAGTCAGACCAAATCTGGGTTCAGCACCTCGGAACTTGGGTTCTGGCTAGGAAAGAAATCAGGGCAAGACCCAAAATGTAAGAGAACATTTATTGGATAAATTACAGGGGTAGAAAAAGTAATTCCTGGAAGAAATGGGCTTAGGAAAGGAGTTATGGAGGTAAATGAAGGGCCCTTGGAGCTTGGGAGTGAGGAAGCTAATGGTAACCTGCCTGGGGCAGAGAGAGGAGGGTGGGGGGAAGGGAAAGGGAAAGGCATGGCCTAGCTCCCTAGTGGGAGAGCACCTTGGGGTCTTGGTCCTAAGGGTTCTAAGAGTGGAGATTTTAGGGGAGGTCCCAGGGGAAGATCTCAATAGAATATTCAGTAGCTGTGGACGAAAGGGACCACAAGCTGACCTGAGCAAGCTCAGGGGAGGCCTGCATGGCGGTCTTGCAAACTAAGAGACCTAAAGTAACCACAAAGGATGGCCTGAAATTAAATTTTAACTAAAAGCAGTTATAGTGGGTAGTTATCTCCTACGCTGGTATCTTCCCTGACAAGGTCAACCTTTACCTTACCTGAGCCTCTCTGTCTTTTTGTATGTTATCCATAATAACATACCCTTGAAATGTCTAGGTAACTTGTAACTTCACTTTTTCTAGACCCCTTGGGGCATAATCTAATGTGCCTGGGTGCCAGGACAGATACCACAAATTCCTTCACTATCATGTTAATTGTTCCTGCACCCACCTAAGTATGTGTCTATCATTTTACTTTTTATCCAATCCAAGGGGTTTCCCCACTTTCTCCTGCTTCTCTAGTCTATCACCAATGGATTTCAGGATTTCATGTAACCCATCGTAGTCCCTCCTTTGATTGCAATATATAAATATTGATGTAATCCGAAATTTTCCAGAGCATTATCTCAATTCATTGAGGTTCTGCTTCCTAGCAAATGTCAACAGATTGGTTCAAATAAACTCACAAAAATTCCTTACAGGTTTCAATTTTTTTTTATGTTAACGTAGCTTTCCTGGAGTGTCCATTCAGGGTTGTGGTCTCCACTGATTGATTGGCTGGCACCAGGGCAACGGGTGTGTGTGTGTGTGTGTGTGTGTGTGTGTGATTATTCCATGCAGCCAGTGGCTGGATTTGTTACTTCTGGGCCTGGAGCTGAAATCCAACTTGAAGCCTAGATGTTAACTCTAGGGAGGAAAGACCAGGGGGTCTAAATTGCTTGACCAGCAGATACTCTAGCGGAGGGAAAGTCACCCTGGGGGCTTTGAGAAAAGGCTCACCTGTCCAAATTTCAAATGATGGACTAGCAAACAGAGGCATGGTGAAAATGAGATTTTAATAACACTCCTGAGAGTGGATACCCATTGTACAGGAACATATTGATGTTTCTTTTTTTCTTTTTCTTTTTTTTATCTTTAAATTCTTTATTAGTTAAGGAATTACAAATGTGTCCTCATCCCCCCCCCCCATTAACCCCTTCTTTTTTTTCTTTTTTTTTAAATTAAATCTTTATTGTTCAGATTATTACATTTGTTCCTCTTTTTCCCCCCCATAACTCCCCTCCTCCCAGTTCCCACCCCACCCTCCGCCCTCACTCCCCACCCACTGTCCTCATCCATAGGTGCACGATTTTTGTCCAGTCTCTTCCCGCATCTCCCACACCCCTTTCCCCCCCAAGAATAGTCCATTCTTTTTCTATGTCCCTGATTGGCTGGTGAGCAGGAGAAGCTGGAGGCCACCAAGCGCTACCGCATGCCCGAGGAGGCCCGAGGACCACCAGCGCCAGCTGTGGATCTGGTGGAGGAGGAATCGGGCGCCCCTGGGGAGGAGCAGCGGCGCTGGGAGGAGGCCCGGCTGCGGGCCGCTGCCCTGAAATTTGGGGCCCCAGACGCTGCCTGCCAGGAGCCCAAGTATCAGCTGGTGCTCGAGGTAGAGGACACCATCGATTTTTTCCGGGCCGCTCAGCTGCAGGGCGCGGAGGGGCCCTCAGCTCCACCCGCTTCCACCCAGGCCCCGCAGGAGGAGTGCTTGCAGGCCGTCTGCCGCAGCCTCCTCGTGTTCCTCTTGCGCCAGGAGCTCCTGGCTGCCATCGCTAGCCACCAGGTCCTCATCATCGAGGGCGAGACGGGCTCGGGCAAGACCACCCAGATCCCGCAGTACCTCTGGGAGGAGGGCTATGCCAAGAAGGGCCTGAAGATTGCCTGCACTCAGCCCAGGAGAGTGGCCGCCATGAGTGTGGCCGCCCGAGTCGCCCGCGAGATGGGCGTGAAGCTGGGGAACGAGGTTGGCTACAGCATCCGCTTTGAGGACTGCACGTCCGAGCGAACAGTCCTGCGCTACCTGACCGACGGCATGCTGCTCCGCGAGTTCCTCTCTGAGCCCGACCTGGCGAGCTACAGTGTGGTGATGGTGGACGAGGCTCACGAGCGGACCTTGCACACGGACCTTCTCTTCGGGCTGATCAAAGACGTGGCTCGCTTCCGACCCGAGCTCAAGGTCCTGGTGGCTTCGGCCACGCTGGACACTGCCCGCTTTTCCGCCTTCTTCGACGACGCCCCCGTCTTCCGAATCCCTGGACGCAGGTTCCCAGTCCACATCTTCTACACCAAAGCTCCGGAGGCCGACTACCTGGAGGCCTGCGTCGTGTCTGTGCTGCAGATCCACGTGGCCCAGCCCCCGGGGGACGTTCTGGTGTTCCTGACGGGACAGGAGGACATCGAGGCTGCCTGCGAGATGCTCCGGGAGCGCTGCCGCCGCCTGGGCTCCAAGGTCGGCGAGCTGCTGGTGCTGCCCATCTATGCCAACCTGCCCTCCAACGTGCAGGCCCGCGTCTTCCAGCCCACGCCCCCAGGGGCACGCAAGGTGGTCGTGGCCACCAACATCGCCGAGACTTCCCTCACCATCGAGGGCATCGTTTATGTGCTGGATCCAGGCTTCTGCAAGCAGAAGAGCTACAACCCCAGCACCCGCATGGAGTCGCTCACGGTCCCGCCCTGCAGCAAGGCCTCGGCCAATCAGCGAGCCGGGCGGGCCGGCCGCGTGGCTCCAGGCAAGTGCTTCCGCCTGTACACCGCCAGGGGTGGGCAAACTTTTTGACTCGAGGGCCACAATGGGTTCTTAAACTGGGCCGGAGGGCCGGAACAAAAGCATGGATGGAGTGTTTGTGTGAACTAATATAAATTCAAAGTAAACATCATTACATAAAAGGGTACGGTCTTTTTTTTTTTTTAGTTTTATTCATTTCAAACAGGCCCGATCCGGCCCGCGGCCGTAGTTTGCCCATGGCTGGCTGGGCCTATCAGCACGAGCTGGAGGACACCACGGTGCCGGAGATCCAGAGGACCAGCCTGGGCAACGTGGTGTTGCTGCTCAAGAGCTTGGGGATCCACGACCTCCTGCACTTTGACTTCTTGGACCCCCGCCCTGTGAGACCCTGCTGCTGGCTTTGGAGCAGCTCTATGCTCTGGGAGCCCTCAACCACCTCGGGGAGCTCACCACGATCGGTCGAAAGATGGCCGAGGTGCCGCTGGACCCCATGCTGTCCAAGATGATCCTGGCCTCCGAGAAGTACAGCTGTTCGGAGGAGATCCTGACAGTGGCCGCCATGCTCTCCGTCGGCGACTCCATCTTCTACCGACCCAAGGACAAGGTCGTCTTCTACCGACCCAAGGACAAGGTCGTCCACGCCGACAACGCCCGGGTCAACTTCTTCCTCCCGGGTGGGGACCACCTGGTTCTGCTAAACGTGTACACTCAGTGGGCCCAGAGCGGCTACTCTTCCCAGTGGTGCTATGAGAACTTCGTCCAGTTCAGGTCCATGCGCCGAGCCCGGGACGTGCGGGACCAGCTGGAGGGGCTCTTGGAGCGGGTGGAAGTCGGTCTCAGTTCCTGCCAGGGGGACTCTATCCCTGTCCACAAGGCCATCACTGCCGGCTACTTTTACCACACAGCACGGCTGACTGGCAGCGGCTACCGCACAGTGAAAAAGCAGCAGACAGTGTTCATTCCCCCCAGCTCCTCCCTGTTTGAGGAACATCCTCGCTGGCTGCTCTACCACGAACTGGTCTTCACCGCCAAGGAGTTCATGAGACAGGTTCTGGAGATCGAGAGCAGGACTCAAAATTCTGCATGCCAACCCTAATTTTTTGAGAACATATTACGCCTACTTGATATCTCTTAAGGTGTACGTATGTGAAGAACCTTCTTGAAATAATAAAATTCATTCGAGCGACAAAAACACAGTAAATGATGATGAAAAATACATTTATTTTTTAATGTATACATGTACACTGATAGTCC
>NW_005355159.1:421107-427497 GCF_000412655.1 Myotis brandtii
AAGTCGATATAAGAAAAAATTGTAAATGGAAGATTATAAGAGAGGGTTTCCCGTGCCAGCAAAAGTTACTGGTGTGCCATGTTTTGCACGCGTGCCAGGGGTTGCCCACCCCAGAGCTAGTCTAAAGAAAAGGGATGTCAACAGGACTGGGCATCAGCTCCTTCTCCTTCACCATATTATCATTTATTTTATTTATTTATTTATGTAATATATTTTATTGATTTTTTACAGAGAGGAAGGGAGAGGGATAGAGAGTTAGAAACATCAATGAGAGAAAAACATTGATCAGCTGCCTCCTGCACGCCCCCTACTGGGGATGTGCCCGCAACCAAGGTACATGCCCTTGACCGGAATCGAACCCGGGACCTTTCAGTCCGCAGGCCGACGCTCTATCCACTGAGCCACACAGATCAGGGCCGTTTATTTATTTTTAATTTAAATTCTTTATTGTTGAAAGTGTTACATATGTCTTTGCCTCTCCCCTCCCCCCACCCCCTTGTCCATGTTATTTTAATCCATTAATAAAAATAGTTTTCTGGAATAGAAAGGGTTGGTACCAGGTGGTTCTTTCTGGCCATTATTAAGGACTCTGTGGGAAGGTGTAAGGCCTGTATCCTGACAGCGTCCCGGCCATGGTTTGTTTGGTGAAGGGGAGCTGCATGGTGACTGTGAGCACTGACTCTTGGACCCTTTCCCTTCTGTTCCCCAGGCAGTTACCAGCTCTGTACTGTAGATGAGCCTGGGAAGACACATGAGCATTTCTTTAATTATTGTCAGCTGAATCCAGCGGCGTTTGCAAAGCCACCTCCTGGAAACACGTCTTGCAAGAGGCAGGAGTGTCGTCAGCTTGACCTTCATCCCAGGGGTCAGGGGGTGGGTTTCGTTATGTAAATCCAGCCAAGCACCCAAGAATGTACATAATCTCCTTTGTCTTGATCTTTAGTAAAACTTCTTGGTTCTTTACTGTATAAAATAAACGGGCTGTATTGGCTCTGGGTCCCTGTCTCTCCATCAGAGGACAGTGGTCCCACCCACCCGCAGCTTTTTCCTTCCATCTGTGTCTGTCTCTTTCATTTTCTCAATCCCCAGCAGCCCCTATTCAGGAACCGGACTGCTCTCTAGCCGGGCTGGACTCGGAAAAGAGAGAAATATTTACACTGTACAGTCTGAAAAGCCTGCCTTTTTAAAGTGGGAGGTCACTGTTCCTTTCTGTACTTGCGGTGCAGCCCTGGGAGAGGGACAGGACATGCAATGGATAGACCAGAAGGGAGGCTTGACACACAGCTAGCATTTGCCTGTGGTTAGTAGAAAATAAAAACCATTTTAAATAATAAAATAAATAAAATAATAAATGCATGGAAAAGAAATGGGCTTAGGAAACAAATTATAGAGGTAAAGGAAGCACCTTTAGAGCTTGGGAGTGAGGAAGGAAATGGTAAGTGCCTGGGGCAGGGTGGGGAGGGAAAAGCAGGGGCATGATCCCAGGAGGGGAAACCCCTGGGTACTCCTTCCATAAGGTTTTAAGTGTGGAGATTTTAGGGGAGGTCCCTGGCAAAAATTTCAATAGAATATTCAGTAGCTTTTCAGGACTGTGATCTCCACTGACGGATTTGCTGGGGTCTTTATTTCATGCAGCTGGTCATTATTCCATGCAGCCAGTGCTGGTTTTGTTGCTTATCTGGGCCTGGAGCTGAAATACAACTTAAAACCTAGATGTTATCTTTAGGGAGGAAAGGCCAGGGGGTCCAATCCTCTTACCAGCAGAAATGCTAGGTGAGGGGAAATCACTCTGGGGGCTAGGTCCCACTCTACAATTGATTGGCCATTGCTAGTCACCTGGGGCTTTCCATTCTGGTGACTTTCCGTATCTGACCCATCTTCCTTGCTCTGCTCATGTCTGTCTAACTACCTACAAGTCCAACCCGTTTTTAATCAGATGGCAATGGAAAAGCTCCCCCAGGCCTGTCCCCACTCACCTCTGTTTATTCATTTCCTCCCCCCCACCCTACTTCCTCCCTTGTGTCTTATTTCTTTATCTCCCACATCTAGTCAGCCAGCCATTCATGCTTTCAAGAAAGGTTTCTTGAACCCAGGAGGTGCCAGTTTTTGTGGTCAATGCCAGGGATATTGCTGTCAATGTTGGAATTCTCTCCTGAGAGGGCCAATACCGAGTCAGCAGCTACCATCTGCCTGCTGTCTACTCATACACTCTTCTCAATCCCACTCTCCCCCCACCCCAGTTATCCACAAGAGCCCCTTTTCTTCCTTCCTCCATCACACTGTGGCAGATACTGGGGAATGGTTAAAACTCATAAATGTGGGTGAATTGGTACCAGCAGTGGAGACCCAGAGCAGTACATTTGCAGAGGAAAGCCTGTATTCCATGCCTGCTGTCTTATCTGGAAAACCAGGCTGTAGTCCCATGAGTTCAGCCCATTCAGAGAGGCCAACTCCCCTGGGCCAGCAGGATGCCCCTTACCCAGCCTCACAGATCCCAAGAAACGGTGGCTCGTGACTTAGGGCAGAAAAGTGGGCAGGTTCCCAGACTCAGTGGTGCTGGGTGCATAGCATGCAGCACTTTGGATGAATGTGTGTGCGCGCACAAGTGTGAGTATGCACATATGTGTGCACCTGCACATGCATGTGCACACTATGTGTGCATGCATGTGTGGTGTGCGTGTGTGCTTGTGCATGCATGTGAGTGTGTGTCAGCATGTCCAGCCTGGCCATCTTGGTGTGACTATGCAGCCTTACTTTGGCTCTGCTGTGTCTTTCATGCCCACAGGGAGCCGTGTCTCAGTGAGGCCTGACCGCTGACCGGATCAGCTGTGTAACTGAAGGCCGGGGAATTCTGATCACAGGCAGTACTGTTTGTCTTCCTGCTCTTATCTCCACTCCCCCGGCCCAGAGTTTAGTATCATAAAATGTCAGCGCCTGGAGGGAAATTGGACATTGTCTAACTCAGGCCCTCCCCTGACATGCGGGAGATCAAACCCTAGAGAGGATACTCAGGCTTGGAGGAGGTCACCCTGCCAGTTAGAGGCAGAGCTAGGATAAGAATCCACATCCCCACACTCAGCTTCACACTCTTGGAGCAACCCCACTGCCCAGATTTTTGTCTGCCGCACAGTCTGCAAATGATAGACCAATGGTACCAGGCCGGGGATGAGGACTCACAGTGATAGGGAAGGGGTCTGGGAGCTGCTTCAATGCGTCCACACTGGGCCCTTCCCCACCACCCCCTCCTGCTTGGGCCAGCATTATACCTGCTCTGGGAGAGTATTCTGGTCTCCTCATGGTGATCAGAGCTTTAGTTTGTGGTCAGGTGTGCTTTTGAGAAATTAATAAATTCTTACCTGATAAATGCAATGGACAAAGCTCTTTCAATAGGTGGGGTTCATGAGAAAAAATAATACATGCTATCTTTGATGAAAGTCTTGGGAATGTCTTTGAAATGAATGAATGAAGGCTGACAGTATAACAGGAGCCTGGGAGAGATTGAACTTGAGTGGTTTTTGATTTCTTCATCAAAACGAAAAGGGCCAGAGAGTCCTCTGTGATACCTCAGGAGGTAAATTATCTTTGAATAATTGAAGAGGCATTTCTATGTCGGGAAAGGGGCTCCCCTCGACAACAACCAATTGTATTGGCAAGGGGGTATAATTAGAATTCCTGTGTGTTCTGGAGACCATCCTGGGCTGCCCTTGGAAAGGCTGGATGGGAAAGGATCATTTGAGGGGTAGCTCTGAAAGGAGAGGCAGCTGGCACTTGGCTGGTGTGGGACCCAGGGAGGACTGGGGGTTGAGGTTCTGGGCTACGAGGTGACTCTCCCATCCCTAACTGCTGATATGGGCCCTGAAGAAACACAACGATTGCCTGGGGCTACCTTGTGGGCTCTGCAGCAGGCTGAGAAGGAGGGAGGGATCCCTTCACCCCCGCTCCCCAAGACACCCAAAGTGAGGTGCCATCACTTAAGTGGAGGTCCCTGTCCTTAGTAACATCCTTGAGTGGTGTTTGCAGGTGACATGGTGTGGCCAGAGCAGCATCCATAGTTCTGGCTGCAGGAGCTGGCTGGATAGTGGGCCTTCGGTGTGGAAAGCACAAGTTACCTGAAGCTTCCAGAGTTTGGAACAGATATTGTGTGTGAAAGAGAGGGGAGAGGGAGAGGGAGAGGGAGGGGGAGGAGGAGAGGGAGGGGGAGGGGAAGGGATAGAGAGGCTGGTTCTGGCCTTATTTGCCTCCACCTTCTGGAGCAGGTCACACCTGTAATTGGAGACATAGGAAGGGGCTCTGCAGGAAGCCTCTGTGTTCGTATTTTGGAAGACTGGAACAATGTTTTATTTTGCATATCACTTTTCATTTTCCTTTGTACCCATCTTCTCATCTTCTTGTCACCACACCCTTTGCTGCAGGCAGGGAGAAATTTACCACCAGTTTCTCACAGAATTGGCTTCTCTTTAGACCACATAATGAGAGGTTGTCTTTCTCCTGCTGCTCCTTTCTGCATTTCCTGGGACCTACTACTACTCTTTTTTTAAAAAAAAATATTTTTATTGATTTCAGAGAGGAAGAGAGAGATAGAAACATCAATGATGAGAGAGAATCATTGATTGGCTGCCTCCTGCACACCACACCCCCTACTGGGGATCAAGACTGCAACCCTGGCATGTTCCCTTGACCGGAATCGAACCTGGGACCCTTCATCCCACAGGTCGACATTCTATCCACTGACCCAAACCGGCTAGGGCAACTATTACTCTTTCCATGGCCCTTGCCAAGGGCTACAGAAAAGATAAGCCTGAGATGCAGAATAGGGATAACATCCAGCAGAACATCAGAAGCTGGGTATGGTGACTTAAAATATCACTGTGATGAGGGTTTAGAAAGGGATAGTCTACCTTTCCCCTTTCCAAATGAATTTTTAAATTAGCTTGTTGAGTGCCACAGAAATTTCTCTTAAAGCAATAGAAAAACTATGTGGATGAAAGGGGCCACATGCTAACCTGACAAGCCCAGAGAAGGCCTGCATGGCAGTCTTGCAAACTCAAAGACCTAAAGCAACCACAAAGGATGTTCTGAAATTAAACTTTAACTACAAGCAGTTATGGTAAATAGTCCTAGGCCGGTATCCTCACTGACAAGGCCAACCTTTACCTTAACTGAGCC
Source organism: Myotis brandtii (assembly GCF_000412655.1). NCBI lineage: Eukaryota > Metazoa > Chordata > Mammalia > Chiroptera > Vespertilionidae > Myotis > Myotis brandtii. Next base: position 426,274 of record NW_005355159.1, read on the forward strand.
TATCTGTCTTTTTGCATCTATGATAACATATCCTTAAAATGTCTGAGTAACTTGTAACTTGCCTTTTTCTAGACCCCTTGGGGTACAACCTAATGTGCCTGGGTACCAGGACAGATACCACAAATTCCTTCATTGTTATTGTTATCATGTTACTTGTTGACTTAACTATCCTGCACCCACCTAAGTATGTGTCTATCGCTTTACTTTTTATCCTATTCCAGGGGTTTCCCCGCTTTGCTTTCTCCCACCTCTCTAATCTATCACCAATGGATTTCATGTAATTCACCCATGTCCCTTCCTTTGATTGCAATGTGTAAAAATAAATGAGAAACCGCCATTCTCTGGAGCATTATCCCAATCCCTTGAGATACTGCTTCCTGGCAATTGTTGACAGTTTGGTTCAAATAAACTCACAAAAATTCTTTATAGGTTTGGATGTTTTTATGTTAACAACTACAAAGAAAGGAAGCAGAGTATATTGAAGATATAACAAATTAGTGATGAAAAAATATGTGAGAGAGGATCATCAAATTCCTAATTCAGTTCCTTGAGAAAGGAAACTAATAAAATTGACAACTTCTGATAAGATTTATAATATAAAAAAAAATAGAAGTAATAAATAATATCAGGGAATGAAAAAAGGGGACATAATTACAGATACAGCAGAGACCTAAGTGATTAAAGAACAACTGTGTGCCAATGTGCTAATAAAATTTAAAACTGCAGGAAATAGACAGATGAAAGAAACCAAGATGGCGGCATAGGTAAACACCGGAAATTGCTGCCTCGCACAACTACTTCAAAACTACAACTAAAACACAAAGCAGACATCATCCAGAACCACAGGAAGGCTGGCTGAGTGGAAATTCTACAACTAGAAGGAAAGAGAAAAGCACACTGAGACTCAGAGGAGGTGCGGAAGTAAAGTGCAGAGGTACTGAGGCGCACGCGGAAAGGGCTGGCAACTGAGGACGCGGTTGTCTTTTTCAATTAGGAGGGAGTCTCAAGCTCCCAACTGCTCTGAACTCCAGTTCTGGGCGAGGCTCTGGGGACCCAGACTCATAGGGGGGGAAACTGGACTGTCTGGCATCGGTCAGAACTCGAGGGCGGCTTTCTCTCATAGGTGCTTGCAGTGATTACCGAGACACTGAGACTCGGGGCCTCTTAGGGTAGGACTGAGCATCAGCCCTAGCTGTTTGCTCTGCCCTGTTGATTCCCTGAGAC
>NW_005355159.1:429201-432342 GCF_000412655.1 Myotis brandtii
CCTATGGATGAGGAGAGTGGGGGAGTAGGGGGTAAGGGCAGAGGGTGGGGTGGGAACCAGGTGGAGGGGAGCTATGGAGGGAAAAAAGAGGAACAACTGTAATAATCTGAACAACAAAGATTAAAAAAAACTGCAGGAAATGTATATCTATGTTTTTTTTAAAAAAAGGAAATACTTTCCAGCACATTTTGTCTTTCATATCTTTGGTAATAAAACAAGACAAGGACAGTACAGTAAAGTAATATTTTTATAGGCCAATCTCACTAGAGAATTTAAATATAAAATTTTAATCACAATATTAGCCAACTGAGTCCAACAATATTTAAAACTATAATATGATCGCTGTGGCCAGTTTGGCTCAGTTGGTTAGAGCATCATCCCATGAACTGAAGAGTCCAGGTTCAATTCCCCATCAGGGCACCTACCCAGATTTTGGGTTCTATCCCCAGTTGGGGCTCATACAGAAGGCAATTGATGTTTCTCTCTCCCATTAATGTTTCTCTCCCTCTCCCTTCCTCTCTCTCTAGAATCAATGAAAAACATATCCTCGCTCAGTGTGTCTCAGTGGTTGAGGTCAGGCTTGATTCCTGTGAGGGCACATGCCCAGGTTGTGGGCTCGATCCCTAGTAGGGGGCATGCAGGAGGCAGCCAATCAATGATTCTTTTTCATCATTGATGTTTTTATCTCTCCCTTCCTCTCGAAATCAATAAAAAAAATTTTTAAGAAAAGCATATCCTCAGGTAAGAATTAAATATAAATATATTTATATATACAAAATTAATTATAAATATATATTGAATGTTTTCAGGGCCAACCTGACAGGTTGAGCCGGGCTGAGGTAGGGAGGTGGGAATTGAGAAAAGAAAGAAAGACAGGAAAGCAGGATTGGGAGGACTGCAGCTCTCAAGGAACTACAGCAAGTTTATTAGCCACACAATCCTATTTATACACAACACACTGAATAGGAGGTCTGTCAAGAGGAATGTATTCTTTGTTTCTCTTAATCTCTAAGGGAGAGACAGAGCAGAAGGACAAATTCTCAGTACAGCAAATCTCAGTAAAGAGTTACAGATTTCTTGGTAAGCCATGAAAGGCTGTTCTCATTCTACAAAGGTTGCTCTCATTCTACTGATAACCACCATCCAAACAAGTCTGGGAAAACTGTGTGGAAAGGGTCCCAGCCTAGCTAGCCCCTTCAGGTGCAAGGACCTTGTCAGCTTACACCTGGTCCCTGACAGATCCCCCTTCTTTGTTTTTTAGGCAAAGTTACTGGAAGTAAACAGAGAATAATGAGATCAAGGATAACAATAATTAATAGAGACCAAATAAAAGACTGTAATCTATGAAAGGACACAAGGCTTTAAATTTCATTAAAAATATTCTGTGCTACTTCGCTAGGAGGCAACAGAGCAGGACCTGCATCATTAATAGCTTGAATCTCTCCATGTAATCTACTGATATCTAAAGTAAAGTTAGTCTGATCCCAAACTTCTAACAGGTGGTTGCGAACTCGATTTCAATGCCACATAGTACCATTATATATCTTAGGGGTGACACAAATCCAATTAAATTCAGCAGGACTAGAAACAAAGTCTCAGCAGTTCGCTGTGCTCCTTGGCGAACGACCATAGCCTTGGCCTCCGTTGTCAGCTTCTTCAACTGTCCCCAAGTTGGTGGAGATGTCCTCAGAGTCGTCTGTGATCTCAGTGGCGGCGGTGGCGGCACAGGTGCTAGTGGACCGACTCGTAGCCTCTTGAATGGTGGAGTGAGTTCTTGTTCCACTTCGTCCTCCATCTCTGGATTGTTTTTCCTCTTGTCTTCATGGCTGGAGCATTCCTGATAGTTTCTCTCTGTTGCAGGAATCTACATGGTCTTGGAGTTGTTTTCTGAAAATATACAAACGTATTCTCGACCAAAGGTTAATAAAGGAAACTTTACTTGGGGTCCTATTTATTTTTGCTCAAATGAATTCCCTTTGGCTTATTTTGACACCACATAAGTTTTTCATGGGTGTCTTGCTGTTAGCATTACAAATGAAAAAATTTTTCTAGATGTAAATTAGCTACAGGATATTTTTCCTTACATGGTATTTTTCCACGATCCCCCCTTTTTTGATTTAATTATTAGGAGGATTTTTGGAAAATTTATAATGCAGTCTATATAACTTTAAATTTTATTTTTTTGCATAAAAAATATGACTGCTTTAAGTTCATTGCATGTTAAGCAATTTTTCCATGCAATGAAAATTTTGGTTAATACTTCTTTATTTGCCTTAGGTAATATTACCGTACAGATGATTACTGCTAGTATGGCAAGAAAGACATTCTCAGGCGGCAGGCGTCTTCTTTACCATGCCCTAAGTGGTCTCCGGGCTGTTTGTTGCCTGGCTCGTCCTCCTCCTGCTGGGTTATACTTGGAGAACTTTAATTTTTTTAAAAAAAATATTTTTCTTTTATTTCAAGTAAATATTAGTGGAAGATACTTCAAAATTTTAAAATTTCTCCTTTTTATTAAATTTAAGATAATATTTTTAAACAGTATTCCCTTTCGGCTTATTTGTATATACAGAGGGATTATGGGAAGTCTTCGGTAACTTTTTTAGAAGAATTTACTTTACTAGGATTCAATTGCTTACAAAGATACTGGCTTTTTATGGTAGGTACTTTTATTAATAAAGTTAGTAAATTTAGTAAAGTTTTATGTCTGATTCACGAAGTGTAAACGCTGCCCATCTCCAGCCTAATTTAAAATGTAGCGGCGAGGAGCTTTTGTTATTTTAAATTACATCTTAAAATTCTACTGCTGTATTTTAAGAAATATTAAACAAAATAACTTGTTTTGCCCTTTCTTAGAGGCAAAAACTTAAAATATATATTTATTAATTTTTATTTGATAAAGCTTTCCATGTGATTTCAAGTATATTAAATTTGGTTAAATTAAAAAATCCTTTAAAAAGAGAGAATAAATTTTTGAAAACATTTCAGGGCCCGTGAAATGTCTCAAAGTCATTCCTTGGTTATGGTTTTGAAATCCAACTTGAAAGACCACCAAATATATATGTGTATATATGATTTAAAGATTATATACCTTTTATAATTATTAAGAGATATCAATTAAATTTAAACTGATCTTTGTATTTA
>NW_005355159.1:433310-436359 GCF_000412655.1 Myotis brandtii
GGGCGGAGGGAGCAGTTATGGCTGCTCTCAGTCCCGTTCCCAGAGGCTCTGCTTCTCAGAACCCCAGGAACCGCTGCAAACCTCGGAGAGAAAGCTGCCCTCACGTTCCAACTGATGCCAGACAATCCCGCTTCTCCCGTTGAGTCTGAGTCCCTAGAGACTCGCCCGGATCTGGAGCTCAGAGTCTGAGACTCCCTCCTGATTGAAAACGACAACCATGCCCTCAGCCACCAGCCCGCTTTGCGCGTGCACCTCCGCACCTTTATATTTTCCACACTGCGCCTCCTCTGAGCCTCGGTGTGCTGTTGTCTTTCCTTCTAGTTGAAGAGTCTCTCCTCAGCCAGCCTTCCTGTGGTTCTGGGTGATATCCGTTCCGTCTTTTAGTTGTATTTTTGAAGTGGTTGTTTGCAGCAGCAGTCTCCGGTGTTTACCTATGCCGCCATCTTGGTTTCTTCTCCGAGAATAAACTTTTGAAAACATTTCAGGGCCCATGAAATGTCTCAAAGTCATTCCTTGGTTATAGTTTTGAAATCTAGCTTGAAAGACCATCAAATATATATATGTATATATGATTTAAAGATTATATACTTTTTATAGTTATTAAGAGATATCAATTAAATTAAAACTGATCTTTGTATATAAAAAATTTCTGTTGAGATCACAGAATTTATTTTATTTTTTAAATCAGACCAATGAGTAACATATTTTGAATTTCAAATTTTTCAGAGAAAGCATAAGATTTTCTTCAAAATAAATTTCTATACTTTAGGCATTTAGTTACCACAATTATAATTTTTCCCAATTTAATTTAACTAGAACTTTAAACTCTTGGCTGGCAAGTTAAATATTTAGCATTTCTTTAGATTAATAAGAGCAGGTGCTTCCTTCCTTGTGTAATTTTAAGTATATTGTATCAGTCTAATTTAGTATTGGAAGGGTTAAAGAGAAGAAAACAGGACAGAGAAAAATTTGTTGTGCTTAGTAGCAGCTTGCGGCCTTGAGTCCAGCATAGTTCAGATAAGTAAAAATTAACAAAGAACTCTTCTCCCCGCTCCCGCCCCCGGCCCCCTTTTTTTTTTTTTTTTTTTTTTTCATTAACCATTTGGATGTTGGGGATATTGTTGCAGATCTGGTGGCATTTGCTGCAGCTGTATTGGAAATGCAAGGAAATCGTCATTTCTTCTCCATGTGGGAGGAACAATCTCATCCCCAGGTTCTAAATCTAATAATATTTTGTTTATTTTAGTAGGCAATGGCAGCACCCGGGGCAGACAGAATGTCTCATCCCTATGGATCCAAGGTCCAGCCTGGCACTTCCGGGGGTTGGTTGGAATAGCTCTTGTATCAGTTTTTCTCCCTGGGGTAGGCTGGGTGCTGTGCAGCCAGCTGGCCTTGAGATGGCACAGGGACAGGAGGGTAAACAGACAATGCCCCTATTATTTTCCCTGTGCTAAACTGTTGCTGAAGAGCTCCTTCAATGGTGATTCCCTTTAATGCAGCCACAATGGCGACTGCTTGTATATATGAGGGACCAATATCTGCGCAAATGCGGATATAATCTGAGAGAGTCCCCTTTCTTTAATAGGGTCTCAGTGCAGCTTGACAGGCAGTGTTGGCGTTTTCATATGCCAACTGTTTAACTATTAACAAGCCAGCCTCTCCATCTACCACTACTTGGCCAACAGCCTGTAATAGCCGAGAGACAAAATCCTGATACTTTTCATCTGGCCCTTGAATAATTTTTGAGAGCTCCTCTGTTTTCTGACCAGAGGTGGGTAACTTTTTCCAGGCTCTGATCCCAGCTCCATTAATCTGTCCATAAGCTTCCTGGGGGTATTGAATTTGATTATGGGTATCAGCATAGGCTCCTTCTCCTACCAGCATTTCATAAGAAATATTAATCTGGGCAGCTCGATTACGAGCAGCTTGTTCCTTAGCCTTTTCATCATATTCTGATTTCCACAAGAGATAATCCCCTCCTGATAAACAAGCTTTGGCAATAGCTCTACAATCATTGAGTGGGAGAGCCTCTGAGGCCATAGTTTCCAAGATGGTTAAAGTATAAGGGGAAGTAGGCCCATACTGAGCACAGGCTGTTTTTAACTCCTTCAAGGTTTTTTTTTTTTAAATATATTTTATTGATTTTTTACAGAGAGGAAGGGAGAGGGATAGAGAGTTAGAAACATCAATGAGAGAGAAACATCAATCAGCTGCCTCCTGCACACCTCCTACTGGGGATGTGCCCGCAACGAAGGTACATGCCCTTGGCCGGAATCGAACCTGGAACCTTTCAGTCCACAGGCTGATGCTCTATCCACTGAGCCAAACCGGTTAGGGCTCCTTCAAGGTTTTAAAAGGAATCGGGTCATAAGTACACTCACGCTGTCCCATGTTAGGGTTCACCCATTCCATAATGGGGAAGGCATGAATGCCCAATTCCTCACCACACTTTCGTGCCTCCTGCAAAGTCATCTGGAGAGGGGAAAGTGGAACTGGTGCTGCACAAGGCAGCGGAGAGCAGCGGGAACGGCCCCCGCGGCTTCTCTTTTTCTTGCCAAGAAGCTTTAATGTTTCTAAAAAGCATTCTAACACATCCTCTATATCACTACCCTCTTCAGTTCCAGCAGAAAAATATTCTTTCTCCTCTTTTGCTTGAACAATACCTGTATTATCATCATGATAAAGAGCAGCAGCTTCCTCAAAATCTTCCTCATCTTGAGGATTTGTCTTTAAAATTTACATTATTCCTTTTGAATATACTGTCTTTTTTAGACCCCTGTTTTGTGCCATCACAAAACATAGGGATGAGACATTCTGTCTGCCCTGGGTGCTGCCATTGCCTCCTGGCTTAAAAGACTGTTGATTATGGTCATGCTTGGGATCCAAACAATCCCGTATCAAATTCCATCAGGAAAATGCATCAACCGGGGTCTTACTTGGCCCAAGGGCTTTATAATGATTGCGCATTTGTTCTCCAACTTTCTGCCACGTTTCTAAGTTAACGGTTCCTTCCTCAGGAAACCAAGGGCAGACCTCCTGAATGAATTTT
>NW_005355159.1:436733-445524 GCF_000412655.1 Myotis brandtii
CTATTTATACACAACACACTGAATAGGAGGTCTGTCAAGAGGAATGTATTCTTTGTTTCTCTTAATCTCTAAGGGAGAGACAGAGCAGAAGGACAAATTCTCAGTACAGCAAATCTCAGTAAAGAGTTACAGATTTCTTGGTAAGCCATGAAAGGCTGTTCTCATTCTACAAAGGTTGCTCTCATTCTACTGATAACCGTCATCCAAACAAGTCTGGGAAAACTGTGTGGGTAAGGGTCCCAGCCTAGCTAGCCCCTTCAGGTGCAAGGACCTTATCAGCTTACACCTGGTCCCCAACAGAATGTATTCCCCCAAACTGGAAGAAGGAACATATAACCAATAAAAAAAACTACTATTTAAAGTAGAGTGTAGAGGCTGTGTAAAAAATTCTTATAATCACTAAAAAAAGATTTACAATCTAAGAAAAAAATAGGCAAAAGACACATACAGGTATTTCACATAAGAGAAACCAGGAATGGCCAAAAAGCTTTAAAAAGGTGAACCTCATTAGTAATTAGAAAAATGTACATTAAAATCACTATAAGATATTTTATGACTACCAGGTGGGTACAAATTAAAGTCAGCATAGAAACGATGGGAATACAGAGGCCATTGGTGGAAGTATAAATGGGTACACTTACTTTTGGGGAAAATGATTACAACTATCTGCCCTAGATGCAGTGATTCCATTCCACACTTTAGAGAAAGAATATCCTGCATTTGTTCACCATGAGTAACACCATTCTTTTTGTTGTTGTTAATCCTCACCCAAGGACATTCTTCCATTGATTTTTAAGGAGAGTAGAAAGGAAGGGAAGAGAGAAAGAAATATTGATGTGCCCTTGACCAGGATTCAACCCAAGAACCTGATGCTCTGTCTGTTGGGGTCCAACCCCAGCAGGTCCAGCAGGTCCAAAGGTGTGGACGGAGTCGGCAAAGAAGAAATGACACGGAGACAGCAGCGTTCAGTTGATCAGCAGCCTAGCCAGGTTCTCCAGCCAGGTTCTCTCTTTATTCTCCTGTTACATCTGTATTTATACCATTTGATTTTAATCCTTTCCATTCTATTCCAAAGGTTAGGGCGTTTGTTATCTCCATTCCAAGGTCACTACTCTACTGTAAGGTTAAAAAACAAAAACACCCTAAAATATTCTTATAGCTGCCGTGGGAGTAGATCTTAGTCCTTCCACATAGAGAGATGACTTCAAATTTTTAGGAGGCTCTTTGGACTAAACCTAAACTGAGTCCATTACTCATTTCCTCTCCGGCTCTTCTTGTGGCTTTTCTTTAGATCTTTAGGAGATTTTGAGTGGCTCCTGTGTCTATACTATGGTGATGACCTGGGGACTTGGAACGGGATCTGTGCCGTCTATCTCGGGACCTGCTGCGGTGACGTCTTGGATTCTTGCTCCGATGCCTCTCTCGGCGAGGGGAAGGGCTCCTCCTTTTTGGAGACCGACTCTGCCTTCTGGGAGACCGGCTCCCACTTCTCCTGTAGCGCAGCGTGGGAGAGCGACGGGGCTTGTCCAAGTCTTGGTAGCTTCTCCGGCGGTGATCAGGTGATGGTACTCTCTCCAACTTCTCGTCCTCTTCTTCCTCTTCCTCTTCCTCTTCCTCACTGGACTGGACATCATCCATGTCCTCTTCTAGAGCGCTAACCCGAGGCTCCAATTGCTCAGCTTCCTCTAGCACATAGCGTTTCTGTAGCCAGGGCAGAATGATATCACAGACTCTCTCACTGTGTAGTAGTTCATCAATGAACTCATCTACGTGCATCAGTTCAAGCTCTCCATTTCAGTTCTGGCTCTTAATTTTTCTATAATCATTGTACAGAGGCTCCAAGTATTTGTAGCAATCAATTGCAGTGCCTGTCAGCCTCATATAAAGTGCTCCCAACATGCGTACATACTTGAAATCTTCATTTTTTATAAACTCAACAATGATATCCTTCTCTGGTTGAATCTGAAGCATCTTCAAGGTCAAACACAGAAAGGGAGTTGGCTTTATGTTGCCACCATAGACGCCACCGACAAACCTTAACTCCATGGCTTTATCAACTACAAGTTCAGCCATAAGTCCAAAGCACTCCTCTTTCCAGTGCTTGGACTCATAGATTCGAGTCCGGATGATCCTCTCCACCAGATACTGTGGGTTGGTGCCGTGAATGCTGTGGGCATCCTTCACCGTGCGGTTCGCCATTTTAAAACGCTTTCAGTTCTATTTCCGTCGGGTCCTTTAGTGGGTCATATCCCGGTTAAAAACACACACAAAACAGATACGAAGAAGATGGAGGAAGTCCCCTTTATTTTATTTTTTTTGGGGGGGGAGGGCGGGGAGGTTGGAGAGTTTATTATTTACATGTGTAAAGGATGTGGGAACAGGAGCTGGGGTGAGGTGCAGCTGGGAAGATGACTCCAGCTTAGTCCGTGATGATGAGCTCATCTACCCCCCAGTCTTCATAGCTCCCGTCAGGCAGGTAGCGCCGAATGATGATGGGGATCTTTCGGGCCTTGAGCTCTTTCATGGCAATAAGCAGGGGATCTGTCTCCCCCCCCAGTTCCACCATCACGGGGGCACACATCGAGATCTGGAGGGCTCGGGTGCCCAGCACGCGGGCTCGCTCATACTTGGTCATATATGGTGTGGTGATCCGCTTCTGGTTGGCCTGCGGTCGCTCTCCAGAGGGGAGGATCTCAAGGTTCTCCTGGCCCTCTTCCTCAGCATTCTCCAAGTCATCTAGTCCTTCATCCTCCTCCACATCATCAAAGTCGTCGCCATCAAAAGTGTCCTCGTTGTCTGACATGACACCCGCGCAGCAGCGACCTGGATCTGCGCCCCGCACCCGTGCCCGGAGACCCACAAACTGCGCGCCTCCGCCTCGCTCAGCAACACGTTCTCTGCGCCTGTGCGGTAACCGGGAAGCAATCCGAAGTCGCCTTTAAATAGCTCACGTTAGCAGCTTGAAATCTGACGTGCTGCAGCGTAGGGGACTTCCTGCCCTGATAGAATCAAGAATAGCCAGGTTCTCTAGCCAGGTTCCAGCCGGGTTCTGTCTTTATTGTCCTGTTACATCTGTATTTATACCAGTTGATTTTAATCCTATCCATTCTATTTCAAAGGTTAGGGCGTTTGTTAATCTAGTTCTGTTGAGTTTAATCCTGTCTAGGTTAACCTCTGTGTTCCATTATAAGGGCTATTCCAAGGTCACTGCTCTACTGATAAGCTACAAGGAAGTGACTGAAGGAGATTATCCTACCCAGTAAAGGTTATGTCCTCCCAGCCTCGCTGCTTGCCTTCCCTGGGACTGCCCTGTGTCACTGGGTATCCAGGGGTATAGGTTTTGGTGCTTTCCCTAGTGGGCAGACCCAACAAGTCCCAAATTTATTGCCAACAGTCTTAGTCCAAGTTCTTCATAAGTAGTACATGGTATTTCTGTAACACTAGGGGGTCTTTTCTTACTGATTTATTCCCTTCATTAGACCTGTTAATTCCTAACTCCAGGGAAAAAATCCTCACCTGGGGAAACAACCTTTCTCGGGGAGGTGGTCTTGTTTAAAACACATAGCGCTAAGAGGGGGAGCAAGCATATTAAGAACAGTATGCCATATACGCCAGGTCCCTTGAAACATATGCTGTGCAGATGTTTCTTCCCTGCAGTGACTGTGTCAAGCAGCAAGGATGGACAGGCTTCTGGCATCTGTTTACTGAGACAAACAAGCCAGGCTTTCTTCTTCTTCTTTTAGATTTTAAATTGATTTTTATAAAGAGAGGAAAGGAGAGGGAGAGAGAGAAACATCTATAGAGCAAAAACATCATTGCCTGCCTTCTGCACACCCTTTTTCAGGGATCAAGCCCGAAATCCGGGCACCTGCCCTGACTGGAATCAAACAGGCAACCTTTCAGTGCACAGGACAATGCCCAACAAACTGAGCCACATTGGCCAGGGCACGTCATTCTAATAACCATAATCTGGGAGGTGGTTGGGTGGGGGTGAATCCTCCATAAAGGGAGAATGGATCTGTAAACTGTAGTCTGTTTATACATTGTAATACTACAGAGTGTGCTGTCCAATACTGTCATTAGTCACAAGTGCCTGCTGAGCGCTTGAAATGTGCTAAGTGCAAAACATACCCTGGATTTGGAAGATTTAGGACGAAAACAGAATGTAGAACACTTTCAAATCTTTTATGTTGATTACATGTTGAAGTAATACCTTGGATCTGTTAGACTCAATAAAATGTAATAAAATCAACTTCATGTGTTTTTTTTCTTTTGCTCACTTAATTTGCTTTCTAAAAATTTAATTAAGACCGTTTCTACTTGACTGACCTGAGACAATGAAAGAAACAAAGTGTAAGTACAGCTAATAAGAGGTGAATATCCTAAATAGCTCTAAGTGCAAAGGACAAAGTCTAGAAAGAAAAACTGAATCTTCACACGTGCTATGCCACACGATCTATATGTATACAACCCCCAATAAAATCACAACCCCCTGATTGCTTGCATTAGAACTAAGTATATGAAACCTTCTCCCAACGTGCCTTTCTTTCAAACTCTACAGCCCAGCCTTACCGAAGCAAGGCCTCCAAAAATTAGGTTGCCTCCCAAAAAAAAATGGGAGAGAGAGAGTATGCTTTGATTTGTGTTAACGCACACCTCGGGTAAAAGTAACTTCTATTACACTAATAGTGGCTATGTAATTCCAAGAGTTAGTGCTTTATGAAGATTTTAAGTTACTGTGTAAATAAGAGTCTAATTTTTGGAAATGTAGATTGAAGGAAATTTTAAGATTTTCCGTTTTAAACTTACACTTTGTGCAATGCATTGTGGGTATGTAAATAAGGTGAGTCGATTCCGGAAATATCTTAGTGCTTACTTGGTGTGCCTTGCGTCACCATTAGGGGGCGAAGCGGAGGATTGGCTGACTACGATCTAAACGCCATCTCGATCAGACCTGAGCTTTATGTTTTCTGTGTTTATACATCTGAGTTTGATTTCTGTTAAATAAAGACTTTGCTGTTAAAATGAACATGAAAATATTAGCAAATAAGTGACTGACAAAAAATTCAGGATGGTGGTTCCTCTCTTCGATGGGGAGTTAGAGGTGTGTGATTGGGAAAGGGAACACAGGGGGTTTTAAAATTTGTCAATTTCCTTTTTCTTAAGCTGCACGGTGGGCGCACGGGGAACACATTATTTTCTCCACCCCCCCCCCTTTTTAAAAATCTTTAATGTTGGAAGTATTACATAGGTCCTTTCAGGGAATACATTCTTGAATATTTTGCATTTTTGCTGTTTGACAAAAATTCCGGACAGTGTCCTGTTTAAAATTGGGGCTTGCATGCTAGGTTTCAGGTTTCTTACCCACCTGACGCCACTGCTGCGGATGAAATCTTGTATTCGAGTCTGAGACCTTCCACCCATCTTCTTATCTCATCTGCTTTTCAAGTGAGTTGTTCTCTGCTCTGGGGCGCTCAGCTGCCAGATCCGACCAGCCTACACGCACTCCTCCCTAACCGTCCATTGATTCAGATCCATCGTGGTAACAGAACAACCTTGGGAAAGGAAACTGCAGCTCTTTTTTCTTTCTACCTACTCATGCAAACATTCTGCTTCCCAACATAAAAAAAAAAGTCTTTAGCCCTGGCTGGTTGCGAAGGGTCCCAGGTTCGATTCCTGTCAAGGGCAGATGCCCGGGTTGCAGGCTCGATCGCCAGTAGGGGGCGTGCAGGAGTCAGTCAATCAGTGATTCTCATCATTGATGTTTCGATGTCTCTCCCTCTCTTCCTCTCTGAAATTCATAAAAATATATTTTAAAAAACACTTTTATTGCATTCACTGGTTTGGCTCAGTGGATAGAGCATTGGCCTGCAGACTGAAGAGTCCCAGGTTCGATTCCGGTCAAGGGCATGTACCTTGGTTGCGGACGCATCCCCAGTGAGGGGTGTGCAGGAGGCAGCTGATCGATGTTTCTCTCTCATCAATGTTTCTAACTCTCTATCCCTCTCCCTTCCTCTCTGTAAAAAATCAATAAAATATATTTATATTTTATTTTATTTTATTTTATTTTATTTTATTTTATTTTATTTTATAGGGAAGTGGAGGGAGGGAGAGAGAAACATCAATCGTTTGCCTCTGGTACACACCCTGACCTGGGTAACCCACAACCTGGGTACGTGCTCTGACCGGGAATGAACTGGCAGCCTTTGGATGCACAGGACCACGCTCAACCACTTGAGCCCCATGGGCCAGGGCCACTTCCCAAATTTGACACCTTCTCTGAGCTGGTACATTGGTTTTCATTTTGTTGATTCTTTTGCTAACAAGTTGAACATATTTGACATAGAATTGATTTAAATTTTTCTAATACTGTACATTTAGAAAACATCTTTATGCAGTCTGATTCACTTGCCATACAAATTACCCATTTAAAGTGTAGGGTTTTTAGTATATTCATAGAGTTGTGTAATCATTACCACAATCTAATTTTAGAACATTTTTGTCACCTCAAAAAGAAACTCAGAGCTCATTAGCAAGTTACTCTCCACACACACCCCAGACTCTGGCAACCACTAACGTACTTTTTGTCTCTAAAGTGTCTATTCTGGACATATCATATACAGGCATTTGTCTGTATGCCCAGAAGATTGGTTCCAGGTCCCCCAGCCATAGCAAAGTCTATGGATGCTCAAGTCCCTTAAAGAAAATAGCATAGTTTTGCATGTAACCTATAACATCTTCCTATATACCTTAAATCAAATCTAGATTACTTATAATACCTAATACAATGTAAATGCTATACCTCCCTAGCCAGTTTGGCTCAGTGGATAGAACATCGGCCTGTGGACTGAAGGGTCTCAGGTTTGATTCCCATTAAGGACACATGCCTGGGTTGCAGGCTCGATCCCCAGTAGGGAGCGTGCAGGAGGCAGCCAATCAATGATTCTCTCTCATCATTGATGTTTCTAACTCTCTCTCCTCTCTCTTCCTCTCAGAAATCAATAAAAATATATTTTAAACATTGTTATACTGATTGTTAAGGGAATGATGACAAGGAAAAAAGTCTGTACAGTACATACTCAGTATAGATGCAACTGATGTAGGCCTAACTACATTGTACACATCAGCAACAATGTGACATTTTTTCCAAATATTTTCCATCTGCAGTTAGTTGGCCAATTTAAATTAAAGCAGACCTTTTGTAACTGGTCTCTTTTGCTTAGCATGTTTGTGAGGTTCACCCACACAAACATTTGTTTTGATGCTCTACTATATGTTTGCTCCATTTCACAAGGTAATGGAAAGTTAGAGGCCCGTGGAGGAGCAAAGTTCCTCATAGGACTTGCCAAGGGCAAAGGCACTGATATCATACATTTAAGTAGATACAAAGGGTTAATATTTTGTGCATTGTAAATATTGATATTTTAAGCTGATTAGATCACTTTTAATGGTAAACAATGGTAGGTAAATATCCAAGAAAGCTGATACCACCATAACTTTTTAATTTTTTAATTTTCCCAAAGAGTTTATTTGGACAGACCAAGGGACGGAGAGACCCTGCATCTAAAAGAAGGTGTTGGGCCTTTTGGTGGTGAAGCGTGGCTTGTGCTGGCGACGAAGGACCCAGTGCTGCAACGGGAACTTGATCTTGGAGTCGTGGAACTGCTTGACTGCTGGTCGGCGGCACTTGCTGGCTGCAATCTCCTCCACCTTCATGCTCTGGATTGAGTGGGTGCGGACACGGTGCCAGACCCCCATATCTCGGTAGCACTGGGTGACGGCGCCTGTGGTGGTCAGGTCCCGGGACTCCCAGTATATGCTGTGGGTGCCACTGCGGGAATCAGCGCAGCCAGATGCCAAAGTTCTTTACCCGAAGGGAGGAATTTTCAAACACCTGCCCACAGTAGACGATTTCCCCTGAAGACTTCTTCATCTTCTTTAGTTGAGACACTGCCGGAAGCCGGTCCAACAACATGGTAGGTGCAGAGATGCGCATGCGGTAGAGGGGTGGCGTGGCCCTTGGGGGTGGGCAGGCAGCGCCCCACCACCTTGTACTCTCGAAGCGTGCCCGAGGCCTTCATGGCGTTCTCCGCGCCCGCCACCACCCACAAAAGGACCACCACCATAACTTTTTAATTTTAATTTTTTACATAACTGTTTTCTGTTCTTGAACTTGTTTGCCACTTCTATTTATCCAAGAATTGAATACAAATATATTTTTATACCTGCAAGTGCTTTATTGATTATTCAATCATATTTTTAAAATACATACATATTTTTTTATTTTTAGATAGGGAGAGAAAGAGAGAGAGAAACATCAATGTGAGAGTGAAACATCAATCAGCTGCCTTCTGCACCCCCCCTCCCCCTTCCAGGGATTGAGTAAAAAATCTGGGCATGTACCCTGATCTGGAATCAAACGGGCATGGTATGACACCCAATCAACTGAGCCATACTGACCAGGGCACTCAATCATATTTTTGATGACAAAATAAGTACATTAGTTGAATTTTTAAACTTGTCCCACATTCTTTGAACTTAAATTTCTATGCATTAATGTTTTTCTTCTGGACTGACTTATCATTACAATTATTTGTAGTACATGCTCTATTAATATAAATACATTTCACATTTTGATAATTATTAAACACTAGAGACCCAGTGCACAAAAATTTGTGCACTCGGGGGGTCCCTCAGCCCGGTCTATGCCCTCTTGCAGTCTGGGACCCCTCGGAGGATGTCCACCTGCTGGCTTAGGCCTGCTCCCTGGGGGATTGGGCCTAAGCTGGCA
>NW_005355159.1:446399-449490 GCF_000412655.1 Myotis brandtii
GGCTGAAAGCAGGTATCTGGGGTTTATTTACCTTCTATAATTGAAACTTTGTTGCTTTGAGTGGAGCTCAGAGCCACTGCAGCAGGCGGGAAGCTTGGCTTCCTCCATCATTGGGGCAACCAAGCCTCCTGCTTGCTCCAGCTCCATGGCTGCCGGCCGCCATCTTGGTTGGGTTAATTTGCATATAGTCGCTCTGATTGGCTGGTGGGCATGGCTTTAAGGCATAGCGAAGGTATGGTCAATTTGCATGTTTGTCTTTTATTAGTGTAGATAAATGTGTCATTTTATTGGAACTGCATTTTTTAATTAGATGGATACATATTACTTATTGCTGGAGGAGTCTGGGTTTAGTCCCAATGCTATTGCCCCCCCCCCCATTTTTAAAAAATATATTTTTATTGATTTCAGAGAGGAAGGGAGAGGGAAAGAGAGATAGAAACATCAATGAGAGAGAATTATTGATCGGCTGCCTCCTGCACGCCCCCTACTGGGGATTGAGCCCACAAGCCGGGCATGTGCCCTTGACTGGAATCAAACCTGGGACCCTTCAGTCCACAGGCTGATGATCTCTCCACTGAGCCAAACCGACTCGGGCTCCCCCCATTTTTATAGCTAACCTGAAAAACCTTGTTTCTATAAATCAATAAACAGAGTTTCAACAATGACAACTGGATTAAGTCCTCCTTAAATTCTGTTGAAAGAAAAGATTAGGAAATCTTTTAAATTACAAAAGAATTTGTTGTCAAACTCACTTTCTCAAATGGCTGCAAAGATTTTAAATTGACGTTTATTGGGAACCCTGAGCATTTTTAGATCCTCTAAAAATTGTACATTGAGGATTGTACATGTGAAAGGTTTAGGATGGATGACAAAAGACCCTTTATTCTGTGAAAGGGAGGCAGGGATGGAATCCTTCATAGATCTCCTAAAGTCAAACACTGACCCAGCCACCTCTCCTTTATGGCCAGGCCAAGCCCAGCCTCCCTGTGGAGTGAGGTTGTTCAGTGATTCCTGCCTTGGGTAGGGGTGTTGGGAGCTTCTGGGTCTAGGGTAGCTGTGATAGAAATGATTGTGTTCTGAGCCGTCCAAAATGGCAGCCACCACTCTCATGGGACAATTGGGCACTTGAAATGTGACTAGTACATCTGAGGAACTAAATTTTTAATTTTATTTATTTTTAAATAATTAAATATAAATAGCCAACATGGCGAGTGGCTACTATATTGGACAGTGCAGAGCAAGGGAATCTCAGTAATGTCCTGGACTGGGTTTTCCACTTGACCAAGGGACAGGACTGTTGGGTTTTCTCTCAAGGGGAAGAGGAGATGGGACTCTAGTCTTTTCTGAAGTTAGGTCAAAGTATTTCCTCACCCCTAATCCCCAATCTGCATCCCATTACAGAGGACCCAAAGGAAAATCCTGAGGCATCTGAGAGCAGAATCTTAAAGCAACGTGAAGAATTCCTGGGGCGGGAAGGCAGAAATGGGGGCAATCCAGATCCACGCTCTCCTGTGACCTGCACCACTCCGAGCATCCATTTCCCAGGGTTTTAATGAATCCTTTTGGTCCGGCTGTCAGTCTTGGAGGGAAACACCCAAGAAGGAGACCTTGGGCAGGATTTATTGCCTAAGGAGAAACAAGCAAACTGGGCCTGCAGGTCTGGACAAAAGCAGTCCAGGGCGCTCTGGGTCTGTGAATGGTAAAGAGAGCACAGAGTGGCTTCCCACATGGGGTGGTTATGAGGATGAAACTCAGAGATGAAGGGGTCTGTGATGGTTAATTATATGTGTCAACCTGGCAGACTAAGTGGTGCTCAGACAGCTGGTAAAACATTGTTTCTGGGTATGTCTGTGGGAGTGTTTCTGGAAGGGATTCTCATTTGAACCCATAGAGTGAGTGAAACTCACCCTCACCAATGCAGTGGGCATCATCCAATCCTCAGAAGGTCCAGACAGAACAGAAAGGTGGAGAAAGGGTAAATTTACCTTCTCTGAGTAAGCTGGGACATTTATCTTCTGTCCTAAGACTTTGGCATTCCTGGTTCTTGAGCCTTGGCCTTGGAACCAGACTTAAACCACTGGCTCCCCTTGATCTCAGGTTTTTAGTGTGTCTGATGGCAGATGACACCACGACATCGAGGTTCCGGTAGGTACCCCCAGCATTCCTGTGGTAGTGGCCCGAGAACACAGCTTTGATACCTGCTTTGGGGAACTTGTCTGACATCTCCTTCTGCAAGGGCTTGGTGAGGTTGAAGTAGTCATCGTCCTCGTCGATGCTTTGGAGGAAGAGGGGGATGTGCTGGAAGACGATGGCGCGCTGGCACTTCTGCTGCCCCGCCACGCTCAGCTGCTGGTCCAGCCACTGGTCCTGGGCCTGCTTCAGGGCAGGGCACCTGGAGGCGTCGTACAGTAACTGGGAGTTGAGGACGAGGAACAGGACGCCCCCGACCCAGAAGCTGAAATAGTCGTCTCCCCAAGTCTCCTGGAACTCTGCGATGGTCTCGGGCGTGGGGCCGTTGCCCACGTTGTGGTTGCCACTGACCAGGACCAGTGGGATGTCGCTGTCCATGTTCCTGAGCACCCGCTGCAGGTCCTTCGTCTGCTCCTTCCGCCAGGGCATCCCTGGCATGGCATGAATGCGGTCCCCACACAGAACAAAGAATCTGGGCTTGGGGTTCAGCTTGTTGATGGCCTGAATGGCTTGCTCAGTGAGACGAATCTCCTGCCCCCACTCATCTTCACCATTGTCACAGTCCCCAGTGGACCAGGACTTCATCAGTCCAAATTGTGGGTCTGCACCCTGGATGAAGTAGAATGGGCTTTTCCGGTCCCTTTCCTGTTCTTCGGGAAACGCGTCCAGGGTCCTGCCCTGGGCTCTGTGGAAAACACCCCCGCCTCCGCTGTGGGCATGGTGAGCGAGTTCCTGGTCCCACCTGAGTACACTGCGTGGGAGCCCATCAAATTTCTGAATAGTATTACTCCTTCAGGAATGCCATGTCATAAATTAAAATTGAAAGTAGGTGCAATCATCATGCTACTGAGAAATCTTAATAGTAAATAGGGTCTTTGTAATGGTAGGAGATTTATTACCA
>NW_005355159.1:449711-458827 GCF_000412655.1 Myotis brandtii
CAACCTAACATACTCAAAGCTGAAGTATTAACAGGATCTGCAGAAGGAGAGGTTGTTCTGATTCCAAGAATTGATTTGCCCCATCTGACACTGGCCTCCCATTTAAATTAATTCAAAGACAGTTTCCTATGATGCTGGCATTTGTGATGACTATTAATAAATCACAAGGACAAACTCCAGACAGAGTAGGAATATTCCTACCTGAACCCGTTTTTGGACATGGTCAGTTATATATTGCTTTCTCTCGAGTTCATGTGACGTTAAAGTTGTAAATAGTTCATCACAAGGGAAATTAGGCACAAATCTGTGCTCCGGGCCACTAATAATAATAATAAAAAAACTGGCTGGAGATTCAGAATGGTTTACCGATAGAAATCTTAAGAAAGAAAAGAACTGTGCATTTCAAAACAAAGTGCGACTAAATGACTAGTATGTTACTCATTTTTCAGGAAACTGCAACACTGATGGTGGCTATTAATCTCAAGAGTTGCTGCCAGAAGTTTATTATTAAGCCCTGCGAACTGCAAAAGGCCCTCTTCAGCGGACAGCTGCCCATTTCTTTGAGAAATTAGTTTTTCTGCATCTCTATGATTTTCCAAATATATGCTTTCTTAGAGTTGGGTTTTGGTTCTGAATCATTTCCTAGCCAGAACCCAAGTACAGTGGGGCCTTGACTTACGAGTGTCCCGACTAACGAGTTTTTCGAGATACGAGCCGTCTCTCGGCCGATTTTTTGCTTTGAGTTGCGAGCTAAAATTTGGGTTACGAGCCAGCTTCAGATACCCCACCGCTAGTTGGCGCAGCGAACGTCACAGTGAACGCCGCCACAACATCACGTGTCTCACTCATTCACTTTTGATTTGACATACGAGTTATTTGAGTTACAAGCTCCATCACGGAACGAATTAAACTCGTAAGTCAAGGCCCCACTGTATGGAGGTTGCTGAACCCAGGTTTGGTCTGCAGTTCCTGCACCATACAACAGATCCATCAGTCCATTATATGAGTCCCCGATGTCCGTGAACCTCATAGGATTTGTGAGTTCTGAGTGCTGCAAGCCAGGAGTCAGGCACAGTAATGTTAGAGGTCTCCTTTGTTGAGGTGTTTTGTTCTTGTTGTTTTGTTTTGACCCTCTCTACACATCTCACCCAACCCCTGCCTCTGGCATCAATCTGTTCTCTGTATCTATGAGTTCAACTTATTTTTTAGATTCCACATATAAGTGAGATCATACAGGATTTGTCTTTTCTGATTTATTTCACTTAGCGTAATGCCTTCAATGTCCACCTATATTATCACAAAGATTCCCACCCCCTTTAATATATTTTTATTTAATTCAGAGAGGAAGGGAGAGAGAGAGAGAATCATCAATCAGCTGCCTCCTGCACACCTCCCACTGGGGATCTAGCCTGCAACTTGGGCACATGACCAGAATGGAACCCGGGACCCTTCCGTCCACAGGCTGATGCTCTAGCCACTGAGTCAAACCAGCTAGGGCTGTTGAGGGGTTTAATAGCCAGAGTTTTGTTCTTGATCTTTTGTTATGCTAGAGCTTTTATTGATGTAAATGAAAGTATTTAAAAACAGAAAAAAGAAGGGAAGATGTGGGCTACAGTGTTTGCACTGGTCCCATGTGGCTAAGTGATATAAGCTGTGGGAGGCGCAGCAAGTAAACAAAGCTCGATCAGGTGCATGTAATAGAGTAGATTCAAAACCCAGGAGAATGTTGTAACCATCTTGACCACGCCCTTACTTTGCCTCGTGGAATCTGGCTATAAAATAAAGACTTGGCTTCCAGGACGTGGCACTGTCTCTCTCCATCAGAGGGGGCAGCATCCCACCCAGACCCAGCTTTCTTCTCTTGTCTTTTCTTAATCCTTCATTGCCCCCTCTCAGGCTCACCGAACCTGGTTGTGCTGGCGCGGCACACATTGGGCCATGGGGAGCCACGTGGTGACTGTTAGTGAGTACTGCCTGTTGCCTGTCTCCAGCAGGAATTTGACAAGCACTTCTTGGAGCCCAGCCAGGTGAGCAAAACTCCCTCATCAGGGCAACAAAACAGAACAGCCTTGTTGCAGAAGGCCTTCCAGGGTCCGGACAGGACCTTCGCACCTGGCGGAACTGAAAAGAGGAAGCTGAAACACCTTCCAGACCAGGGGTGGGCAAACTTTTTGACTCGAGGGCCACAATGGGTTCTTAAACTGGACCGGAGGGCCGGAACAAAAGCATGGATGGAGTGTTTGTGTGAACTAATATAAATTCAAAGTAAACATCATTAAATAAAAGGGTCATAAAAGGGTACGGTCTTTTTTTTTTTTTTTTTAGTTTTATTCATTTCAAACAGGCCGGATCCGGCCCTCGGGCCGTAGTTTGCCCACGGCTGTTCCAGACCCACAAGAGGAGCCTCCATCCAAGAGTAAGAAAGCAGCCTCCAGGGGTCAGCACCGGTTGCACAGGGACCTGCGTGTGAGTTTGTGAACAAATGGTACTAGTGCGGTCAGTATTACAGCACCAAGATGATAACTGATGTCCTCAGCCCAGATACTTGTGTATGTTGGACAGATGAAGGCCAGGTCCTGGAAGGCGTCAGGGGAGACATGCTGGAGACCCTCATCCCCAAGATCTATTGGGTTCATGAAGTAATTCATGAATCGGAACCATCCCATCTAGCAACTACCCAGGATACACTCAAGGGGTTGTACAAAATAGATTTTTATTGATTTCAGAGAGAAAGGGAGAGGGAGAGAGAGACGGAAACATTAATGATGAATCATTTATGGGCTACCTCCTGCACGCCTCCCCCTGCCCGCCCCCCCAATTGAGCCTGCAATCCGGGCACGTGCCCTGAATGGGAATCCAACCGTGACCTCCTGGTTCCTAGGTCGACGCTCAACCACTGAGCTATGCCAGCCAGGCCAAAATAGATTTTTGTAGGAAGAAAGAGGGCAGAACTGAGAAGAATGGATTATTCTAGGCAGGGATATCTTCCTTAGGGGAAGGCAGGGGGTTTTAACAGGGAGATTACCTCACTAATGTGGATCAGGAAATTCCAAACTGATCAGTTTAAAATTCCACTTTTGGGAGAGGCTGAAACTGCATTTAGGTTAGATGTTAAATCTAGGTTTGGTATGATAGGCCTTTAGCAGAAATGACGCCATATTGGGCCTGTGATTTCCTCTTTAACAATGTGGAAAATTGGGGGAGAGACCAAGATGGCGGCATAGGTAAACACCGCAGACTGCTGCCGCAAACAACCACTTCAAAAATACAACTAAAAGACGGAACGGACATCACCCAGAACCACAGGAAGGCTGGCTGAGGAGAGACTCTTCAACTAGAAGGAAAAATAACAGCACACCGAGGCTCAGAGGAGGCGCAGTGTGGAAAAAACTCAGGTGCGGAGGTGCGCGCGCAAAGCGGGCTGGTGGCTGAGAGCGCGGTTGTCGTTTTCGGTCAGGGGGGAGTCTCAGACTCTGAGCTCCAGATACGGGCGAATCGCTGGGGACTCGGACCCAAACGGGAGAAGCGGGAGTGTCTGGCATCAGTTGGAAGGCAGCTTTCCCTCCGAGGTTTGCAGCGGTTCCGGGGGTTCTGAGAAGCAGAGCCTCGGGGAACGGGACTGAGGGCAGCCATAACCACTCCCTCCGCCCGCCCTGTTGATCCCGTGCAACCCGCTCCGCCCAAGCCCTGCGCAGAGCCATTTGCCAGATCGCCTCAGGCAAAGGCTAGATTAGCACCTCCCCAGAGGACAGAAGTTTTCCGCGGCAGACACAGCTGATTCACACAGCCAGTCGGCCTGGTGGTCAAATCCCTCTAGTATTAACTACAACAATCAAGGCTCAACTAGAACAAGACTGCGCACAAAGACCACTAGGGGGTGCACCAAGAAAGCATAAAAAATGCGGAGACAAAAAAACATGACAGAAATGGAGGATATAGAGCTAAAAATCGCAATTTTGAGGGCTTGCAAAAATGTGCTAGAAGCTGTCAATAAACTTGAGGAGAGAGTCACGAAAACTAATGAGACCCTCGATGCTATGATAAAGAACCAACTAGAAATTAAGCATACACGGACTGAAATAAAGAATATTATACAGACACCCAATAGCAGACCAGAGGAGCGCAAGAATCAAGCCAAAGATTTGAAATGCGAAGAAGCAAAAAACACCCAACCGGAAAAGCAAAATGAAAAAAGAATCCGAAAATACGAAGATAGTGTAAGGAGCCTCTGGGACAGCTTCAAGCGTACCAACATCAGAATAATAGGGGTGCCAGAAGATGAGAGACAGCAAGATATTGAAAACCTATTTGAAGAAATAATGGCAGAAAACTTCCCCCACCTGGTGAAAGAAATGGACTTACAGGTCCAAGAAGCGCAGAGAACCCCAAACAAAAGGAATCCAAAGAGGACCACACCAAGACACATCATAATTAAAATGCCAAGAGCAAAAGACAAAGAGAGAATCTTAAAAGCAGCAAGAGAAAGAAACTCAATTACCTACAAGGGAATACCCATACGACTGTCAGCTGATTTCTCAACAGAAACTTTGCAGGCCAGAAGGGAATGGCAAGAAATATTCAAAGTGATGAATACCAAGAACCTACAACCAAGATTACTTTATCCAGCAAAGCTATCATTCAGAATTGAAGGTCAGATAAAGAGCTTCACAGATAAGGAAAAGCTAAAGGAGTTCATCACCACTAAACCAGTATTATACGAAATGCTGAAAGGTATCCTTTAAGAAGAGGAAGAAGAAAAAGGTAAAGATACAAATTGTGAACAACAAACATGCATCTATCAACAAGTGAATCTAAGAATCAAGTGAATAAATAATCTGATGTACAGAATGAACTGGTGATTATAATGAATCAGGGACATAGAAAGGGAATGGACTGACTATTCTTGGGGGGGAAAGGGGAATGGGAGATGCGGGAAGAAACTGGACAAAAATCGTGCACCTATGGATGAGGACAGTGGGTGGGGAGTGAGGGCGGAGGGTGGGGCGGGAACTGGGAGGGATTTTCTGTGATAAATCATCCCTGTATTTTTTGCCTAAACTCAATTTGGAAATAATGTATTTAAAACATATTTTATTTTTTAGAAAAGTTTTAAATGTATAAAAAAATTGTGAAGCTGGTACAGAGTTCCTCTATACCCCACAACCAGTTGCCCCTATCATTAACATGTTATTATTAGTATGCTTCAGAGAAGAAGTGACTTTCACGTATTTATCCAGCAAACAATCCTTGAGGCTAAGAATGAGGCTCTAAGGGCCCACAGTTGTGACCGGACAGGGACTGGGCTGGAGCGGGTCTGTCTGGGGCCAGCCTGCAGGCGAGACTTCACAACCAGAGTCCAGGTGGTTTTGAGAGTATGTTTATTAAAGCTTGTAAGAAATAAGGCAAACTCCCCAAATCAGAGGCCCTGGTAGGACACAAAGCATATTCAGGAGCCGGACAGCAAGGCAAAAAGCAAACATCTTTACTCCTGCAGGAGGTGCACACGCACAGGGTCTGGTCTGCTAGGGCTTTGATGTCTGCATCAGGCACGTGATCTGTTCCTCACTCTTGATTGGAAGAGCTTAGGCTCCCAGTCTTGCGTGATTGGCTAATTTAAAGGAAACGGGTTGACCTCTGCCCTGGCGGCCCCCAGGGGAGCTGCAAGTCACACGACCCAAAATGGCGTTGCCTAAACTCTCTTCTTTGACAGAAAAGATTGTTTATTCTCACAAGCTGGAGACAGTGACACATGGCAGGGCCTAGCACCGAAGAAGCAACAGGAGAGAGACTGGTGGGCTGCTTTGGCTCTCTAGCCACTTACGGGAAAGGAGTGAGCCAGGCGGGGCTGCGGTCAGCGCACTGGAGAGTCAGAGCAAAGGGGGCCTGGGCACAGGTTCAGGGGTTTGGTCCAGGATGAGCTGCCACTGCCCATTGCTCCCCTGGTTGTAAGTCTGGTGGGAGCCCTTAGAGCAGTGGTTCTCAACCTTCTGGCCCTTTAAATACAGTTCCTCGTGTTGTGACCCAACCATAAAATTATTTTTGTTGCTACTTCATAACTGTAATGTTGCTACTGCTATGAATCGTAATGTAAATATCTGATATGCAGGATGGTCTTAGGCGACCCCTGTGAAAGGGTCGTTCGACTGCCAAAGGGGTCGCGACCCACAGGTTGAGAACCACTGCCTTAGAGTCTAGGACAGTGGGCGGCAAACTGCGGTCCCTTGAGTGTGGCTCTCCCACAAAATACCACGTGTGGGCGTGCATGTACAGTGCAATTGAAACTTCGTGGCCACACTCAAGGGGCCAAAGAGCCGCATGTGGCTCGAGAGCCGCAGTTTGCCGACCACTGGTCTAGGAGATTCAGGCCAGTGGGGAAGGAAGAGGGAAAGAGAAAGGCATGGGCATGCTCCTGGGAAGGAGAGAGGGTTTTATTAAAAAAAAAATTTTAACCCTCACCCAAGGCTATTTTTCTATTGATTTTTACAGAGAGTGGAAGAGAGCGGGAAAGACAGAAAGATGGCTGTGCATCAGTTGGTTGCCTCCTGCATGGGCCCCAACCAGGGCCCAGGCGAGCTACCTTCCCTTGACCGGAATCGAACCCGGGACCCTTTGGTCTGTAGGCTGATGCTCTATCCACTGAGCCAAACCAGGGTTATTTACATTTTTATTTATTGATTTTTAGAGAGAAACACTGATTCTTTATGCATTCATTGGCTGCTTCTTGCAGATGATCTGACAAGGGATGGAACCTGCAACCTTGGCAAATCTGGACGACACTACAGGCCAGGGCTGCCTGCAGCTTTAAAGGCCGGGAGTGTAGGGGCGTCTTAGGGAAGGACCTCAGGAGAATAATCATCAGCTTCTGCAGGTGCATCCCTCAGAGTCGTGGTCTTATTGCCAGTGGAAGTGGTGTTCTTGCCGTGTTGTGAGGAAAAACAAATTTCCAGAGACCCACCAGAGGGGATGAGGCTTGGTGACAAAATTTATTCTCGAAGTAAAATTAAATAAATTCCCCAATGTCCCATCTTTGTCCGTCTCACCATGGAAAAGCAGGGCCCCTACGTGTGCAGAGGTCCCGTGCATTTGGTGAGCATTGGGTGAGCTTAGCTTGTGCTCCTGCTGAGGTCTGTGGCTTTGCTGCTGTCCCGCCTGGAGTGTGGAGTCTGCACCGCCATCAGCCATGTAGCTACTAGCAGCGGTTCTCAACCTGTGGGTCGCGACCCCTTTGGGGGGGTCAAACGACCCTTTCACAGGGGTCGCCTAAGACCATCGGAAAACACATATATAATTACATATTGTTTTTGTGATTAATCACTATGCTTTAATTATGTTCAATTTGTAACAATGAAATTGGGGGTCACCACAACATGAGGAACTGTATTAAAGGGTTGCGGCATTAGGAAGGTTGAGAACCACTGCACCAAGGCAATGGAGAGAGAAGGTGCAGGTCGTGCAGGTCGGTAGCAAGAGAGTTTGTTCACCTAGATTTATAGGATTGGGAGGCACCAGAAGTTTATTCTAAATAACTCCTAGTCAGTTTCCCAAATTTCCCGGGCTTGCATTGGCTCCACACGTCCCCCGCCCCCATCTTCCCCACCCCTCGTTAGACTGACAGGCCTCTCCTGCCCAGCACCGCCCCCTGCGCCATTTTTACTTTATTGCGCATGTCCTTCCCTTCCCCTGCCTCCCCTCCCCCTCTTCCAGTAGCGCAGGGGAAGGGAGGGGAGCTAATCCCTTTGGAGGGACAAAGCTGCGGTTCCCTGGGGTGTGAAGCTGTAGCTTCCAGGTGAAAGTCTCCCCTTGGCTCCCTCCTGGGAGCGCGCCCCTGCCTTCCCTTCCCCCTTCCCCGCCCAGGCAGTTACTATTAGCTTCCTCACTCCAAGCTCCAAGTGGCTTCCTTTACCTCTCTAACTTGTTTCCTAAGCCCATTTCTTTTGTACTTATTTATCCCTTTTATTTGACATGGTTTTTATTTTCCACTAACTGCTGGCAATGCTAGCTGTGTGTCCAGCCTCCCTTCTGGTCTACCCATTGCATGCCCTGCCCCTGTCCCAGGGCTGCACAGCAAGGGCAGGATGGAACAGTGACCTCCCACTCCACAGAGGCCGGCTTCTCACACTGTACAGACTGCTAACTGCCTGGGGAAGGGAATGGGCCCCTGGGTCAGTCTTCGTGTGAGTCAGTGGGACCCATGGACTCGCAAACAGCATCTTAGCGAAGCTCCACCAGCCCATTCTCTCTCCGCAGCTGAACCACAGCCTGGCTCTGCTCTGTCCCAGCCCAGCAGGTGGCCCACCCTTCCAGCCTGTGGCCCCAGCACCACCATCACCCGTTTGCCCTGGACCTTGGGGATGAGGGTCTCCAGTATGTCTCCCCTGACGCCTTCTAGGACCTGGCCTTCATCTGTCCAACATACACAAGTATCTGGGCTGAGGACATGTTCGGTTATCATCTTGGTGCTGTAATACTGACCAAGCTAGTACCGTTTGTTCACAAGCCTCACACGCAGGTCCCTGTGCAACCGGTGCTGACCCCTGGAGGCTGCTTTCTTACTCTTGGATGGAGGCTCCTCTTGTGGGTCTGGAAGGTGTTTCAGTTTCCTCTCTTCAGCTCCCCGCCGGATGGAAGGGTCTGGACCCTGGAAGGCCTTCTGCAACAAGACTGTTCTGTTTTGTTGCCCTGATGAGGGAGTTTTGCTCACCTGGCTGGGCTCCAAGACGTGCTTGTCAAATTTCTGCTGGGAGACAGGTCACAGGCAGTACTCACTAACAGTCACCACCTGGCTCCCCTTGGCCAAATGAATCATGGCCCAGACATTGTCAGAGTCCAGGGGCCCAGGGGTCCTCAAACTACGGCCCGCGGGCCACATGCAAATACAAATATTGTATTTGTTCTCGTTTTGTTTTTTAACTTCAAAATAAGATATGTGCAGTGTGCATAGGAATTTGTTCATAGTTTTTTTTAAACTATAGTCCAGCCCTCCAACGGTCTGAGGGACAGTGAACTGGCCCCCTATTTAAAAAGTTTGAGGACCCCTGGTCCAGGCCTTCCACCTTCCCATAGAGCAGTGGTTCTCAACTTTGGCTGCACATTAGAATCACCTGGGAATCTTTTTA
>NW_005355159.1:458907-461963 GCF_000412655.1 Myotis brandtii
TAACAAAGAAACAGAATTTCCGGAGGATGAGGCCCAGAAATCAGGATTCTAAAAAGATTCCCAGGTGATTCTAATGTGCAGTCAAGGTTGAGAACCACTACCATAGAGTCTTCTGTAAGGGCCAGAAAGAACCACCACAGCTTCTCCAGGTACCAGTCCTTGAGGCTGATCTTCCTTATCCTTCTCTTGCTTCTCACCTGGGCTCGGTGGGTGGTGGGGGCCAGTGGGGGCCAGGGCCTGGACCTCAGCTAAGTTGGTGCCCAGCCAAAACCCTTTAGGCCTCAGTGAGTTTACATGGGGCTTCACCACTTGATTGAAGGTGTGGCCGATGCCCCAGCCAGGTTTGCAGCCCACACCCCGCAACATGGCCAGCCCGTAGGTCTTCACAGGGACTGCCTCATAATCGGCGCCTTGGGCTCTGTCTTGGCCCAGGGTTCACTGCCGGCCCCTTTCTGGTGGGTGCATCTTTTCTGGATCATGGGGTCAACACCCACATTCTCTCTTTCTTCCAGAGACTTCTTAGATTCCTCAATGAGCTCCTTCATAGCCTGGGACAGCATCCCATCCCCAGTGGCCACAATATCTGTGGATGGGCCAGGGGCCTGGGTTGGTGGCTGCCTTTGATGGTCATTCTGGATCAAAGGGATGGCAAGTTCCTGGGGGCTTCTGAGGTATTCACACTCCACAACTTCCTCCCTTCCATGGTCTTCAAGCAATCCTTCTCTTCCGGAGCTGCACCAGGGTTGTCTCCCTGGTCGGCCAGCTGTCTTTGGGCGGCCTTTCTACTGAAGCTAAACAAAATTGGGTCAGGAGAGAGTCCCGCCAGCTGCAAAACACCCTCTTCAGTGTCCACCATCTTGCCGCTCTTTCCAGGCCGGTCTCCCATTTCTTTTAGGAATTACTTTTTCTACCTCTATAAGTTACCAAATACGTAAATGTTCTCTTACAGTTTGGGTCTTGGCTCTGAATTCTTTCCTAGCCAGAACCCAAGTACTGAGGTTGCTGAACCCAGGTTTGGTCTGACTGCACCTACAACAGGTCCATCAGTCCATTGTGTGGCCAGGAGCCAGGAGTCAGGCCGGAGCAATGATAGAGGTTGCCTTTGTTCAAGAGTTTAAATATGAAATCTTCTGGCACTTGCAGTGGCCACGCCTACACATTTCCTTTGGCCAATGCCCCGTTCCCAGGTGTGATTGAAAAGTAATCACCTTTCCACATCACCCAGACCTTACTGGGCATGCCTCTATTGTCCAGTCCCTTCCTCCAGCAATCTATTGGGAACAGACTTGGAAAATGTTAATGTTAGGGTCGCCGAAGGAGGTACACAGAAGGCTGGAAGGGGTAAAGAATTATGAACTTATTAGGTCATCTGGTAACCAGATGGGCTGAGCCCCAAAATGGCATCAGCATCCAGCTATGGGAGTCAAAGATTTTAAAGGACTCCAGGCTGGCTTTTTTCCGCAGGGAATTCTCTGGGCAAGTCCGGATCCTGGGCAAGTCTGGAGGGGAAAGTTACTGGTCTTACTTAGCAAATGGAATGTGGTCTAAGCAAAAGGGAATGTTGGTTGTGAAATGATCTAAAGATCACTTTCCCAGGAGAGGGGACATTGATTGGATTATTTGATCAGAACTAACAGTTAACTGTAGCTTTCTGGCAAAGCTGTATAAATGGCATGCCTACATGATCTAGACTCCCTTTTATTCCTTTCCTGTTAGTTAATAATCATGTTATTGTAACAGTATCAGTTCCCAGGCCTCCTGCCCCATTGCTGTAGGCTCTGCCTTTCTGGGCGTGACCTTCAGCTCTTTGGGTACATTAGCACACTTTTTAGAGCTCTGGACCAGTCCAGGCTTCAGAGCAACCAGAGGTCTGACTAGCACTCCTGGAGCAGCCAGCACTCAATGCCTGGCCTGGGAAGCCTTGTGGTGTCTGGGGATCTAGTCTTGCTCTTCCTCCCAAAGTCATACAATGCAATGGCCTAGACCCGTGGTCCGAAAACTCATTAGTCAACAGAGCCAAATATTAACAGTACAACGATTGAAATTTCTTTTGAGAGCCAAATTTTTTAAACTTAAACTATATAGGTAGGTACATTGTTATTAACTTAATTAGGGTACTCCTAAGCTGCCCTTTGCTAAAAACGTTCTCAATATGAGGGGTTGACCTCAGCGAACATACCCCCACTTCTTCTAATGCCACTTCTTCAAAATAGACTTGCCCAGGCCAAAAACCGACTTCTGCGTATGGGCCACGAAGTTTCAATCGCACTGTACGTGCGCACCTGCACGTGGTATTTTGGGGAAGAGCCACACTCAAGGGGCCAAAGAGCCGCATGTGGCTCGGGAGCCGCAGTTTGCCGACCACTGGCCTAGACCACCTTTCCTCAGAGACCAGGGCCCAGCTCAGCCTGGATGCAGAAGGAGGGGAAGTTCCTCCCTCAGAAGATGCTGGGTGTGGGGATGTGGGCAGGTTATTGCGGGACTTCTTGATCCAGGAATTAGCAATGGCCTGTGATTAGATTTCCATGCGACCACGAGGCCAAACTTTGGGGTTTTCTCTCTAACAGGGTTGTAAGCTGGGAGAGGGGATGGGACTCAAGTCCCTTCCCTCCTGCAGTTAGGTCCGTCTCCCCAGGCTCCCTTTCAGAGAGGGCTCCAAAGGAGGAGCTTGGCCCGCCTCGGTCTGAAAGGCCAGAAGCTTAAGCAACGCCGAAAATTCTGGAGGCGGAAAGGCAGAGGGAGGGTCGTTCGGTTTTCAGATCTGGGTGTGAGTCCCAGCTACACTTGGCCCGGCTGTGGGACCTTGGGCAAGCGCTGCAGCACTCGGAGACCCCTTTTCCCTGGGTGATAAATGGCTCCTCTTGCGTAACCAGTTTTGGAGGGAAATGATTCAACAGGGAGGCAGTAGGTAGTAGCAATTCCCCAGGAGAGACTAGTCACAGCCCACGGAGCCGGGACAAAGGCAAGGCCAAGGGCGGGTCAACAGGGCGCCTGGGTCGGTTGCTGGTGAGAATGGCACGGAGCAGCTTGGGGGTGTCCGCGGGGCCGACACCGAG
>NW_005355159.1:462841-529124 GCF_000412655.1 Myotis brandtii
GGCCTTTCCCCGCGTCCTACGCCCGCCACGACTGCAAGGACTTCGAGGCCCTGGTGAGTGTGCTCCCCCCAGCCCCCGGCGCTGCCCGCGGTTTCCCAGGCCACGTGTCCCGTGGACCCGGTGAGTAAACACGACAGCCCCTAGACTTCATTTCCAGCAATGAGCTAAGAACACTCCCAAGGCACTTTGGGGCTGCTTCCTCTTGTTAATGACAAGTGGCTTCCAGGAGTGAAGAGGGATTCAGCAGTTAGGCCTCCACACGATTTCCTAGTGTGGCCAGCAAATGGGTATTGATCTGAATCACCGGACTCAGCCAAATAGGAAGTTACTCATCCCTTTGCAAATATGCACACACACACACACACACACACACCCCAAAAGTAACCAGAGCACCCCCATACCTTGATCTTCAGATGAGGTAACATATGGGCAGCGCTCTTATAAAGTGTAACATACAGTACACATGTGAGCTGTTGTTTCTTTGATGATTCACAAGGCACTTAATTTCTTGCAGAGTTCACTTTAGGGTCAGCATTCCAGATATCAGTTATTTTTGTCATTCACATGTTTGGAATTGCCTAGAAAAATATAATTTTCCAAAATTGATTCTATAAGAAATAGAAAATTTAAATGGTCTATAAATCATTAAAGACACTGAATTAGTAAATTCACTCAAAGAAAATTCCAGGCCTAGCAGGTTTCCTTGGTGAGTTCTACCAATCACTGAGGTAATAAGTAATTCCAGTTGTGTGCAAATTCTTCCAGAATATTGAAAAAGAGGCTAGTATAACCTTGATCCTACATCTGATAAGAATGATACAAGAAAAGAACATTATAAGCCAGTATACTCATGAGTATAATTGTAGAAATCCTCTATAAAATATTAGGATCCTGAATCCAGCAATGTATAAAAAACAATTCCTCATTAACAGGTTGGGTTTATTCCAGGGATGCAAAATGAGTTCAACATTTGAACATCAATTAATGTTATGAACCACATTAACAGATTTAAGGAGGTGTTTAGAATTATGTCTGATGAGATGGTCAGGGTTGGGTTCCCTCTTTGCTTTCACTTTCGGGATGTAATAGGACACAGGCCCAGTCTCCTGCCTCCCACATGGTCCATTGAAATCTAGGCTAGGGATGTGTTGAGGGCATCGCAGGCCTAGGCCATCGTACACAGATGTTTCAGGTTCAGGGAGGTCAGAGAAAGAGAAGCCAACTGACTTTCCCCACAGTTTGTTCTGCAAATTGAGATGTTCAGTTTTGTGAGTTTGTGATATCAGAGCCTTGGGGGTGACATACCTTTATTTTGTCGATAGATTTTAATGGAGCCCTTGCTGTGGGCCAGGTGCCTAGGATGCAGGTTAACAGTGTGCTCAGCTGGACTGTGGGGTAAGCCCTGTGCAGGCAGACCTCGGAGATTTTGCAGGTTCAGTTCCAGAGCACTGTAATAAAGTGAGTTGTAATCTTTTTGCTGGTGGAGGGTCTTGCCTTCAATTTGTACCTGGAAAAAAACGCAGTGAAGTGCGTAAAATGAGCCTGTATATATGAAGGGGAAGCCCAGAGCAGGGACCCTAGTCCTTGGCACTGAGCTGGGGTCAGGGGACACCAACAAAGAGCAGTAGCTGAGACCATGCTGGATCCCTAGGGGACATGGAAGATTTCAGGGAGCAGAGAGGAGGAAAGTGCTGTTCTAGGAGGAGTAGCAGGACGGGCAGAATCCAGGAGCTCACCGGGAAGAACAAGTCTGCATTTTAGTGTGGCCGTTGTGGGGAGCAGGAAAAGGTGAGGCCAGCCAGAGCATGCAGGGCTTGGCATGTCCTGCCAAGATGTATAGATTTTATCTTTAGTTGGGGGAAGCATTGGTGAGATCCATGATGCATTTCTTTCTTTCTTTTTTTTAAGTTATGTTTTTATTGATTTTTAGAGAGAGGACAGGAGAGAGATAGAAACATTGATGAGAGAGAGGAACATCATCAATTGGCTGCCTCCTGGACCCCCCTACTGGGGATTGAGCCCACAACATGGACATGTGCCCTGACCAGGAATCGAACCCAAGATCTCTTGGTTCCTGGGTCGACACTCAACCACTGAGCCACACCAGCTGGGCCAGGATGCATTTCTGAAAGAGCCTTGTGGTGGTAGGGTGAGAGAGGGATCTGTCAGGAGAAGAGATAGGAGTCTGAGGGACCACACCCACCGAGATGGTGCCCCAGGGTGCACTTCATTAACTTTTACCAAGAAACATCCAAGTTGATTAGCATGCTCAGCACCTTCTCTTCCTGCTGGAAGGGCTTACTGGCAAACAGAATCAGATTTGTTTGATGAATATGGGATAAATGCAAAGGGAGCTTTGGAAGTGTTTCGATTTGTTTATGCTTTAAATTTTTTTAATTATGCAAGTAATATATTCTTGTTATAAAACATTCAAATGATATCAATCAAGTAAAAGTGCCCTTGACAGAGCTCACACGATCTCACGTCCCTCCTGATAGGTATCAGTGCTCTCAGTTTGGGGCACACCCTTGCTTCCATACCCATAATTCCTTAGGAGAGCTTCAGAGAGCCCCAAATAGTCACCTCTGGAGGGACAGACTGTCCCTCTCATGGGGCTCATTGTGCCGCTGGAGAAACACAGGCAGGTTCTTACCAGCCCATTCTGTTGCCATATTCCTTATTGCGCACCATTGTTAAGGAAACTGGTCCAGGCCAGACAGAGTCTTGGCCGTCTGTAGGCATGGCTTTGAGGAGCAGTTACCCAAGAGAAGGCCGCTCCCCAGGCAGGACCTGGTACGACCTCTGAGAGCATGCACATGTTCTTAGATAAACACACTTCAGGTTTCCTTTTGCCACAGTTTACATGAGTTACAGAAGAAAATGTGGAGAATTTGGCATCTGGACCTGTATCTGAGTCAGTGATTAACTTTGAAAGAAAAGGGAATGAGTTCTGGATTCGTTCTTCTGGGTCATTTTGTGGTTACCTGAAGAAGGAAGGTGTGGGCTGTTAAAAAATCTTGTATTTTGCTGTAGCGGGTTTGGCTCAGTAGATGGAGCATGAGCCTGTGGACTGAAGGTCCAGGGTTTGATTCTGGTCAAGGGCACATATCTCCGGTTAAGGCTCACCTGTGGGAGGCAATTAATCGATGTGAGTGACATCAATGTTTCTTTCTCTCTGCTCTCCCCCTCCCTTCCACGCTCTCTCTCTTAAAAAAAAAACCAAACAAACAAAAAACCATGGAAAAATATCCATTGGAGGATTAAGAACAACAAAATAAAGCATCTCCGTATTTTAAAAAAGTCTATAATTTTTATTTGTTTAACTAAAAGCACTTGGAAGTAATGTGAAACAGTTTATCATATTTAACCATTTTAAATCAATTTTCTCCATAATACAAGGTGTCATTGCACACCTATAGCACATGTTGCAGTTTCAAAAAATTAGAGCTCTGGCTTGAATTACTTTATTGATTATTGCTTTCCTGAGAATGCTCGCTGCTAAACCAAACTTGCATGGCTCTGGCCCTATCTCTCACACTCCCTAAAGCCCCAAATCATCTCTCAGGTGGCTTGTTTTGAGGATATTTTTATTCTGAGGCAGCACTTCAGTTTTACACCGGGAGGTCTTTGTATTCCCAGTGCCTGGCCTTGGAGGTGCTTATCAGATGTTTGAGGAATCAAATTGTGTATGCGCGATTGCCCAGGTGGAGGGTTTCTGCTCTTGTTCCTTGAACAAGGGTTGGCTGAGCCCTTATTGGTCAGAGAATCGGTAGCATTCTTGGGATGCCCTGTAGCCCTGACCATTGACCCTCAAACTTCATGTTTGTTTTTTTCCCCTAGGAACTCCATGCCCTGGTTCTCCATTAGCCTGCAGATCCTTTCTGGGGGTGGGAGGTGGGTGGTAATGGTTCCTTTATATATATAAAGGATGTGAGAGAAATACATCGATTGGTTGCCTTCTGCACGTGCCCTGACCAGGGCCTGAGCCGGGGAGGAGCCTGTAACCAAGGTACATGCCCTTGGCCAGAATCGAACCCGGGACCTTTTGGTCCACAAGCTGATGCTTTATCCACTGAGCCAAACTGGCTAGGGCGGCTCCTTTATATTAATTCCAGGCCCTTTCCACTTGAAAGTGGGGTTGAGGACCAGTAGCAGCATCACCTGGGAGTTTGTTAGAAATGCAGAATGCCAGGTCCCCCTCTCAGACCTACCCAATAAGGATCTGATTTTTTTAATTGGCATTTAAAAAAATCAATTTCTCTAATTGATTTTAGAGAGAGGAAGAGAGAGCGGGCGAGAGAGGAACATCGCTTTGTTGTTCCATTTATTTATTCATTCACTGGTTGCTTTTTATATATGCCCTGACTGGGGATCGAACCCACAACCTTGGCATAAGGGGGTGACACTCCAACCAACTGGGCTACCTGGCCACGGCAGGATCTGCAGTTTTAACAAGTCTGAGAAGCATTTGCAATCTAGCCTGCCCTATTCCCATCCACCATTTGGGGGTGGGTGTGGAAGGTTGTACTGGCTCTCCTGGTTCTGGTCTCTGGCTTGCTCTCTCTAGAGAAGCTCACTCCCAATGTTTGGGTTAAAGACATGAATAAACTCCGCTCTGTCCTAACCTCAGGGCAGGCCTGCCCCCTCTCCCCTCCATGCCACCCCCTATGTTGTCCAAGTCAAACTCTCCCTCGTTCTTTAAGGCACAGCTGGAACCTCATCTTACTCTGTGCTTTTACCCCCAGCAGTTAGGAGTTCTTCCTCTGCTTCCTTCACAATATTATACATTTGCTTTAATAAATAATACTATGATAAACATCCTTCCACATAATCATTATTTATATCTATAGTTATTTCCTTTTTCTTCTTCTTTATATATATCTAGTTATTTTCTTGAGGTAAATTCTGAAAGGTGAAGTTGCTGCCTCAAAGGCTAACAGAACTTTCTCAGGAAGGCTTTTGATGCTTATTTCCAGGTTAGAAATGGAATTGACATTGACCGAGGGAGATTATTCTTTACAAGGCTCTCAACCTTGGCTCACATTGGAATCACCTGGAAAGCTTTAACAAATACTGCTGTCTGGGCCCCACCCTTAGAGATTCTGTTTTAATTGATCTGAGGTGGAGCCTAGGCAGTGGGACTTGTTTGTTTATATTTGCAGAAAATGTCTAGTTTAAAATTTTTTCTATTAATTGATTTGATCATTTTCTTTCTTTTTAAAAAAATATATTTTATTGATTTTTTTATAGAGAGGAAGGGAGAGGGATAGAGAGAAACATCGATGAGAGAGAAACAATGATCAGCTGCTCCTGCATGCCCCCTACTGGGGATGTGCCCGCAACCAAGGTACATGCCCTTGACCAGAATCGAACCTGGGACCCTTGAGTCCGCAGGCAGACGCTCTATCCACTGAGCCAAACTGGTTAGGGCGATTTGATCATTTTCATGAGCACCCACCTACTGGTAGTGAGGCAATGATAACAATTAGATTTAGTCCAATCAATAAGTATCAATTTAGGTTCATACTTGGTATTTCAAGTTAAAGTTCTCAGTCTCTCAGGTTACCTTTTTATTTCCCTGTTCTCCAAAGATGATATCTGAAGAGGGAAGTGGAATATACAGATATGACAAGATATGGATACAGGCATAGGTATGATGTGATGTGACTGGCGGTGAGTGTGTGGCTAGAAGGATTCCCCAGCCTATGGGATGGTGATGTGGAGGATCCAGGGGTGAGATTTATCTTTCCAGTAGAAACCACCTCCTCCCTTCCCAACCATCCCGGAAATGTATGCCGTTCCTCTGCAGATTGGTGAGCAGTAGAAAGGGACATTTGATTAATAATAATAGTATAGACCAGCCGTGGGCAAACTACAGCCCGCGGGCCGGATCCGGCCCGTTTGAAATGAATAAAACTAAAAAAAAAAAGACTGTACTCTTTTATGTAATGATGTTTACTTTGAATTTATATTAGTTCACACAAACACTCCATCCATGCTTTTGTTCCGGCCCTCCGGTCCAGTTTAAGAACCCATTGTGGCCCTCGAGTCAAAAAGTTTGCCCACCCCTGGTATAGACCCTAACACTTATTCAGTGCTAATAGCCCCTACCACTCGCTGGGCACTGTTCTGAGCGGTTTCTATGTGGAACTCATTTCATCTTCCTATCAGGTAATCAGTATATGTGCTGGGAGCAGACCACCCTCCATCTCCCAGGTGTTGCTGGCGTGTAGCCAGGGTGGGGACTCCTCTAAAGGATCCCCATGATGACCTCTTTTGTGAAGAGTTCTCCTGTAAAGTAGACTCTCACCCCAGGCTGTTTTAGTGACTCTGGATTGTCATACCTTAGGTTTGGGCAAAGCCAGGTGCACCTGTATGTAACTGCAGTGTCTGCCTTTCCAGCCTCATCTTGGCATCCTGTCGGCTCCATCCGTCCCTCCCACCCACTGTTACAGGTGTCACTTTGGTCCTGAGGCCGGTGACCTTGGCTGTACCTTTGGTTCATTTCCTTCCAGCACCTCCACCCACATCTAGTAATTATGACCTCCGGCATCTTCCTAGACAAGGATTTTTTTTTAAAATCCTCATCCGAGGACATGAGAGGGAGAGCAAGATATCGGTTGCCTTCTGTATGTGCTCGGACTGGGGACTGAACCCACAACCCAGGTATGTGTTCTGACCGGGAATCAAACCAGCAGCCTTTCGGGGCACAGGACAATGCTCAACCAACTGAACCACAAGGATTTTTTGCAGATGTTCTCTCTTTCCTGCTGCCAGCCCTTCCAGGACAGCAGTGCTTATCATCCAAGCCTGGTGATAAGAAGCACCTGTGGCAGCCTCTGTACACAGATTCCTGGGCCTCCTCCCCAGGAGAATGTGATCTGGGTGGTTGCAAAGTGTCCGCTGGGATGGACTGTCACCACCCAACTCAAAGCCAGGAGGTTGAATTGTCTCCTTCCAGGGTCATCAGTCCTCTCTCTTCTCTGCTTCCCTTGCTGGTTCCTGCCCTTGGTCTCTGTCACGCAAACCACCTCTTTCTTGAGAGACTTCCTTTCTTAAACCTTGGACTGCCCAGCACTGCCCAGCACTCAGGCTCCCTGAGCCACTTCTTCACCGGAATCCTTCCTTGTTCCCCAGAGTAGAGGCTGCAGACAGACATATGTTCTATGGGATGACAGGTTGTTCTCTAGCCTTTTAGAAATTGGGAAGTTAAAAAAGTGCAGCTTGCTCATTTCTTTTAAAAATAAAAAAATATCTGAGACTCCACTGCCTGGGTGGAGGTCACTCTTGGGCAGACACCAGCTGGAACTGGAGTTTGGTGGCTGGGCCCTGTGCTAGGCCAGGGGTCACTGTTCAACACAGCCCTCACCGCTTTCTTAGACTCTCCCCTTACTCATTTTCATCACCCCTCTGGCTCTGGGGCATTTGAGCCTGGGGCCATATTTTGGGACTAAGGCATTGTTCACATCACTGCCTCTCTGCTAAGCTCTTTCCACTGGGAGTGCTCTCTCTCTCTCTGCTTCTCAAAATCCTCCCCTTTACACCAGGTCCCAATTCTATCCTACTTGACCCATATACCCTTCCCTCTGCCTTCTTCCCTACCCCCCAGAAATGCCTGCCTTCCTCCTGAACACTTATTCTCCTCAATCTGGTTATTGGTAAATGCCTTCCACTGCCATGAACAGTGGTTTGTAATGCTTGTCTCGTACTTCACCTGACATACATCTTCCTCCTTACCTACAGGGCCTAGGCACAGCTGGCAGCTGTCTTGATTTATTATGTGGGGGTGGGAGACTCCAGAAACATAGGTGATTGGCTTCCCAAGCAGCTTCTTAAAGCTCTGTGGGAATTGCTCCTTTGGGTTAAGATATTTAGTCCATTATAAATGGAATCACAGAGAACAGACCTTAGAGTCAGGCTGCCTGGCTTCATGGCCCTGCCACTGCAGAGCTGCAGGACCCTAGGCAAGGTGCTTGACCTCTCCAAGCCCCAGGTTCCTCCCCTTTCTGATAGGTTGTTGTGAGGATAAAATGAGATGACGTGTGCACAGCATTTAGCCCAGTGCCTGGCATGTGATAAGGCCTCAATAAATATTAGCTTTCACCATGTTGCTCTGATCTCCGTGCCAGGTTCTAGCTGACTGCTGGGGCTCCAGAATACATACGATGGAGTTGGCCCTCAGGAAGCATTTGGGATAACAAGTGTGGAGAGAGTCAAGTACCAACTTGAGGGCTGTGTTGAACAGTGACCCCTGACCTAGCGTAGAGCACAGGGGAGCCTAGAGGTTGGGAGTGGTCAGGGTCAGGGTCAGTGACTTTAGGCTGGCCTTGAAGACTGAGTAGACTCTCATGCTGGGCAGCTGCAGAAGCAAGAGAAGGAAAGACATAGGGCACTTGAGGAATGGTGTAGGGGAGCAGGTGAGAAGCATGTTTCAGGAGGTACTGTTAGGCAGAGAAGCCAGAACAGATTCCCAAGGGCCTTGTGAAGGACAGAGTTGCTAGACTAGCAAAAAGAAATATAGGCCACCTATTTAAATTTGAATTTCAGAGAAGCAACACATAATTTTTAAAGTGTGAAGTATGCTGTAATTATTGCACGGGTTATACTTATAGTTAACGCTTTATTTTGTTATTTATCTGAAATTCAAATTCAACTGGGCAGGCAATATTTTACGGGACAGCCCTATTTGTGTTCCTGGTCCCCAAAAGGCACTGCTAACATGCAGACAGGTTTTGGTCACAAGAAGAAAAAGAATCCTGTTACTTGTTGGAGCAGATGTATTTTTCAGAGTAGCCTGAAAAGTGAAATAGGACTTGAGGAAGGCCAGTTGAGGGTTAAACAGTGGGGGGCAAAGAGAGGAGCCCAGCAGGACACACAGGGCAGGCAGCAGTGGGAGGGCCTAGCCCTGGAAGAGGGCTGTCCCCGAGGGCGAGGGCGAGGGCGCTCAGGTGAGGCTGGGTTGATCTCAGAGCTGGGAGCAGTCTCTTCCCCTTCCCCAGACTGACCTGGCTTAGCTGCCCGTCGTTTTGTAGGGCTCTCTGTACCCAGGTCTGGACTGTTGGCAAGGGCTGCGGCTCACAGGTGGAATTTGAGAACAGGAGTGATGGGGACGGTGATTGTGGGAGAGCAGACTCAGCTCTGGCTTTGGGATAACAAGTGTGGACCAGGAGTAGAAAAGCAGGACAGGTGAGGTCACAGGATGCTGGGAGGTGTCCTTTGCACTGGGCAGGCAGCAGCACCATTTGGAACACAGTGTCAGGTACCCTTAGTGCAGTGGTTCTCAACCTTCTGGCCCTTTACATACAGTTCCTCATGTTGTGACCCAACCATAAAATTATTTTCATTGCTACTTCATAACTGTAATGTTGCCACTGTTATGAATCGTAATGTAAATATCTGATATGCAGGATGGTCTTAGGCGACCCCTGTGAAAGGGTCGTTCTACCGCCAAAGGGGTCACGACCCACAAGTTGAGAACTGCTGCCTTAGTGGCTCTGTATTGCCTATAGAACAAAGCCCAGAGACCTCCGGGGGGTGTCCAAGGCCTTCGAAGGCTGACCTCACCTTCTGACTCCTGTTCCTCTCTCCTCTTCTTTCCCACACTCTAGGCTCCCGCCACACCAACCACCTGCAGTTAATTATGACAACCACCATGGCAGTCCCACTAACATTAGAGTACCTAATGCCTCCCTTTGCTCTAAGCCAGCAGTTCTCAACCTGTGGGTGGCGACCCCTTTGGCGGTCGAACAACCCTTTCACAGGGGTCGCCTAAGACCATCCTGCATATCAGATATTTACATTATGATTCATAACAGTAGCAACATTACAGTTATGAAGTAGCAACGAAAATAATTATATGGTTGGGTCACAACATGAGGAACTGTATTTAAAGGGCCAGAAGGCTGAGAACCACTGCTCTAAGCACTATACTTGTTTAACTTGATTAACTGGCACAGAGATCCCGGGAAGTGGCTACTAATATTATCCCAATTATGTATTTGAGGAAACCAAGACAAAGGAGATCAAGCCACTCACCCAGGTCACACAGCTCGTAGTGGGTACGAGAACCCAGATTTGGACCCAGGCTACTCTGCCTGGGAGGAGAGCCTTCACAAGTAACCACGTCCCCATCCACTGCCCTGACCTCACGCTGCACTACCCAGGTCACACAGCACCTCCTCTGCCAACGCCTTGCCTGACCACCCCCTTGTCCCTCAGCCGCTATCCAACACGAGTCCCACTCAGTCTCCTCAGTAGCTTGTATGCATCTTTGTTATGACATTGGAGGTTTAAGTCACAATTACTTACCTTTCTTCCTCCCCACTGAATAGCACCAACACTCGTGAAGCATTTACACACCCATGTGCTTTTTTTTAAAAAAATATATTTTTATTGATTTCAGAGAGGAAGAGAGAGGGAGAGAGAGATAGAAACATCAATGATAAGAATCATTGATCGGCTGCCTCCTGCACACCCCATACTGGGGATCGGGCCACAACCCAGGCATGTGGCCTTGAACCCGGAATTGAACCCGGGACCCTTCAGTCTGCAGGCTGACACTCTATCCACTGAGCCAAACCAGCTAGGGCCCATGTGCTTGTTAAAAACTAATGCTCACGAGACATGTACAGGTAGTTTTATTAGAAGTCTGAAGCTATTGATTGAATCTTTGGAAGAGAGAGGAATAAAGCAGCCCTGAAATGTTTCTCATTTTCAAGTACAGAGTTAAAAAAAAATCATCAGTGGTTGTCAATGGAAAAAACACACTGATATTCATGAAGCACCAGCTACATCCCCAGTAAAAGTGTGTTTGGGAGTGTTGTCAGGGAGAAATATAAGAAAAAAAAAAGAAAAGAAATGAACATATATAAACCAGGCTCTGATATTCTGCTACTTTCTTTAATCATCTTGTCAACCTGATTTGGAGATAGTGGGCTTCCCATGTTAGAGAGGAGATTGAGGTCAGACAGGTCCGGTGCTTTGTTTAAAGACACCCTGGGGAAGGAGGCTGGGGGTGAGGAAGTGGTGTGCAGGAGGCAGCCGATGGATGTTATACTCTCATATTGATGTATCTCTCTTCTCCCTTCCTCTCTAAAAATCAGTAAACTATTCTAAAAAAAAAAAAAAAAGGGCAGGGGAGCAGAGATTCAAACCCAGATCTGT
Organism: Myotis brandtii; assembly: GCF_000412655.1. Classification (NCBI taxonomy): domain Eukaryota; kingdom Metazoa; phylum Chordata; class Mammalia; order Chiroptera; family Vespertilionidae; genus Myotis; species Myotis brandtii. Next base: position 474,005 of record NW_005355159.1, read on the forward strand.
CTGCTTTTCCCCCTGTGTCCAGGAAAGTGGAGGATTAGAAAAATACATGACTGTCCCTGGCCTCTAGGAATCCTGGCCATATTGGGGAGATTGAAGAGGGGATGAATGCTGTAGGGGTTTAGAAAAAAGGGTGCCTGGGTTGGTAGAAGTAGGGGAAGTGGCATTCCAGGGGACTGAGTGAGCAAACTTTGGAGGTGGTGCAACCCAAGGCATGTTCACAGATGGCACCTGTGTACGGTGATGTTTTAAAAAACCATGCTAGGGAGATTTGGCTTCTACTCATCATTTCTGAGCAAAAGCTACAGTTACCTTGTAGCTATCTGTGCGTCCAGATCCCCAGTCCCTTAACAGAAAACCTGGCACCAAATGTGTTTCAGAATTCAGATGCTACCCAATTTTACAAAGGCAACAATGTGGTGTAACGATACAACTAAACTGGCATCTATAGCGGGCCACACGGGCACCAGCCTAAATCAGAAGGCCCTAGGACGGGTTGCAACTTACAGCAGGGGTTCTGTTTCTACGGAAGTCCTTGGAGCAGTCCACACAGAGTTCCAGGATCCAGGCTTTGTCCTGAGGGTGACAGCTCATGTGTAAAAAGAGGTTCATGTCGGGTGTGTGTAGGAACTGCTTTGGCCGAATGAAGCCCCATGTTTTACAGAGACCGGTCTCTCTTGTAAGAACGCCGTAGACATAGCTGCCAGGGCCTCACAAAAAGTCACCACTTTCAGGGAAACCTCAAACCATGGGTTCCCCACTTGCAGTTTCTCCCAGTGTAGGTGCAGCTTACTATTCTGGGTCATTTTTACCATAAGCAGCCTTGCCTGGTTATGTATGTAGTTGCCATACTTCCTTTATCCAGCCTCCAGGGAAACAGGCTGACAGGAAATTAACTGCAGGTCATTTTCTCATGCTTTGCTAACCCTTTACCCACCCGCGTATATATCATGTATTTGATAAAACACCTCCAGCTGAGGTGGCATCTCATGATCAGAATTAATATTCCTACAGCAAAATGTAACATGAAGTGGGATAAATAAAGATTGAACGATCCTCACATCAGTTGAGGTCAGGTTTTGTACCAAATGAGTTACAAAACCTTGCAGTGTTTGGAGCACTTGGAGTTGGATGTTCTTTGGAAAGGGGATCATAGACCTGTACATGTCTCTCCTCTTAGGAAATTCATGACCTGGAAGAAGTGCAGGTTGCTGTCTTACCGCTAGAGGGCTCCTGCTTCTCATTTTGTCTAGGATCCTTGCTAATGGAGGTTTTCCTCACTTCAGCTTGCAGATGCCAGCAAGTTACCCAACCTGAAAGAGCTTCTCCAGTCCTCTGAAGATAAAGACAAACGGGCCTGGGACCTGCTGAGCTGGATTTTATCCTCAAAGGTCCTGACAGTCCACAGTGCAGGGAAGTCAGAGGTGAGACTTTGATCTGTAGGATCACAGGTTCCTAGGACCTCCTTGTGCACCAAATAACCCAGGCAGCTTATTGCAAATGCAGATTCCTGCACCTTGCCCCCAGAGATTCTGATTCTGTGTCTGAAGTGGGGCCCACGAACTTGCACACTGGCAGTGCAAAGCTGTGTTCTCCCTCCTACTAGCTGTGTGACCTTGAGCAGGTTTCTTGGTACATTTCAGTACCCGCGAATAGTATACTTCCATCAGGGAAATGGCTGTGAGAATTGAATGAATTTTCACACTTAGAACAATGTGTAAGGGCACATGCTAAGGGCTCTATACATGTTGAGTATCACAAGCAGCCCAGGTAATTCTGATAAGGGTAGGCCCTTGACCACACCTTAAGAAACATGGGCCTAATCCAGGTGTTAGGAAACAGGGAGGCAAAGCCTGAAGTATTGGAAAACCTCATGCTCTGGGTTTAAATTCCACGTCCACCATGCCTGGTTGGTGTGGCTCAGTGGTTGAGCGTTGACCCATGCACCAAAGAGGTTGCTGATTTGATTCCCGGTCAGGGCACATGCCTGGGTTGTGGGCTCAATCCCTAGAAGGAGGTGTGCACAAGGCAGCCAATTGGTGATTCTCAGCATTGATGTTACTTTCTCTCTCTCTCCCTCTCCCTTCTTTTCTCTCTAAAAATTAATTTAAAAAAACTGAACTCCACTTCTACCCATAATTGGGTCTTCCTTTCCCCATTTGTAAACTGAGAATATTAATAGGTACCTCAGAGGGGAGCTATAACGGAATGTGTGTCACTCCCAGTATAGTTTTTGGCATTGACCAGACATTCCATAATTTGGTGTCCCTTGCCTGACCAGATCTCCCAGGACACGCTGGGATAGCAAGGACCAGAGTGTGGGATGGTAGATCCTCAATCTGGTGCTCTTTCCTCTGAGAGGCAGCAGGGGCTTATCTGTACTGTTCTTCACTTAATTAATTCATTTTAACTTAAGAGCATTCAGTTTTACAAGCTCCTGCTAGAGACGGAAATCCTTAAGTGGCATAGAATTTGATGTCTTGGATTCTGGTGTCTGGGGACATCCATCTGTGTTGGGAGGGAAAATAACATACAGAGCCCCGGAGAGGGAGTCAGTGGGAGATATTCGGGGCCAGGCTGGACTGTTAACTCTTAGGTGATCTCTGGGTTTTACTTTTGTCATCTGTTAAATTGAGATTTATTCATTCCTCATATGGGCATCAGGCACTTACTAGATATTGCTGCAGGTAAAGTAGATAAGATAATAGCTCCTTGACTTTGGATTATGGACAAGTTGACTTCCATTAAAATATGGAGTGTTGGCATCCAGGATTATCAGCTTTTTATTGACCCAAGCAAGGACATTAGCCTACCATGTACCATCATTTTATAAAAGGATGTTTTAACACAAAAGAGGATGGTCCTGACCTTAGAATAGAGAACAGTTCTTCCAAAGAAAGGGTCATGGCAACCTTACAGCAGTGTGTGTGTGTATAAAATATATATTAAATATATGTAAATATATATCTATTACATTGACCTAAATTTTCTCTTTAAAAATTTTATTGCCCTAACCGGTTTGGCTCAGTGGATAGAGCGTCGGCCTGCAGACTGAAGGGTCCCAGGTTCGATTCCAGTCAGGGGCATGTACCTTGGTTGCGGGCACATCCCCAGTAGGGAGTGTGCAGGAGGCAGCTGGTCGATGCTTCTCTCTCGTCAATGTTTCTGACTCTCTATCCCTATCCCTTCCTCTCTGTAAAAAATCAATAAAATATATTTTAAAAAAATTTTATTGACTGATTTTGAAAAGAGAGAAAGGGAGAGAGAGAGAGAAAGAGAGAGAGAAAGAAAGAGAGACATTGATTTGTTGTTCCACTTATTTATGCATTCATTGGTTTATTTTTAAAAAAATATTTTTATTGATTTCAGAGAGGAAGGAGAGAGAAATAGAAACATCAATGATGAGAGAGAATCATTGATCGGCTGCCTTCTGCACACCCCCCACTGGGGATCAAGCCCACAACCTGGGCATTTGTCCTGACCAGGGATTGAACCATGACTTTCTGGTTCATGGGTTGACACTCAACCACTGAGCCATGCCGGGTGGATGGTTTATTCTTATATGTGCCCTGTCTGGGGATTGAATCTGCAACCTTGGTGTCTCAGGATGATGCTCTAACCAGCTGAGCTACCAGCCAAGGCCACCCTAATTTTTCTTATTTAATCAACCCAGAGAAAACTTCGCCTTCTCCATAGACTGTGACTTACCTGTTTGGAAATCACTGAAATGATGTGGTTTCTGCCCTAAAGAGGATCATTGCCCTCTTAGGAAATAGCTCACCCTTTTATATCAAGTAGGTTTTTGTTTTTTTTGCCTCATAACAAACCATCCCCCAAAAAGCTAGTGGCTTAAAACAACACTGATTATTTCTCATGATTCTATGGGTTGGTTGGGTGGTCCTTCTGGGTGGGGCTGGCTTACCTGGGGCTGGGTGATCTGGGGTAGCCTCACTTATATGCCTGGGGCTTCAGCTGGGATGGCTGCTGTGGTTGGGCCTTCCTCTATGAGGCACTCATCCTCCTATAGCGGTGATGGCGAACCTATGACACGCGTGTCAGAGATGACATGTGAACTCATTTTTTGGGTTGATTTTTCTTTGTTAAATGTCATTTAAATATATAAAATAAATATCAAAAATATAAGTCTTTGTTTTACTATGGTTGCAAATATCAAAAAATTTCTATGTGTGACACGGCACCAGAGTTAAGTTAGGGTTTTTCAAAATGCTGACACGCCGAGCTCAAAAGGTTCGCCATCACTGTCCTAGAGGCTAGCAGGGCTTGTTCACATGGCAGTGAAGGGTAAAGGTTCCCAGCAGCAGACAAGGAGGGGCAAGTCCTTTTCAAGCCTCTGTCTGCCATAGGTCCCATTGGCAAGTCGCATGGCCAAGTCCAAATTAAAGGGGGAGTGAAATAGTTTCCATCTCTTGATGGAATCTTGGTGGAATTCCACCTGCAAAGTCACATTGCAGAGGGGTGGGAGGAAATACATGTGGCCATTTTTGCCATTTATCACACCTTTCTACCTCCTGAGATGATTGTAAAGATGGAATATAGGAAATAGATGTGAAAGTTATGAAAATTAAGAGTGATCTTTAGTTAGAAGGAACAATGCATGCTTCTCAGCCTATTGTAGGGAAAAACATCAGAGGAGGCAGTCTTGAGCTGTAAGCTCTGAGCTTGTTTATAAGTTGATGTCTTTATTCTCATGAAACCAGTTGTCCTCATGAACAGAGTCCATTAGACTTTAAGCCCAAGGCTTTAGGAGTCCATGTTGGCAGCACATTTTACCAGCTTCCCAAATAAAATTTCGACTCCCTTCATGTTTTCAAGTTTGAAAAGATCCAAAAGCTGACTGGTGCCCCTCACACTCCTGTCCCTGTGCCGGACTTCCTATTTGAAATCGAGTACTCGGACCCAGCGAATGCCAAATTTTATGAGACCAAAGGAGAACGAGACCTAATCTACGCCTTCCATGGGAGCCGCCTAGAAAACTTCCATTCCATCATCCACAATGGCCTGCACTGCCACCTGAACAAGGTGGGGCCTAAGCCTACTGACATTTGGGGGGGTTGGTGGGTCAGAGCGGGTAAAGGGTGGGAAGGGGTAGGTTCCCTAAGTCCTTGCCACTCAAAGTGTGGGCCACAGACCAGCAGCAGCTGGGCGCCTGTGAAAATGCAGAATCCTGGGCCCACCTGGACCTTCTGAATCAGAACCTGCATATTAACAAGATCTCCAGGTGATCCCTGTACTGATGGCAGTTTGAGAAGCATCTCTGGGAGTCAGGTCCAGGCAGCAGCATGCTTTTAAAGCTCACCAGGTGGTCCCAGTGTGTGGTCAATCCTCACCACTCAGCATGGTTCCTGGACCAGTGGCACCACATCACCTGGGAGCTTGTTGGACAAGTAGAATCTCAGGGCCCAGCCCAGGCCAGCTCCCCAGGTGATCTCTTTGTATTTTGAAGTTTGAGAAACACTGCTCTAGGGGTCACTCCAACACAGTCTGCCCTTGGAGAAATTGGGGGATGTGCCAGGGAGAGGTCCTTTCCCTCCCTCCTTGAGTTTGCTTCCTCTCCTTAGTGTCCTCCCTTTTTAAAGAGTCAAAACAGTATCAACAACCCCTACTCCAATGGCACATTTTAAAAATATATATATTTTTATTGATTTCAGAGAGGAAGGGAGAGAGAGAGAGAGAAACATCAATGATAAAAGAGAACTATTGATTGGCTGCCTCCTGCATGACCCACACTGGGGATTGAGCCCCAACCCAGGCATGGTTCGTAGGTCGACACTCAACCACTGAGGGCACATTTTTTTTTAAAAAGCTTTTTAAAATTGATTTTTACAGAGAGAAACATCGATGTGAGAGCACAGCATCGATTGGCTGCCTCCTATTGGGGATTGAGCCTGCAACCCGGGCATGTGCCCTACTGGGAATGAAACTGGCAACCTTTCAGTGCACGGGATGATGGCCAACGAACTGAGCCATACCAGCGAGGGCTCCGCTGGCACTTTTTTGCCTCTCTGGGAAGTGTAGGGGAGAGTACAGACAGGAGCCAAAAAGACCACCTTAGCAGCTCTCCAGCCTGTGCAGATTGATTTAAACTCTCTGAGCCTCAGTGTCCTCATCTGTACAATAGGATACCATTACCCACCTTCTGGTGAGCTGAGAGGATTGAGACAGCTCAGGCATGCAAAGGGTCTTCCTGTACTAAGCACCAAGGACACTGCTTTTCTAGGAATTTGGGTAGTAGCAGTGCTGCAGCCTTTCCTCCGGTCATGCAGCACCTGCCATGTCTGAGGGGCTGGCTCCCTGAGCCGCAGGCTGACCTGTGGCTGATGCATCCTGGAGCGGGAGAGTCTTCCCAGCAGCGCTGCAGCAGATTAGCAATTAGTGCAGTTAGGTTTTGCTGAGGATGACGAGCTTGTTTACACTGGCTTTCAGCTGATTATTTCGGCCAGGCTACTGGAATCCCGGGCCTCCCTCCACAGCAGAGCCAGCCTGAAGTTGCCTGCAGATTACAGTCTTGTACACCAGACCTTCACTTCAGTCCCCCGGGGATTTTGCTACTTAGCAGCATCTCATCAGAATCCTTTGCTAAAGTGTCTGCTCTTGCCTCTTCTGTCTGGATTTTCAGTGGGACGTCTGCCAGTTGAAGCTGTGGGATTGCTCTCATGATAGAGATACCCCAAGTTTCCCACTCTTCTGCTCACTGCAGCCATGCTTGAGGTTCTCGAGTCTAGAAGGTATATATATACAGGCAGAGGGGAGAATGGACTTGGGGTCAGATCAGAGGACATCCAGTATCCTTGGAGAGGTCTGTGCAGGATTTTAAGACACAGGAACTCTGCCTAACCCAGCACGGGGCTTTCCAAAGGCCGAGCAAAGGCTTGTTTCACATCCCTTAAGCGTCACTGAATTGGCTTAGAATTGTGGAAGTCTGGTGCCACCAGACAAGACATTTCTCAATTCCCAAGCATGGGATGTTCAGTGTGCTGTTAGAGTCCACTCATTGTCTTGTGATACTGATGCTGTGGCCCCAGAATAACAGCTGCCCTGGGTAGCAGCTACCTGGATGTCGCATTGAGAAGGATTCTGAGCCAGTGTGAATGAGTACCGTCATTGACATTTTTATGCTGGCCACCATGGTTGATTATTGATGTCTACCATGGGCAAGGATTTGTTTGCTATGCCTTCTGTAGGCTCAACTGGAGGTATTTAACCTGAGATCCTTGTCTCTCACCTGGCATGCTTCCTCATGGAGGGCACCAAGTTAGCACCTACCACCAGGGAGCTGCCTTCTAGATTTTTGGACATTTTCTAGGTCAACACCAATACAAAGAGTAAAACTTACCCTGACCCTCCTATAGGCTTCTTCATTCAGTTATAGTTTCTGGTCTGAGAGATTCATTTCCTTTCTAAGTAATGACTCAGATTGCTTCCCCTTAAGGTTCGATCCCCCTCCTAGTACATACGAGTATTATTTTGCTTTGCTTCTGCCAGCCCATCAGTGTAACCATGCTAATGCATTTCATGTAGCAGGAATTACTGCATCTACTCCCACACAAGATTCTGTGCTGAAGTGCCCACCCCTCTCATGTGCCAGAAGTCCTGATCGATGCTTTATATACATTATCTCATTGAATCCTCATCCACGACCTTATGAAGGAGACACTACTATCACCATTTTGTAAATGCAGAAACTGAGACCCAGAGAGTTTGTTTGTTTTAAATTCTTTATTGTTTAAAGTATTACTATGTATCCTTTTCCCTCCATTGACCTCTCTCCGGCCACTCCCACCCCCCAGCCAGAGAGTTTTTATAACTTGCCAGCTTGTTGGAGATATAGGCAGAATTTAAACTTGGGTCTGTTTGGACTCTTTTTTTTTTTTTAATTAACACCCTGTTAATTAAAAAATGTATTTTTTATTGATTTCAGAGCGGAAGGAGAGAGAGAGAGAAAAAGAGAGAGAGAGAGAAACATACATCAATGATGAGAAAGAATCATCAATTGGCTGCCTCCTGCATGCCCCACACTGGGGATTGAGCCCGCAACCTGGGCATGTGTCCTGACCGGAATTGAACTGTGACCTCCTAGTTCATAGGTTGACACTCAACCACTGAGCCACACCGACCAGGTTGGACTTTTATTTATTTATATTTTAAATATATTTTATTGATTTTTTACAGAGAGGAAGGAAGAGGGATAGAGAGTTAGAAACATCAATGAGAGAGAAACATCGATCAGCTGCCTCCTGCACACCCCTTACAGGGGATGTGCCTGCAACCAAGGTACATGCCCTTGACCGGAATCGAACCTGGGACCCTTGAGTCCACAGGCTGATGCTCTATCCACTGAGCCAAACCGGTTAGGGCTGAACTTTTAATACTTATGTTTTTCTCACTCAACCTTGACCACAGGAACTACTAGTTTGCCAGGCTAATCAGGTGTATCCACAGTCACCCGGTCGTCAGATAGGAATGTGTTTAGCGATAGCCCCATAATGATGTCATAGGATTATTTGAGTTTATGCTTTTCACTGGGGGAAAAAAAAGGCTTGAAAATGTTGTGTTTATAATTCTGTTGAAGAAAGACTTGTGTTACCTTGCTGTTCCATTTTATACTTACCCAGCCTTGTTTCTTTTCTGGTGGGTTCTGCCATTCTAGACATCCTTGTTCGGGGAAGGGACCTACCTCACCAGTGACTTGAGCCTGGCCCTCATTTATAGCCCCCATGGCTATGGGTGGCAGCGTAGCCTCCTTGGCCCCATCCTCAGCTGCGTGGCTGTGTGTGAGGTCATAGACCATCCAGATGTCAAGTGCCAAACCAAGAAGAAAGGTGAGTGAGCCCTTGGCTTAGAACTAGGCTGCAGCCTCAGGGTGCGGAGGTTCTTGCTGTTGGCCCAACTGTTGGGTGGAGTACCCATTGCGTGCTAAGGGATGGGCTGAGTCCAGAGCAGTGTAGGACAGGGCCCTGCCTTCAGGCAGTGAGCAGTCTCCTTATGGTATTGAACACACAATAGAAAAGATGTCACTTACTATAAGGTGGTAGGTAGAGAGTCCCAGGTGCGGGGATCCACCGGGCAGATCAGACGACGGAGCAGTCGGTGGGTTCAGATGCTCAGAGAAAGCTTTGGGGAGGAAGTGAGATGTGATAGCTGAACGTGAGTGTGTGAGGCTGGAATGTGGGCTCCTGAGGGCAGGACATGGGACTCAGTCAGGCTTGGACACCTGGTATCAGTAGGGAGCCTGGTTCATACTTGACATTCAGAAAATATTTGCCACATTGAAGCTAAATACGTGTGTTTAGACCTGTCCCTCCAGGATGCTCTTGTGTGTGCTGGAGCCCTTGGAGGATGTGAGAGGCAACTGAGGCCACGGACAGTAAACCCCAGGCTTCCAGGAAGCAGACGACTTGCTGGCCGCCTCGGTCTACTTCCCTAATACGTCCCTTAGATTATCTGCCCGGCACCCCCTGCTGTTTTGCCTGCAAAGGCAGAAGAGTCACAGAACTGTCATTCTGGTCTCCAGAACTGGCCTGTTGGTTCCAAAGAGAAAAGGAAAATTGAGAAAACTGTTCCTGGCCTCTAATGTAAAACAACTGGAACTGAGAAACGGGCCCAGGTCTGACGCCAACCTCTTAAACCAGACAGCATGAATATTTGCATTTATAATTCTTAGGAAGTTTGCAAACCGTGACATTAAACATCAAAACAAAACCTTGCAACGTCTGCTGTCACAGAGCTTTGGCTTTTTTTAAATTGCTAAGGCTTTTCATGGCATTAAAAGTTTTGTTTCTGTTTGTTTGTTTAAACAAGCCTTGGTACAAAGAGTAGAAGATGTGTTCTAAGAAGCTCGAATCCAGAATGGCTAATTTAAAATGCCTGCTAAGAGACAGGTCTCCGATCAAGTCCTGTTCCTCGTCCCAGATTATTTTTTTGTTTTGAACATCAATCTGCTGCTTTTCTCTGCTTTCCTTGTTCAGCCAAGTTTCCCCCACCTCGTATCTCTTTTATTTTCCTATTCCTTTTTCTCTTTATCCTATTTGTCTCTCTGTTGATTCTCCTGTGTGTTTTTAAAAATATATTTGTATTGATGTCCGAGAGGAAGGGAGAGGGGGAAAGAGACAGAAACATCAATGACGAGAGAGAATCATTGATCGGCTGCCTCCTGAATGCCCCACACTGGGTATCGAGCCTGCAACCCAGGCATGTGCTCTGACCAGGAATCGAACCATGGCCTCCTGGTTCATAGGTTGACGCTCAACCACACTGGCCCAGCTGATTCTCCTGTTTTTTACTGTGCTTCACACACACACACACACACACACACACACACACACACACACACACCTATTCCTCAGCCTGCTGGGGCTTCTCCACCCCAAAGACCAGGAGGCTTGACCCATGTATATTCATAATTTGCTGCTTTTGTTATTGTATCCCTTTCCCCACCCCCAGTAAAGTTGTGCTTTACTTTCCTTATTCAGATTCCAAGGAGATAGATCGCAGGAGAGCGAGAATCAAGCACAGTGAAGGGGGAGACATCCCTCCAAAGTACTTTGTGGTCACCAACAACCAGCTCCTGCGAGTGAAGTACCTGCTGGTGTACTCACAGAAGCAGGCCAAGAGGTAAGAGGGACGGTCCTTGCCCGTGCCCCAGGCGGACAACTGAAGGCTGCATTAAAAGTGTTGGGTTCTTTGTTACCAGCACCCTCTTTCCTCCAGCTTTAGGCCTCAGCTGTGTATAAAGTATATAAAGCACTTTGCTAGACAGGGTGAGGAGTGAGGATAAGGTTATATAAGATGTGGTCCTGGCTTGTCTGGCATGGCTCAGTGGTTGAGCGTCAACCTATGAACCAGGAGATCACAGCTCAATTCTTGGTCAGGGCACATGCCCGGGTTGCGGGCTCAATCCCCAATGGGGGGCATGCAGGAGGCAGCTGATCAATGATTCTCTCATCATTGATATTTCTCTCTCTCTCCCCCTTTCTCTCTGAAATCAATAAAAAATATATATATTTTAAAAGATGTGGTCCTGGCCCTTTGAGGACTATATATTCTAGTGAATGAGACAAAGAGATTCGTAAACACAAGTGACATGAGGGACTGAATGAAGCCAAATTGGCTGCCCTAGACTGTGGGGCCCCTCAGCCCTAGGCTCATGGTTTCACTCTGAAACCCATTGATTAGATTAAGCTGAGAGGCAGGGTGGTGGCTGGACACTGGCTGGGATTGGGTGCCGCCCAGCCCGGTCACTTTCCATGGTGGCTGTTGAACCACCATCTTCTCCTGGACCTGAGATGCTTCATCTTCATCTTTATTTTTTTTTAAAATACATTTTTATTGATTTCAGAGAGGAAGGGGAAGGGAAAGAGAGATTGAAACATCCATGATGAGAGAGAATCATTGATTGGCTGCCTCCTGCACACCCCCTACTGGGGATCGAGCCCACAACCCAGGCATGACCTCCTGGTTCATAGGTCGATGCTCAACCACTAAGCCATGTGGGCCGGGCCATCTTCATCTTTAACGTGAACGTGTTGAACCCAATGGCAGATGAGGCCTTCTGACTCCTAAAAGCCATGGTAGATGCCTCATCCCATCTCAGCAATGTGGTGGTGGTGGTGGGGGCGGGGGGGTGTACAGGGTTCTCCAGGGTCGAGGTCACTTTGAGATCTTGCTGCATTGTTGGGCTCTAGCTTTTCATGGGGATGTGCAGCAGGTGAGCAAGTAAGACAGGAAAGGGGATCACTTCATACTTCCCACTCCTGTTGTACATACTAGTGGGTTCCATGCTTCAGGATTTCATAAACCAGGAAAAAACCCTCTTCTCCTCAAATTTGGGAAATTTGTATAGCATTCCTGAGTCTGGTGGACATTATCCTTTGGTTTAAAATCATCTGGCTCTTTGTATTTGAAAATTCCATTCCTTCCCACTGCTCCCTGGAATGTTTCTTTAGTGCACACTTGGACAGTTTAGATCATCTCCCAGCGGGCCAAGGAGGATTTCCCCAGCACAGACTGATATCTGTAGGTGTCTAAAAGTGAAACGACGTTTGCTAAATAGCCTGCCACCTGCTGCCATCTGGGCAGACACCTTGAGTGAGGTCATTATTTTAGATACCAAAGTCCTGCTTAAGGAAAGACAGGACGTAGAAGGTTCAAGAGGAGCAGCTATAAAAGGGAAGCTCAGGATGAGCTCACTGCATAGCTGTCTTTGTACATTTAGAACATGTTCTGGTGAAAGGCGTGTCAGTGCCAGGGCAAACAGCCTCGGATTTCTCGAGCAAAGGAGAACGCACGAAGCTTCATTTCATGGCTCACTCAGAGGATGAAATTCATCATTTCATCTTTGAGCCAGGAGTTGTTGCATACACTTAAAAAAAATGTTTTTCTCATTTTGCCAACATCACTCTTTTTTCCCTTTTAAGCAGGGCTTCCAGCCAGCTGTCCTGGTTTTCCAGCCATTGGTTTACGGTCATGATATTCCTGTACCTGCTGCTGCTGCTCATAGTGAGTGTCATCAACTCCTCCACTTTCCAACACTTTTGGAATCGTGCGAAGAGATAATCTTTCTGGGCCTGGAGTGGGGACCACCTCCACCATGTGCCTTGTTTTGTACCTCCCGTGCCCCGCATCCAGCCAGGTTGAGCCTGCGGGCCAGTGGGGGACCACAGGACAATTTTCATATGCCATAAATGTATCGATTGCCTTTGATGATGCTCCAGCCACACTCCGGCCAAGGGGGACCACTGGGCCCTCACTCATAGGTTTTGGGGAGCCCTCCTGTCTGCTCCTGCCTAAACAGCCCTAGGGAGTTGGCTTTTCCATCAGGGCCAAAGGAAAAAGTCCTGCTGCATTTAAAAACAAAGTGTCCAAGCTGTCAGTGGTATGTTTACAATCGCTCCTGGCGGACGTTGGCCCTTTCTCTAATGCCTTCTGGAAGGCGGAAAATGCGTAGTGGGGACGATAAATCACTAGGCGGTTGCCTTGTTTTGACTTGAGACGCTCAAGAGGAATAGTCATGTTTCTCATAAAAATCGGTGGGGATCGGTTTTTGAATTCCATCCACCTTTGTAAGTACAAAACATTTTCAGTTTTCTCAAATCAACAAACAGCATTCTGCTGCAGCTGTAACCCCGTGCCCGACCATGGATGAGAAAGGAAGGAGTCAGAGTTCTGATTAAAAAATACAGACCTAACACTGAGCAACTCAAGTGTCTTTTTCTAAAAATTAACTAACTGCTAATTATAGCTGCAGGCCTGCCTCCTATCTCGCTCTCATGAAGCTGCCTTGATTGTGGCCTGCCAGGCACAAGTGCCACGCCGGAGGCCCCCTGCCACTGTCAGCCTTCAAGACAGAGGCCTGCCTCAGTGTGTCACAGATACGCGTGGACTGAGCCTGCCTCGGAGGGGGTCACAGGTCTTTGGGACTCAAACTGGGCAGGAAAAACCCCTGGCTGCCCAGAGAGCCTTGGTTCTACTTGCCGTATTCTCTGCCCCTCCTCCCTGCCCTGCTTCAGCCGTAATGGAGCCCTGTCTTATTGGTGGGGATTGTGGGGAGAGGTTTCTGTAAGGAATGGGGAAAGTAATTTTCTATAATTTGTGAAGTGAAAAAGCCACTATCATGGTTTTTACATTGAATATTGGAACATTTCAAAAATAATAAAGGTATTTTCCTAATTACCAGGTTGCCTTTGTGACAGCTTTCAGCCTCAGTCTGCCTGCCTTGTATGCCCTTTTACTCAAAATCTTACCCTCTTTTTCCTTCCTTGTTTGAAGTGGCTGTTTGCTGGAAAACATATATCATCGGGATATATCATCTGGTAGGTGTTGATACACTGAATATGAGCACCTACTGTGTGCCAGGCACTAGAAATAGGACAGGACCAAGGCCAAAAGTCCCTGTCCTCATCGAGCTGACAGTCTGGCAAGATGGGCAGGTGGACACTCTCAGCAGTGAGGTTGACATCATATGGTGTTATTATAAAGGAGTTTTGGGAAATACTGACAAAACGTCTTAACCTGGCCTAGAAATGTGGAAGTGACACTAGTAGCACTGCAATGTGCCTTATGTATGATTTCTTTAATTCTCACGACTGATAAAAAAATTGAAGTCCCAGAGAGTTTAATAGCTTGCCCAAGGTTACTTGGCTAGGAAGTGGCAGAGCTGGGAGTTGAACTAGGCAGACTGGTTTCAGACTGTGCGTCTCATAACCACCATGCTACATATAGCCCCCTCACCCCACCTCTGGCTCCCAGAAAAGGTGATGTTCCACTGAAACCTGAAAGAGCTATCAGTATTTGGCTAAGCGGTGGAAGAAGAGTATTTTAGGTAGTGGGAACAGCACACGCAAAGACCTAGAGTTCTTAATGGAGAAGCTAAAAGCTGGAGGGTCATAGGAAGAGGCCGTGGTGAGAAATGGGGCTGGGGAGGTGGGCAGGAGCCAGATCATGAAAGACTTTACAAGCTGTGGGCTGGGGACGCCATTAGAAGGTTTGTAGCAGAGCTTTTAAGTGGGAGATCAGATTTGGTTTTGAGAAAAGTCACTCTGGCGGGTGGTTGGAGAATGGATTTGGGATTATTTTGAGGATTAAAAAAACTGATAATTTATAGTAGTGCCCAGCACAGAGTAAAACCTGGTATGTTTCAGCTGCTATTATCATCATCATCATCGTCATCATCATCACCACTATTATTTATTTTCAATGGCTCAGTAGAGGGGATGAGCATGCAAAGGAGACAGCAGGAATATCCAGGAAAATAGGAGGAAACCAAGGCAACAGTTTCATAGAAGCCAAAAAGGAGGGCTTGATGAGTAGTGTCAAATGCTGCTGCGTAGTCAAGATTATACCTGAGAAGTATCTGTTGGATTTACTGAATTGGAGCTCACTGATGAATTTGGCGGGAGTTCAGTGTAAGGCAAGCATGTCAAACTCAAAAGGCTAACATGGGCCAAATAAACAAGGTTTAAGTTTATGTGGGCCACAAAAAACCAAAAGCTTCAATTTTCATAGAAACGTAGGTTTATTTCGATAGAGACATGCGAATACAAAGAGCTGAAATAAATGAGTAATCATTTACATAAAATAGTAGAACATTTTAATAAAAATTAATATTTTTTCTTGAACATTAACTTACCAGACACTGAATAACTGCACAAATGAATAAGCATAATGCAAATAAACCTATTTTTCTTGTTCTCCAAAAGCAAAATATTTCCTGTTGCTCACACCAAACAAGTCAGTCCAAGACTAATGATGTGACAATCGGCTGCTAAAATATTTGCTGCTTGTATTAGTGGAGAGAAATGGTGTGCCTGCGTGTAAGCCGCATAAGGGAAATGAATGCAACACGATTATAGTAATCAGTCATTAGTGAATGCTGTAGTTTGTTATTAATAATTATGTGTAACAGGATATTGTAAAAATTAAGTTACAAAATTTTTATTAAAACGTTTCTTACATACCGTTATATTGGCTGGGCCACAAAAATATTCATTGTGGGCCGCATGTGGCCTGCGGGCCGAGAGTTTGACATGCTTGGAAGGGATTTGGAAAAGTCCGACAGCACAAACGTGAAATGTTGTGCATGGTTTCCAGGGGTTCTCAGACAGTGTTTATTTAAAACCTAGCCCTTTTTTCCTGAAGCTTCCCCCACCCACCCCCCACAGACACTGAGGATGAGTGAAGAATAGTCCTGCCCTCAATGTGCTCTCAGACTAGTAGGGGGCCATTGGAAAGATAGCTTTTGATATGGGGAGAGAAATCCCTGGAATCTAGAGGATTGGAGTGGGCAGGAGGAAGACTAGAGCAGGGCCACATGATGATTTTCACAGGCTCTAGGACAGCCGTGGGCAAACTACGGCCCTCGGGCCAGATCCCGCCCGTTTGAAATGAATAAAACTAAAAAAAAAAAAAGACCGTACCCTTTTATGTAATGATGTTTACTTTGAATTTATATTAGTTCACACAAACACTCCATCCATGCTTTTGTTCCGGCCCTCCGGTCCAGTTTAAGAACCCATTGTGGCCCTCGAGTCAAAAAGTTTGCCCACCCCTGCTCTAGGAACTTTTGCCTTCATGGGCCCTCTCCTCAATAAAAAATATTTAAAAATATATTTTATGATTGCATTGGTATAAAGAGGAATATATTATTATATAGTAAAATGTTCTCTTCCACTTAAAAGCTCATTCCCCCTCCCCCCTTCTGATTGTAAAAGAAATTAAGACATTTTTATAATGTGGGTCTTAGGCATTGTACTTACAATACCTAATGGATGAGCCAGCCCTGGACTTAAGGTAATGAGGGATAGTATGAGATCTCTGGGTACTTAGGAGTGGAGAGGTAGGAAGGAGACAAGCCCTAAGAACTCAGTTCTATTTAGCACTGACCCTATATCTAAGGCAGATCCCACGGGCCAGCCAGCTCCAGGAAAAGGCACATTTGTGTGTTGGGAGTTGGGAGTTGAGGAGGCTCACGCTGCAGATACTTTTTCATGGAGGAGGAAGAAACAGTGTCCTTGCTGACACTCCCCCCCCCTCCCCCCTTTCCTGGGTCAAGAGCTTCCCCAGGCAGCTGATGGCAGAGAAGACCAGATGGTGGTTCAGTTGAAACCACCTCACGTTGGGGCTCCAGCTGCCTTGGTCTTGTGAAAACAACCCCATCGACCCTCTGTCACTAAGTCACTGTCAGGGAGGACAGCTTTGGGAGGAGTGGCAGGTGAATCTTCCACAAGTGAGGTACCTGCTTCTGGGAAGTGCTAAGAATCCTATGAGCTGTCAGTTTCCACCACAAAGGGCAGCGGTTTTGTTCTGTGGGCTTTTGGATAAGTGTCGGTGTAAGTGAGAGAGACCAGAAGTAGGGTTGTGGTTCACTGTTGTTTCTTATTAATTCATTTTATTAAACCCCAATTGCCTATAAAACCAGGAGTGGATGAGGAATTTGTGATTTAAAGAGCCCAATTCAGATATTTTTCTTTAGAACATGGCCCCAGGCATCTGAACCCATTCCTGCTGCTAAACCCAGGAGGTTTGTGTTGGCTTAGAATCAGCAGCACTTACCCTCCCAGTTGCCATGGTGATTCTTGGGGGGGCGGGGCGGGGTGTAGGACTGGATTCAGTTCTTCACATACACAAAATCCCAGGACCTACCCCTCCCTAAGTCCCCTCCATAGCCCCCACCCATCTCCCCAGTCTGCTCATCTCCACCCTGCCCCACCTCCTGAGTTTTCCATCTCTTGGCCTTTGTTTGTTTTTGCTTTTGTCAGTCTCTTTCCTCTGGATGGGTTTCTGTTTGTTTCCGAACTGTCTGGGGCTCTGCACCATGGAGACAGTGTCCTGGGCTGCCCCCAGCCCTGATCTGGTTAGAATAAGCCCCTCTCATTTGCATGCCTCTCCAGTCTGATGTGAGGAACATCCCAAACAAGCCACCACATTCCGAATAAAGATAGAAACCACTCACTCCTGCTGGCACTCTCGTCACCTGGTGAGGGTTTTTAGAAAATGTTTGGTGTCCTATTGCAGTGTCCATATCGTGCAGCCCTGAGAAGGGGAAGCAGCATTTATGGAACACCTACTGTGTACCAGCTGGGCGAGGCTTGGCTTGGAGATGCTTCACTGCAAGCTGCTGAAGGGCAATACCCAGGTTGTCTTTGCATGCCCAAGTATCTAGGATATGGTGGGTACTCAGGAAAAGTTTGTTGGGTGGATAAATGGATGAAAGGGTGCAAAAAACGTCCCTGCCATAATAGAAGGCAATGATTGAACATCATTAATGGGATTGAAGTTAGACTTGAGAGCAAATGCCTTGGCAGGGCGGTGTGGGGGGCTGAAGGTTTTAGAGAGGGCTGTAAACGTCTGCTGTTTGACTGCAGGGAGTCCCATGTGCTTTCTGTCACCAGAAGTACCTTTGGGAATCCTGGAGGGTGGGCAGGACAGAGCCTTTGTTTCACTGACAAGGCTCAGTCTTAAAATGCAAATGGTCCTGAGAGAGGTTAAACTATTGATTTCATGGTTCTTCAAGACTGATGACAGCCTTTCCTAAGAACAGGTTGTAGTAATGAGTGTGGGAGAGAGAGTAAGAAACACTGGAGATTCAAAGGTAAGAGGATTTTTGACCTTGCAACGGGGTGAGAGAGGAAAGGAAGGCTGGGGTCACTGGAGTCAAACTCTCAATACCAGGAGATGCAAAATGGGCTCCCTTCCCAGGCTAAGCCTGTTAGCTCTGCTGTGTCCCATAGGCAGTGGGCACCTGCGATGCTGGGAGTGAGACCATGGGAAGTCTTTCCTGATGCCCACACTGTTAGCAGGAGCTCTGGGTTCAGCTCCAATTACCTTTATTTTTTTTAAAAAAATTTTTTTTAAATATATTTTTTATTGATTTCAGAAGAGGGAGAGGGAGAGAGAGATGGAAACATCAATGATGAGAGAGAATCATTGATCAGCTGCCTCCTACACGCCCCACATTGGGGATCAAGCCCACAGACTGGGCATGTGCCCTTGACTGGAATCAAACCCAGGACCCTTCAATCCGCAGGCTGACACTCTATCCACTGAGCCAAACCAGCTAGGGATCCAGTTACCTTAATAGCCCCATCACTGTAGACCCAGCAGAGGCACACAGGGCACTGAATGTGGGGCAGAGAGGGCGGCCCCTCCATGGCACCCCGCCCCTTCGCTGCCTGCTCAGAGCTCAGACCATCAGCCTGCTCTGATTAAATTGACTTCTTTGAGCCTCACATCTAGGAGCAGCCAAGTCCCCCTGATTGTCTGAGATGTTCCCGACATCAGAGAATAAACAGTCTCCCCTGTCCAGCCAGCTGTGACGAGCAGCATTCCTATCGCCCCACCCAACTGGGTGGGGCTGCAGGCCTGTGTCCACCTCCAGCAGAGGCCTGGGGGACATGGGGATGGGAGGAAGGGAGAGGAGAGGTCCTTGTCTGCCTCCAGACTGCATAGGACATTCCTTTCCCTGAGTCCCCATTTCTCCCCAGCACCAGGCATCTCAGCCTCAAGCCACTCCCAACACAAGCTCTGTAATAATGACTGTGACTTAAGAGAAGCCCACACCAGGCCACTGTCCCTGGGGTCAAGCCCCTTCCCCCTTGCCCAGGAGCTGCCTAGGGAATTTGAGACTCTGACATCATTCCAGCTAGATCTGAAGTGATCACACCCAAATGGCTCATTTAATAGAGGTGGACACCCTGAGTCAGCAGCAGAAGCAGGACTAGACCCAGGCCTTCCATTGCTGTCCACTGCCTTGGGGTGCTGTGGATGGCGTGCTGCCATGACGTTTGGGGCTCTAAGTGAGAGGGCGGCCCATGTTTTTGCAGAGGAGCCGAGGTGTTTTCATCCTGCGCCTGTTTTGGAGATCAGACTTGAGGCCGGGCCATTTCCTGAGGAAGCAAGGCTTCTGGAAAAGCGCTGTTCATCAGCTCCTCCTAAATCATCCTGTCAGGGCTAGAGCTGGGGCAGCAGGGCCTGAGTTCTACACTGTCCAGAGACCAGTGCCCAGTCTGGGCTTGGCCAAGCCATGGGGCGGATGGGACAGAGAGCAGAGAGCTTGGGGATGAGCATGCAAAGGGCATCAGAGGTGTCCAGGGCAGCTCCTAACATTTGCAAGACCCAGGAGCCCCCTTCACCAAACCCTCCAACCCCCCCACCCCACACCATCTGCTTCTCTGCCCTAGCACTCTGGCCTGGGACTGCGGGGGAGGAGAGAGCAGCCTTTCTCAGCCAGTCTGCGAAGGGAATTCCTCTAGGAGTCCCTCTGGCAGCAGACAGCCAGGGTGGGTGGTGGGGAAGGCAGACAGTGAGTGTGGGAGCCCAGGGCGGCCCCGGGGTCTCTGTGGACAGGTGTCTCTCTCTCTCTCTCTCGTCTGTCTCCGGGCTCCAGCTTTGTCTCTGTCTAGCTGCGTGTATCACTGTGGATTGTGTGTAGGCGGCTGCATTTCTCATTGCAGCTGGGTTCCTCGGTGGGAAAGTGTGTACTTATGTGTTTGCCTGCATGTGTTTGTATCCACATCTGTGTAGCTCGTGTAAGGGACAGTGTGTGTCTCTATGTCTTTGCATAGATGAGTGGGTCTACTCCTGCTTATATGTGCCATGGGAGTGTGCATGTGAGCGTTTAGGTTGCTTTTTTAAAAAATACATTTTTATTGATTTCAGGAAGAGGAAGGGAGAGGAAGAGAGAGATAGAAACATCAATGATGAAAGAGAATCATCAATTGGCTGCCTCCTGCATGCCCCCCACTGGGGACCAAGCCTGTAACTCGGGCAAGTGCTCTGACCAGGAATTGAACCGTGACCTCCTGGTTCATGGGTCAGTGCTCAACTATTGAACCACACCGGCTGGGCCATTTAGTTTATTTTGGTGTAAACATGTACTTGTCTTTCTAGCTGTAAGTTTAGGCATGTGTGTCTCTGGAAACATGAGCATATATTTATTAATATGTTGGTGAGTCCCAGAAAGCATGTATGCCTGTCTATTTACATTTGTGCAGAAGCATTCATTCACTCATTCATCAATTCATTCATAAAGTGATGTGCTCATTTGCTAACAGCCATCTTTAGAGTGCTCTCTCTGTGACTGGGCCCACACTGGGCCTACAGTGGGAATTTAAAGAGGTGTCCAGGGCAGCTCCTAACATTTGCAAGACACAGGGAAAGAGTAGAAATGAAGGCTTGTATTCTCATGTCTAAATATTTAAATGTTATTAAGCCAAAGCAACAAACTGCTAAGGAACATAATCCTAATAACCCAGAAGGCTGGGTTTGATTTTGAATTCTCAGCTCCTCCGAGTTCTGTGCTGGAACTCAGCAACACAGAGAGAGTGGCCCTGGCCTCTCTCTCCCCTTCCTGGCTCTGTCCCATATCTTGAGGGGCCTTGCATACATGTGTTACTCCTCACATGTGTTCAAACTACATGCATGCACCCCACAAACAACTGCCCCTTGGTCATCTTTTAGGTCTACGGGTGCCCACATCATTGGCAAAATCTGCCCAAATGGCTCCAAGTAGGAAGCAATGGTGCCCCGTGTACATGGTTTGTAATCCAAGAGGAGGGCAGGGTGGAGTGTGGCCGCCTAAAGGGTGGGCTGAGGGTCAGGGCCCTTTTTTCCTGTTTCCTTATGGAACTTGCAATCTGGGAAGGAACCACACATCAAATAGAGAGATGAGAACAACACAATCTATGGCTATAAGCGCCGGTGTGTGTAACTTTGCCCGAGTATCCACCTGTCTGCATGTCTGCCTGCGTGGATATCGATATGTGTCTATGTGTGTGTTTCTCTGTTTGTTCATTGTCTGTCTTACCTTCTAGAAGGTAGAGTCCACAGCTTTTCTCCCACCCTCCCTTCTCCTGGATGGAGTTAGGACTAGGAGACCGGCTGGGGTGGTGGGAGGGGCACTGATCTGAGTCTGAGCAACTGTTCTATGCTCAGCTCTGTGATCTGGCCTCAGTTTCCTCATCTGTAGACGAAGGGGCTGGATTACCATGTCTTTAACTTGCAGGCTTTGCTTGGTTTACTGGAGTATGATCCCGAGAGTTAATTACTTCCTAAAAGTGAAATTGGGGGATGCCTAATTATAGAATCCCAGCTCTGCCATGCATGAGCTTGTCTCCTGTAGAGTTGCTTAATCTCCCTCAGACATGTGAGGATTAAATAAGATAATGTGTGTAATGTGTTGAGCACCATGCCAGGCTCACAGATGTTCAATAAGTATTAGTTTCTGTCTTTAGCTAGGGTCTTTCCAACTTTCATACCTTACAAATTCTGGGTTCAGTAGACATATTGACGAATTAAAATCATTGGAACCGATGTTTAGGGAGTTCTGGCCTTATGTTTGTTGTGGGGACGGGGATAGTTAGGTGAAAAAATCAAGCCCTTTTTTCAGTGTCATGTATGAGCCTCTCTCTTCACCCCATACTTCAATGGGAACCCTTGACATTTTTTCAGTCTCATGTAAAGCACGTGAAACTCAGGTTCAATGCCCTCCTCTGACCTGATTCTGCCCCTGAGCCCCTCCCTGGTGCCACAGGATGCTGAGCTAAGTAGGATCAGGCCACAGACCAGAGCTGGGTCAGCTGAGGCCTCGGGCTTCCCAACATGTCTGAGCCTGCCTGACCAGCCCTAATAGAGGGCAGATCCAGCTACACAGAGGGCACCTGTCTCCCATAGTTGGTCTTCCTGGGAGGGCTTCACTCTGCTGCCGGCATAGATGGCCTTAGAACCCTGGAGCACCAGGGAGACTGAGGAGACCTCTATGCCCCCTCTACCCTCAAGGCCTATGGAATGGCCTGGTTCCAGCAGGAACAACATGAAGAGAGTGAGTAAAGGCAGATGACAGCACCTCTCAGTCAGGGCTGGCGGGGGTGACCATCTTGGGTATCCCCTAGAACCTGTGAAAACTGGCGGCTCTTGGGCTGTCCTGAAATATCTGTGACCCGGAGGGAATGAGGGAGAGGTCTAGGGGCCTAGCCAGGGTTGCTGAATTGAGAAATGCTGTGAGTATGAGCTCAAGGTGGCTGATGCCCTGAGCGAGGCAGGAGAGGGTCTGCCTTGGGGTCATGCTGGCCATCCTGCTGACCTCCCCTGACCCTCCCCACATGGGTGACTGAGAATTGGTCTGATGATCTCCCAGCTCCAGGGATTACTGGGGAGGTAGGAGCAACTTAAACTGCAAAAGGCCCTTTTGGGGGTCATTGTGATCTCTCCCCTCCCCCCACCATCTCTAGGCTGTTCTATTTGGGGCCAGAACTGGGAATTTTCCTCTTGAAAAAAAATTCAAAGCAAGGGAGCAAGTAGTGGATTAAGGCCAAAATAATGTGTTTAAGGAAATTTCTGCTTCATGCTGGCTAGGACAGGGAATGTCTGGTCAAAGGGCTGCTGACGGCCAGGGTCTCTGTAAGTAAACAGGCCGCCTCTGATGGCCTCCCTGAGCTCATTTCCCTCAGCACTGAGTGAGGAAGATGATGTCACCAAGCAGGGCCTCCTGGTCATGGAGTTTGTCAGTGAGCAGGACGGAGGCTCAGTGGTTGCCGGCAGCCTGGGTGCTGTTGCCTAGTTATTGCAAACAGCTGTTTCCCACACAAGTGGCTCTGACACCCTCCTACATATACTCCTCTGTGATGGGACTCCTGCCACACCATGACCCCATAGCCAAGGGTGTTCCTGGGGAAGCTTGGGATTAACTGTGAAGTTGCCAGCTCCCACGCAAGACCTCTTCCCCAACCAGCGAGCTAGGCCTCTTGCAAAGAATGACCCCTGGAGGTACAGGCCCAGGTCCTGCCCCAGGTGCGGAGCGGGCAGTGGCAACGTGCACCTCAGCCAGTCTCTTGGGGCCAGGCAGCCAGGACCAGTTGGGGAGTTTCCATGAGCAGAGGAACCAGGTCAGGGGAAGTTGGGAGGTGGGGTGGGGAAGAAGCCACAAAGCCTTCTCTGTGCCTCCTGCACAGGCTCTTCCTGAGCACTGCGGTCACCAGGTGAGACTTTTATGGGGTTTGAAAGCCCTGAGGCAGATTGCGGAGGAGCAGCTGCCAGCGTTGGGCCAGACTCTGCAGCCTCCCCCTATTTACTTTGTACCACCCCCACTTCACGTCCTGGCTGGACAATGGGGAGCCTCCAATTAGACAGGTGGGCCCAGAAGCTTCTTGGTGATGGGCCTTAGCCTTTCACTTCTTTGTGTCTCCCAAAATCCTTGGCTGACTTTACAGGGGGCTTATCAGTCATACAGACCCACCCCACACGGCAACCGGACCATTCAATGTCTGCCTGACCTACTCCAGGCTGAGCAAAAACCTCAGCCTGACCGGCAGGCTCACAAAAGACTCACTGACTTCTTCATATGCCGCTGACTGATCAATAGGCCAACCCACTAATTTAGTCTACTTGTTAAAAAAAAAAAGCAATTGAATGCCTTGTTTGTGCCAGGTCGTATGCTGGGTGCAGGAGATATAACAATGAACAAGACAGACAAGATCCCTACTCTTAAGGAGCTGACAATAAGCAAACCAAAAGACCACAGAGTGTGATTATACATTATGAAGGAAGTAAACAGGATTATATATTATGAAGGAAATAAACGAGTGTGGTTATATATTGTGAAGGATAGAATGGTCAGGGAATGGTCAGAAAAGACCTCCCTGACATTTAATTTGAAAACTGGAGGATGAGAATGAGGGGGAAAAAACAACATATAAAGAGCCTGTGGAAAGCGTTCCAGATAGAAGCAAAAGCAATGCCAAGGCCTTGAATTGGGAAAGAGCTTGGCATAATCTTGGAATAATCAGAAGACCAATGTGACTGGGACAGAGTGAACGAGGGGAAGGTGGCACGCAGAGGAGGTTGGAGGGATGGGCAGGAGCAGACCAGACAGGGCCTTGTAAGCCACAGTAAGTGTGAGAGGAAGACCCTGAGTGCTCTAAGGAAAAGTATGACACACATTTAAGAAGAAATAGGTAGCCTGAATAGCCCTATAACGACTAAAGAAATTGAATTTATAGTGAAAAATCTTCCTATAAAGAAAATTCCATGCCTAAAATGCCTGCTGGATTCTACCTAACATTAAGGGAGAAAGGATTTATCTGCATATAAGTGTTATTCAAGGTCAACTAGTTTAGTCTGATCCAGGGTTGGGAATCCCTTAATGCAGAGGGCCATCTTAAGTTGCAGATTTTCCACTGCTTGGGTGGGGCAGAGGTCATCCTCCTCAGCACCTGAGTTATTCAAGGGTCAACCATATATGAAAATCAATTGTATATGAACAATGGATACTTGGAAATTGGCATTACAAAAACAATGCCATTAACAATATCGTCAATAATATGAAACACTTAGGGATAGATTTGACAAAAGCTCTGTAAGAGTTGTACATTGAAAACTATAAAAGAGTACTAAGAGCAATGAAGGAAGACTTAAATAAATGAAGAAAGGTGATGTTTTCAAAATGGGAATTCTCCCCAAATTGATATATAGATTCAAAATAATTCCAATCAAAATCTCAACAAGCTTTTTTTTTTTTTTAGAAATCAATCAGCTGATTCTAAAATGTATATGGAAATACAAAGGACCTTGAATAGCAAAACAATTTTTTAAAGAATTATACAGTTGGAGGCCTTTCCCTACTTGATTTCAGGACTTATTATAAAGCTACAGGAATCAAGACAGCATGATCAAGCTACAGGAATCAAGACAAACATAAGCACATAGATTAATGAAACAGAAAAGACAGTCCAAAAATAAAGCTGCACACATATTGCCAATTTATTTTTTTCTTTCTTTAAATATATTTTTATTGATTTCAGAGTGGAAGGGAGGGGAGAGAGAGATAGAAACATCAATGATGAGAGAGAATCATTGATCAGCTGCCTCCTGCATGCCCCCTACTGGGGATTGAGCCCACAACCTGGGCACGTGCCCTGACCAGGAATCGAACCCTGACCTCCTGGTTCATAGGTCAATGCTCAACCACGGGGCCACACCGCTGGGCTTGCCAATTGAGTTTTGAGGAAGGTGCCAAGGCATCCTTGGAGAAAAGATAAGCTTTTCAACATATGGCACTGGAGCTACTAGATATCTGTGTGGAGAAAAAAAAATGAACATTTGCCCTTATGTCACACTATACACAAAAATTAATTCAAAATGAATCACAAACCTAAATGTAAGAGCAAAAACTATAAAACTTCTAGAAGAAAACATAGGAAAACATCTTTTTTTTTTTTTTTGGATTGGGCAAAGAGTTCTTAGATATGACACAAAAAGTGCTAACAATAAAAGAAGACATCAATAAACTAGACTTCATTAAATTTAAAACTTTTGTTCTCTAAAATATCATTAGGAAAATGAAAAGACATTACCAGTGGGAGAGAATATTTGCAAAACATATATCCAACAAAGGAGTTGTATCTAAAATGTATATTTTTAAAACCTATTTATATACGTAGAATATATAAAGAACAAATAATTTGTATTGAGGATATATTTTTAAAGTATATGCAGCTCAATAAGAAGACCAAAAAAGAAACATTAAAAAATGAGCAAAAAGTTTGAACAGCTACTTCTCCAAAGGAGATATGCAAATAAGCACATGAAAAAAATGCTTCTTGGTTATTAGAGAAATGGAAAGTAAAACAATGAGATATCACTACACACCCACTAGAAAAGCTAAAATTAAAAGACTGACCATACTAAGTGTGGGCAAGCATGTGAACAAATATAACCCTTCTGCACTACTGTTGGGAATGTTAAGTAATATCAACACTTTGGAAAACGGTTTGGCAATTTCTCAAAAAGTTAAACATACACCTCCCATATGACCCACTTATTCCTCTGCTAGGTATTTTATCCAAGAGAAATGACAGCATAAGTCCACACAAACACCTATACAGGAAGACTTACAGTATATAAATCTTTACATATAATAGCTATAAACTGGAAACAACTGTCTATCATAAGGTGAATGGTTAAACAAATTGTGGTACATCCATACAATGGAATACTACTCAGCAATACAATAAATTAATTATTGATAGAGTGAATAACATGGATGAATCTCAAAATTATTAAGCCACATAAAAAAGAGTGCAAACTATATTCTCCATTTATATAAAGTTCTGGAAATGCAAACTAATCTATAGTGACAAAAAGCCGATCAGTGGTTGCCTGGGGATGAGAGGTTGGGATGGAGGGTTGGATTTCACAGGAGCATGAGGAAATGGTTTGGGGTGATAGATATGTTCCTTATTTTTATTGAACTGATGATTTCACAGGTGTATACATATGTCAAAACTTATTTAAGTATACACTTTAGTGTGTCAACTATTCCTCAATAAAGTTGTTCAAAAAACTGAAACCTGATCTAATTTTTTTTCTTATTAAAATATATTTTATTGATTTTTTTGCAGAGAGGAAGGGAGAGATATAGAGAGTTAGAAACATCAATGAGAGAGAAGCATTGATCAGCCACCTCCTGCACACTCCCCACTGGGGATATGCCCACAACCAAGGTACATGCCCTTGACCGGAATCGAACCCGGGACCCTCCATTCCCCAGGCCGATGCTGTATCCAGTGAGCCAAACTGGCCAGGGCTGATCTAATTTTTTAAACTCTGGCTGCCATGAGAAGGGACTGTGGTGGGTAAGAGCAGAAGTTGGGGGTCATTAGGAGAATGTCTCAGTCATCTGGATGAGAGAGACTGTGGCTGTGGTGGCAGTGGAAATGAAGTGGAGAGATTTAAGAAATATTTTGAGACGTACACAACAAAACTCACTAGCAGTTGTATATAAGGCATGAGGGAAATGGAGAAATCTAGGATGGCTATCACATTTCCAACTTGAGCTCGGAGTGACTGGGGTGCCTGGCCAGGAAGATTTGTGGGTGGTGTGGGTGTGGAACAAAGGCTTCTTTCCATCTACCTGTCATGATGGCTAGGCTCTATGAGAAGAGTCTGGAGGGAGACAAAATTTGGAAGGTATCCTATTTAATAAAGAGGTAATATGTAAATTGACTGTCACACCCTCACACAAGATGTCCGCCCCCATGTGGTCAAAGATGGCCACCCCCAAAGATAGCCACCACAAGATGGCCAGCAGGGGAGGGCAGTTGGGGGTGACCAGGCTGGCAGGGAAGGGCAGTTGGGGGCAATTCGGCTGGCAGGGGAGTGGTTAGGGGGTGATCAGGCTGGCAGGCAGGTGAGCAGTTGGAAGCCAGCAGTCCTGGATTGTGAGAGGGATGTCCGACTGCCCCTAAAGCAGGAATGATTTGGGTCCCCCTCCGGAGACATTTGGCGATTCCGGGTACTTTTTTTTTTTTTAATCCTCACCAGAAGATTTTTTTCCATTTTTCTTTTCAGAGACTGGAAAGGAGGGCAGGGGAGGGGAAGAGAGACAGAGGAGAGAGAGGTAGAGGGAGAAAGAGAGAGAGAAACATCAGTGTGAGAGAGACACATCAATTGGTTGCCTCCTGCATGCGCCCTAACCTGCAAGCCAGGTACATGCCCTTGAACTGGAATCAAACCCAAGACCCTTCAGTTTGCAGGCCAATGCTCTATCCACTGAGCAAACCCGGCTAGGGGCAATAAATGACATTTTAAGGTCAAATGAATGGGTGAGATCACATAGGGATAGAGAATAGACAAAGAAGAGGTCTGAGAACTGAGCTTGGGGTATTCCATCACTTAGAGGTCCCCTGAAGGAGCCAGTAAAGCTCATCAGAAAGGAACAACTGAATAAGTGCCCAACTGTATTCATTTCCTATGGCTGCTGTAACAAATTACCACAAATTGGGGGGGCTTAAAACAGACAGAAATGTACTCTCTTGCAGTCTGGAGACCAGAAGTTCAAAATCAGATCACTGGGCTGAAATCAAGGTGCCAGTAGAGCTGCACTCTAGGGACAGTCTGTTCCTTGACTTCCAGCTCCTGGCAACTGTTGACATTCCTTGGCTTGTAGCCACATCACTTTTATCTCCATCTCCATGGTCACATTACTTTTCACTTTTCTGTCCATGTCAAATCTCCCTCTGCCTCACCCTTATTTTTTAAAAATATATTTTTTATTGATTTCAGAGAGGAAGAGAGAGGGAGAAGGAGATAGAAACATCAATTATAAGAGAGAATCATTAATTGGCTGCCTCCTGCACACCCCTACTGGGGATTGAGCCTGCAACCCGGGCATATGCCCTTGACTGGAATCGAACCCCTTCAGTCTGCAGGCCAATGTTGTATCCACTGAGCCAAACCACCTAGGGCAGCCTCACCCTTATAAGGACATTTGTCATAACCCAGATTATCCAGAATGATCTCCTCATCTTGAGATCCTTAACTTAATTACATTCATAAAGACCTATCCCCCCTCCCCCCCAATAAGGTCACATTCACAAGTTTTGGGGAGGGGGCACAATTCAACCCACTACAATAACTGACTGATAGATTAAAGGATGACTAATTGAGTAACATTTCCCCCCCCCTCCCCCCAATAAGGTCACATTCACAGTTTTGGGGATTAGGATGTAGACATATATTTTGGGGAGGGGGCACAATTCAACCCACTACACTAACTGACTGATAGATTAAAGGATGACTAATTGAGTAATGCAAGATGGCAGGACTTCTTGTGCCTGATAAGAGGGACTGAGAAGGTCAGATATAAATTGCAGGAGCCTATTTGATTCCAGTTAAGGGCACATGCCCCTGTTGCAGGCTGGATCCCCAGTAGGGGGCGTGCAGGAGGCAGCTGATCAATGATTCTCATTGATGTTTCTATCTCTCCCTCTCTCTTCCTCTCTGAAATCAATAAAAATATGTTTAAAAAATAAATAAATGTCAGGAGCCTAGTGTGGAGGTAAAGGACATAGGCTGCTGCTGGCTTGAGCATGTGTGTGGGAGAGTCTCATGGAGAGGGAAGTGCTGCAGACAGGACTCTCCCAGCCCTCCCAGTCCTGACTCAGCACCTGGCAGGGGCCGTCTACACAGCAGCCAAAGTGATCTTTGGAATGTAGATCTGTTCATATCTTTTCAGTGAGTGACCCTTAAACAGCTTCCAACAGCTTTTAAGCCAAAGACGGATATCCTCACCTGGCCTACAAAGTCTGGGGACTGGTCTTGGCCCATCTCTGCAGCCTTGTCTCACACCTGCTATGTGCCTCTCGATACACTTGCTGCCTCTCAGGCTACCTTCCTCCTGCCCTGGGGCCATGGTCTGTTGTTCTCTCTACCTGGAAGGCTCTCTTATTCAACCTGCTTTGAAGAGTTAGCATCCACTAATGCTTTAGCTCTCAACCCAGATGTTGTTGTTTTTTTGAGAGAGAATTTTTCCTTGGGTCCCTGGTCAGTCATAAAAATATATAATATAATTTCTCATGGCTCCCTTTCCTTATCTTTCACAGCACTATCAAAGTTTACGATTGGGTACATATTTGTAATTGTGTTTTAATGATGTTTATCTCCACCACTAGACCATAAGTACCATAAGGGTAGGGTTTGTATGACTCACCACTCTGTCCCAAGTGCCTTGTTCAGTGCTTGGCACTCAGAAGGAGTATGTGGTGGCTTTACAGCTTGTCTGTAAAAACATGTCCTTCCATCCTGAGAGTTTAATTGATCTCCCTTTAAATATGGGCTGGTCTAATGCATGTAGTTAACAGGATGTGGCAGAAATGATGCTAAGTCGTAACAGGTAATTTGGCTTCCTCCTGGCCTGCTCTCTTTTGGGATGCTCCCTTTCAGAACCCAGATGCCACACTGTGAGGATGCCCTGGCAACATAGGGAGGCCACATGTAGGTGTTCCAGCCAAAAGCCCCGCTGAAAACCTAGCCTACAGCCAGCATCAACTGCCAGACATGCACTGAGGAAGGCTTTGAGATGCTTCCAGCCTCAGCTGCCTTCTGACTGCAACCATATGAGAGACCCTGAGCAAGAATTACCTAGCTGAGCCCAGTTACTCCTACAACTGTGAGAGACAAAAATAAATTTGTCATTATTATATAAACCACTAAGTTTTGGTATGATATGTTATGTAACAGTAGATAGCTAGAACAGAGCCCAATAAATACTTATTGAATGAATAAATGTGGAGAGCTCTGGTTGAAGGAATATTGCCTGTGCTTCATCTCTGTGCAAGTTTTAGTTGACAACTCTCAGTTTCTCCTTCCCCAAGGGGTCCTGAAGATCCTGAAAACTTCGGTTCAGAAACTCAAAGGTCTGTACTCCTCATACCCACTCAAGGGGAGAGAGGCTTGTGGAACATGGTGAAGCCATCAAAAGTTAGATCTGGCAAGAACCTCAGAAAACATTCATGTTACTGAGGGTTCTTAAACTCCCACATGGTTTCAAGGTAGCAAAAACATACATTTTTCTCTGTGCATTTGTGTGTTTTCTTGGAGAGAGGATCTCCAGGATTTAATTTTTTAAAAATCGTATTTGTTGCCCTAGCCGATTTGGCTCAGTGGATAGAGCGTGGCCTGCAGACCAAAGGGTCCCGGGTTGGATTCCCGTCAAGGTCACATACCTCGGTTGCAGGCTCCTCCCTGGCCC
This sequence comes from Myotis brandtii, assembly GCF_000412655.1. Taxonomy (NCBI): domain Eukaryota; kingdom Metazoa; phylum Chordata; class Mammalia; order Chiroptera; family Vespertilionidae; genus Myotis; species Myotis brandtii. The sequence goes on from NW_005355159.1 coordinate 505,041, forward strand.
AGTCCTGGTCAGGGCTCATGCAGGAGACAACCAATCTATGCATTTCTATCCCATTGATATTTCTCTCTGTCTTTCCCTCTCTCTTCCACTCTCTCTAAAAAATCAATGGAAAAATATCCTCGGGTGAGTATTAAAAATAATAATAAAGTATCTCATTAAAAAAATAAAATAATAAAACATTTTATTTGTTGATTTTAGAGAGAGGGAGGAAAAGAAACATTGATTTGTTGTTTCACCTATGCATTCATTGGGTGACTTCTGCATGTGCCATAACCCCAGTGCATTGGGATGAGGCTCCAGCCAACTGAGCCACCTGGCCAAGGCCTCCAGAATCTAATTTTTATCAGATTCTTAAAAGATATGTGTCCCCAAAGTGGTAAGAACAACTTATTTAGTCCAACTCTCTCAATTTCTATGTTAAGAAACTGAGAACATTTTGTTTTCTGGTAATAAGGTGACTAGTTACCCTAAATAAGCTTCCTTCTGAAAACAGTTCTGGATAAAAGAAATCTTTCAAAAAATACACTGATGAACTGGCAAGAAAGTGAGGAATATTCAGGCCAAACCACTGAAGACTTCAGAGAGGTAAGCTGAGCAATGAAATTGACTTTTGCCTTGAGCACATTTTTATTTTATTTATTTATTTACTAAAAAACATATAACATGAGATGTACCCTCAACAAATTGTTAACTGTGCAGTACAATATTGTTAACTACAAGCACAGTGTTGTATAGAAGATATCTAGAACTTTTTTTATCTTGTACATCTGAAACTTTATTATTATTTTTTAACCCAATAAACTTGAACTTGAAAATGTATGGTCCTGTGAGGGTGGGATTATTTGAGAGAAACCAGTGGTATGCTAATAATTGGCTCTCCAACAAGGCAAAGCACCCTGTTTTAAGTGTTTGTCGATTTCCATGATGTAAATACTCCACCATGACCAATTTTAAGGTATTAATTGTATTAGGAATTGGCATGCAAAATTCCTGGATATTTGGTTCTTCTGAGCTGGTAAGAGCCAGTTCTAGCACTCTACTGAGAGAAACTCAGGGCCCCTCTCAGGCGGAAAGGCTAATAAATCCTTCCCCACATAAGATTGGGACTTTAGTGAATGAATGGACTAGATATAAGCATTACTACCTCCCAACAGACTGAAAAGAAAAACGTCTGCCTGAATTTCCCTATTCTCAGAAGAAAATAAAATATCCCCTGAAAATACATCATAAGAAGCCTTACATGTGGATCTGAAGCCCAAATTCATATTACATAGGTGGTCTAAAATATTTAAGTCAAGCATTAATTTAAAGAGTGCCCAGTCTGGTAATGCTGGAAGTATCTGGCAACTCAAATACAAAGCCTCCTGGAAAAACTCACCTTTACCCTAAACCTCAAGAATCTCCAGAGAAGTTATGAAGAAATGAGTAGGTCCTAGTTGAAAATCACAAAACATTCAGGGAAACAACACACTGTGGAAACAAATCAGCATGGACTCTAGATGTTGAAATTATCAGATGAGTAATATAAAATAACTATTTAAAATACTTACAGTCCAGTCTGCGTAGTTCAGTGGTTGAGCATTGACCTGTGAATCAGGAGGTCACGGTTTGATTCTTGGTCAGGGCACTTGCAGGAGTTGTGGGCTTGATCCCCAATGTGGGGCGTGCAGGAGGCAGCCAATCAATGATTCCCTCTCATCATTGATGTCTCTATCTCCCTCTCCCTTCCTCTCTCTTAAATCAATAAAAATATGTTTATAAATAAATAAATAAAATGCTTACAAAAGAGAAGCTTGAAAATTTGAGCAGGGAACAAGAGACTCTGAAGAAGAATCAAGTGTATTTGAACAAGAAAGAAGTAGCATGTCCTTCTTGAAATTCAAAATATCATCCTATCTAATAATAGACAAACATGGTAATCTCCCTTCCTCTCTCTTAAATCAATAAAAATATGTTTATAAATAAATAAATAAAATGCTTACAAAAGAGAAGCTTGAAAATTTGAGCAGGGAACAAGAGACTCTGAAGAAGAATCAAGTGTATTTGAACAAGAAAGAAGTAGCATGTCCTTCTTGAAATTCAAAATATCATCCTATCTAATAATAGACAAACATGGTAATTGACAGTACCTTCGCTACACCTCCCATTGGCTAATCAGCGAAGCGAAGGTCTGGGTCCTGGGTGCCAGAGGAAAACCGGTGCCGGCAGCCAGGGGAAGGGAAGGCCTATTGCACGAATCTTTTCGTGCAACAGGCCTCTAGTAACTAAATATTCAAATTCAATGGTTGCATTTGATAGAAGATTAGACACGATGACTATATCAGACACAATAAGATTAGAACTGGAAGATAGAACTGAAGAAGTTCTCTAAAATATAAATAAAGATAAATAAAAATATGGAAAATATGAGAGTAATTAAAAGACATGGAGGGCAAAGTGAGAAGGTCCAAGATATATATATATCCAAGATATATATATATCTCCAGAGAGTCCAGAAGGAAAGAGATCATGGGACAGAAGTAATATTTGAGTTGGTGGCTGAGGCTCATCCAGAAATCCTTCAATCCATACATTCAAGAATTTTAATAAATTCCCCCAAAATAAGTTTAAAAATCTACAAGTAGATACATCATAATGAAAATGCGGGTTACCAAAGACAGAGAAAGTATTAAGGACAGGACCTGGTTGGTGGTTAGAGCATCAGCCGGAACACCAAAAGGTTTCAGGTTCAATTCCCAGTCAAGGGCATGTACCTGGGTTGTAGGTTCCATCCCTGGCCCCAGTCGGGGCACATGTGGGAGGCAATCAATCAATGTGTCTCTCTCACATTAATGTTTCTCTCTCTCCCTCCCCCTCTTTCTCTCCCCTTCCCTTCCTCCCTTCCAATCTCTAAAAGTCAATGGAAAAAATATCCTCGGGTGAGGAAGCGCCATCCTGCCTGCCCCGCCACCATCCAGGCCTGCTATCTGGGACCCAGGGCGGGGCGGCATCCCGTGTGCGACCTGACCCGGGGCGGCCGGGTGGGGCAGCGAAGGCTTGAAGGTGGCTCTGGCCGAAGCGAAGGTCTGGGTCCTGGGTGCCAGAGGAAAACCGGTGCCGGCAGCCAGGGGAAGGGAAGGCCTATTGCACGAATCTTTTCGTGCAACAGGCCTCTAGTAACTAAATATTCAAATTCAATGGTTGCATTTGATAGAAGATTAGACTATATCAGACACAATAAGATTAGAACTGGAAGATAGAACTGAAGAAGTTCTCTAAAATATAAATAAAGATAAATAAAAATATGGAAAATATGAGAGTAATTAAAAGACATAGAGGGCAAAGTGAGAAGGTCCAAGATATATATATATATATATATCCAGAGAGTCCAGAAGGAAAGAGATCATGGGACAGAAGTAATATTTGAGTTGGTGGCTGAGGCTCATCCAGAAATCCTTCAATCCATACATTCAAGAATTTTAATAAATTCCCCCAAAATAAGTTTAAAAATCTACAAGTAGATACATCATAATGAAAATGCGGGTTACCAAAGACAGAGAAAGTATTAAGGACAGGACCTGGTTGGTGGTTAGAGCATCAGCCGGAACACCAAAAGGTTTCAGGTTCAATTCCCAGTCAAGGGCATGTACCTGGGTTGTAGGTTCCATCCCTGGCCCCAGTCGGGGCACATGTGGGAGGCAATCAATCAATGTGTCTCTCTCACATTAATGTTTCTCTCTCTCCCTCCCCCTCTTTCTCTCCCCTTCCCTTCCTCCCTTCCAATCTCTAAAAGTCAATGGAAAAAATATCCTCGGGTGAGGATTAACTAAAAAAATTAAAAGTATTAAGGACAGATTATTTTAAAGTAGTGACAATTACACTGAAATAGCTGATTTCTTACTTAATAGCTGAATGTCAGTTGGAATTATATCTTCAATGTGCCAAGAGAAAATGACTATCAACCAAGAATTCTAAAACCAGTGAAAAGCTATTTTAAGAATAATAAGAAAAAATAATGACATGATGAGATGAACAAAAACTGTATTTGCCACCAGTAGGCAGAAAGAAAGTGATCCCAGATGGAAGTAATGAAAGACAAGAAGGAATGTAAAGCAAAGAAAGTGAGTAAATATATGAGTAAATTGAAACAGATATTGTATAATCATTAATAACAATGTCTTGTAGGCTTTAAAAACACAAGGTAAAATTCAAATACATAAAGGAAACAATATAAAAGCTAGGAGAGGGGAGATTAGAATTAGCTCTAAGGTCCTTGTTTTATTTAAGAAAAAAATTAAAGATATAGACTTAGACAAATAAAATATGTATATTAAAATTTCTAGTGTAACCACTAAAAATAGCAAAAAATGCATAATTTGCAAACTAGTGAAGGAGAAAAAAATCTAATAAGAAAAAATAATTGAGAAAGCAAGAAAGAATAGAAAAACAAATCTAGAAAAGTTTTGGGAAAATACAAAATAATAGGGTAGAAATACATACATATATACTAGTACATACATACACACATAAATACATACATGTTATGTGTGTGTATGTATCAGTATTTTAATCAATGTAAATGGACTAAATGCTTCAGTTAAAAGGATTGGTGGCCATACTAATGAATGCATTGACCTCCATTTTTTCAGGGATATGTAAATGGCTCTACCCTCCCCCTCTGTGGGGTGAGTTTTAAAGCTCCCTGGGTGATCCAAAAGTGCAGCATTTGAACCTCACAAGGACCTTGAAAGACAGGCACTGCCGTTATCCCCATGGTACAGGCAGGGACATTGGGGCGCAGAGAGGTAAAGCCACTTGGCCAAGGTCAGAGGATCAGTGGAAGGGGTGGGACTGGAGTCTGAGATGGTACGAGCAGGCGGCCCCCTGCTTGCCGTGGGCCCAGGTTTCACATGGCCAGCCAGGGAGCTAGTCTCCTCCAGCTGTGAAGACATTTCTGTCACCCCTTTTTTCCCCTGAAGCACCGGGCTGGGCTCTTCCAAACCCAGAACGTGGTGGGTCACCCCCACTCACCCAGCTCCTGGTTCCTCTCACTGGAAACGGGTGACCTTTGGTGAGGGGGAGGATGCATATTTGAGGTGAAATGTTGTATAACAGCCAGGAATGGAAAATATTAAAAGCCCATGGGCGCCAGCAAGGTTCGCGCCAGGGCCAGAAAGTTCAGAAGAGAAGAGGAAGGCTCCCTGTGGTGGCCTTCCCACCCCCCAGGCTTCAGGATGAGCCAGGGGCCCACGCCCTCTATCCTAGGCTGCCTCCGTCTTCAGGGTCAGAGCAAACCCCCCCTGGGTCGGAGGAAAGTCTTGGTGTGGTGACTTCAAGGAGAAAGCCCCATGGGCATATTAGGTTTAGTTTATCCTAACCTGGGTATGGGGTGGTGGGCATAGGGGGGTGGGGCCATTGGAGAAGGAATATCTTACTGGGAGAACACAAGGCTCGTCCACACACAGGTTCTGAATGGTCCGGGTGCTGGGATGCTGAGAGAGTGACACATGGTCCCTGTCCTCTAGGCGTTTCACTGTAGTGACAGGGCAGGTGGGAAAACAGACAATGTCAGTAGAATAAATGCTCTTTCGAAGGAGTGCACAGGCCACAAGGCTTGTAGGAGGCAGAAGAGGGTCAGTTAGTTCAGCCCAGGGCTACAAGGAAGGGTTCCTGGAGGAGGCGGTACCTGGCTGAGTCTTGCTGCAAGTAGGTATTGTGAGAATGTGCACAAAGCCGGTGTGAGGATACACGCCCTTAGGAATGGATCTCTGTGTGTTTGGAAAAAGAGACAGAGAGACACAGGCAAATGGACTCCTTCTCCTCAGGGGGCCCTGCCATCACTCCCTTTCCTACTGCTCCTCACAAACACACTAAGGTGCAGACACACTTGTAGTCACAAACAAATACACATGAGCACATGCACATGTATAGGGTGTCCCAAAATTCACGCAAGATTTGAATTCTGCGTGAGCATTAACAACAACAACAACAAAAATAAAAGCCTAATTTTACTTGGTTTATTGAATCAGATTCTAATATCTGTTGCCCTTTGATTTCAATCCCTTCAATTTGATAAGCATTACCAAGTACCAGTTATGGCCCAGGAGCAGGGACAATGAAGACCAAGGCTTTGCGTATGTGCCAGCAAAGCTGTGGAGGCCATTTACCTGATGTGCTATTCCATATATAACCCTATACTGTATGTTTTATGAATCAATAAAAAATTTACAATTTTTAATTATAAACCTGTGTTTTCTATCAAAATTAGTTCTTTCGTGAATTTTGGGACACCCTATACAAGGTAAGAGAGAGCTGTTTCTGTAAGAGAGGTTTCAGTAAGAACTGGGGGTAGGAGATAAGGCCCCTAGTGGCTGGGAATCTGCAGGGAGGGGTTGCAGAAGCTGGGATAACTGCTCTGCTGAAAACGGACAAGTGTCTGGAGGGAGGTGTGAGGAGCGGTGGAAGAGGAAGGAGCTTAGAGCCCATCTCATCCTCTCATTTCACTGTGGAAGAAACGGAGGTCCAGAGCGGACAAGTGAAATGCCTAAAGTTACACTGCACTTGGGGATCAGGGCTGAGTGTGGGCATAATACACCAAAACACACCCAATCAGGCTGGCACACGCCACGCAGCTGCTCGCACTGCGCACAGAATGAGGCCCCCAGACACGCCACAGTTGCAGGCGCTGTCCCCCTGGGTTGCCGTCATGTACACTTCAGGCTGTTTCAATCCCTCATTAAGCTGGAGCAGCTGGGCCATGCCTGCCCACCCACTGGCCCCTCCACTCCAGCATTCATGAATCATGTGGCCCCTGGTGGGAAGTCCAGCATCTGGGAACCTGGGTCATGCTGTCTATGGGTCTGCTCTGAGCATTCCCTGGAGACGCCCAGCAGCAGAGCAAGAGCTTCACCACAGAACTGACTCAGAGCTGCCCGGATGTCAGGGCTGGGCCTGCATCCTCAAGGGAGGATGTCTCAGTGTCTCAGGGCAGAGCCAGAAGCCTTACCAGACCCAGAAGTGGGACTGCAATCCCCTAGCTCAGTGGTCGGCAAACTGTGGCTTGGCAAACCGTGGCTCGCGAGCCACATGCAGCTCTTTGGCCCCTTGAGTGTGGTTCTTCCACAAAATACCGGCTCTTCCACAAAATACCGACTTCTGCGCACGGGCCACGAAGTTTCAATCGCACTGTACGTGCATGCCCGCACGTAGTATTTTGTGGAAGAGCCACATTCAAGGGGCCAAAGAGCCGCATGTGGCTCGCTAGCCGCGGTTTGCCGACCACGGCCCTAGCTTCATCTCAGTGAGATGCCAGGGAGTCTCCTGGGGTGCAGAGAGGAGCCTACATGTGGAACAGAAGACCTGGGCTCCACCCTGGCTATGCCCCTCCCTCCATGAATGGCCTTAGAAAAGCTTATTTCCCATTGTGAGATCTATGAATTTATGATGTTGAGCCAGGTACACAGTCCTCGCCCTTCAGGAGCTCAAGTGAGGGAAGATAGAGCTCTTCAACTCAGGCAGGAACCAACTGGGAAATGGTGAGGCTGGGGCTGGGCAGTTCAGAGGGAGGAGGTAAGTGCAGGCTACAGTGCTTAGGGTATGTGTGTGTGCATGTTCAGGTATGAGGATAAACCCTCATATTATGTTGGCAACCCTCATGGTACCACCACACCCCAAATCCCCTTCTAGCTGTAAGTGCCCCCCACAGCTCCCTAGCTGGGGAAGCAGTACCATCATAGTATTTGGTCAAAGTGGCCACTGATTGGCTCAAGCTGAGCATCTGACCTAATCAGTCCATTTATAGCAGTGGTTCTCAACCTTCCTAATGCCGCGACCCTTTAATACAGTTCCGCATGTTGTGGTGACCCCCAATTTCATTGTTACAAATTAAACATAATTAAAGTATAGTGATTAATCACAAAAACAATATGTAATTATATATGTGTTTTCCGATGGTCTTAGGCGACCCCTGTGAAAGGGTCGTTCGACCCCCAAAGGGGTCGCGACCCACAGGTTGAGAACCGCTGATCTATAGGCTGGCTGGTGACTGGTGAAGGGCTTCAGGGGAAAGGCTCCACCCAATAGGGATAGGGGTGGGAACTAGCTGAGCCAATCAGGATGATTCCTGTTAGGATAGCTCTCTCAGGAGCAAGAGGCAAGGGGAGCTACCAGGTAGAGTGAAGTAGGCATACCACAGGAGAAATACCAGGCTGCCTGTGAGAGAGGGGCCTGTCCAAGAGTCGCCCAGCCCAGCTCCTGACTTGGCTACTTTATATCATCCTTGTTTTTTCCCAGAATTGCCTGAGTTATCATTTTGTCCCCTGACCTGCATAACCAGTTAAGGAGCCCTCTCATCTCCCTGGCATCCCGGAAAGCCACCAACTCTGTCCACAATCCTGTATGACAGGCCACTGTGAGAAGATGAAAAGATCAGAGGACTGGAAATTAGGAGACCCAACCTGGGTTTGAGCCCGAATCAAATTCCTAAGCTTCCCCCAAAAGCCAGGTCTTGGCAGAAGTCTCCTGCACCTCACACAGAGTCCTTATCCCTCACTGGTTAGGATCAGGCTAAAAAGAAAATCCACAGCAACTTTAACAAGTGAAAGCAGCCAGAAAGGTAAAGGCAGCTGATGTGTTCTCAGGGCACCTCCCTCTGTTTGATGGAGGCTGATTAGTTGAGTGTAGAGGAGCCTCCCGGGAGATAGAGAGTCATTGGAGGGGCAGTTCTGGACCCAGGATTGTCTTGACAGTCAGAGCAATCTTCTGCTGCAGTTCTCAGCAGACTCACGTCTGAGTCCTGGGGAGAGCAGAGGGGCTGTGAGTAAAAGCTAAAAGAGATACTGCACTGAGAAGTCTGTGTCTTATTTGGGCATAAGCAGTCCTGGGGAACAGGGAAGAGAGGCATTCATTCCTGCTATGCTACTGACTTGTGCATTGAGAATACTCTAGGTTTCTGGTGCCAATGCCTCAAGTAGCCACAATGTTTAAAAAAAGCGGGGGTGGGGGGTGGTCAAGGGAAAAAGGACAGTCTTTTCAACAAATAGTGCTGGAACAATTGGACATCCACATACAAGAAAGTGAAGCCTGACCCACATTTTGCACTATATGCAGAAAACTAGTTAAAGATGAATCATAGACCTAAAGGTAAAACTAAAAATATCCTGGAGAAAACATAGGAGAAAATCTTTGTGATCATGGATTAGGCAAAAATTTCTTAGATCCAACACAAAAGCACAACCCATAAAGTAAAAAAAAAAAAAAGTAAAATTGAACTTCAGCAAAATAAAAAACTGCTCTTCAAAAGATACTGTTAAGAAAATGAGAAACAAGTTACAAACTGGAAAAAAATATTTTCAAAACATATATCTGATAAAGAATTTGTATCCAAACTATATAAAATTATATCCAGACTATATAAAGCTTAATAGTAAGAAAACTACTTGCTTACAAAATAGGCAAAATATTTGAACAGACATTTCACCATAGATGAGAGCCGCACGGCAAATAAGAATATAGAAAGATGCTCAGCATCATTGGTCACTATAAAATGCAAATTAAAACCACACCGAGATCACAGTACCCATCCATTAGAAGGGTAAAAACAAACAAACAATCGAACTGTTGACAATGTCAAGAATGGATGAGGATGCTGAGTGACTGGAACTCATACACTGCTGGTAGGAATAGAAATGGTACGATCACTCTGGAAACCGTTTGGCAGTTTCTTATAAAGTTAACACACAACCCAGCAGCCCTATTGCAAGTTATCTACCCAAAATAACTAAAAAACATGTTTACACAAATATTTATAGCTAAATTGTAATTGTTAAAAACTGGAGGCAAGCCTGACCAGTGTGGCTTCGTGGTTGAGTGTCAACCTATGAATCAGGAGGTCATGGTTCAATTCCCAGTCAGGGTGCATGCCCGGATTGCGGGCTCGATTCCCAGTGAGGGGCATGCAGGAGGCAGCCAAATGATGGTTCTCTCTCATCATTGATGTTTTTGTCTCCTCCTCTTCCTTCCTTTCTGAAGTCAATAAAAATATATTTAAAAAGCAAACTGTCCTTCAACTGGTGCATGGATAAACTGTTGTATAGCCATCCAATGGAGTACCACTCGGTTATTAAAAAATGAATGAGCCATTGACACATTCAACAACATGGATGAGTACATTCATTAAGTGAAAAAGGAAGAACTAAAAGGCTCATATCAAAGGATTCCATTAATATGGCATTTTCAAAAAGGCAAATAGATGAGTGGTTGTCAGGAACTAGGAACAGAGGGAGAGGGTTGACTACGAAGGGAACTGCTGAGGAGATGGAAACATTTTATATCTTGATTATATGGCGGTTATATGGTTGTTGACATTTGTCAAAAATCTTAGAACTGTACACTCAATAGGGTGACTTTTACAGTATGAAAATTATACTTCAATTTTTCACTAGGGTGAGGTGAGATTCAAATTTTTTCTTCCCTTTCTTTGCCTTCCTTGTCACTGACCAACATCCTGTCCTCAAAGTTATGTTCTCCTGTTGGGGGGAGAGGTGGAGGGGAATGCCCTGATCCAGACACTCTGAACATTGCTTTGCTTCTGGAACAAAAGGCCAACCCACTAATAACAGTCTCTGTGGCCCACATATGTGCCTCCCTTTGTCCATTTTGCCTGACTAAGCCTGCTCACTAAGACCATTCTAACCTCCATTTCTCCTTCCCCGCCTGCTCACCCTGGCCATCTGGAATCCTAAATCCATTATGGCTCAAGCGCTGTGTGGGTGAAACATTCTGCTTGGGAAGAGGGAGGCTCCTCACACTCTTAGCCCATAAAACAGATGCGTGTCCAGAAACATACAACCAGAGAGGACATCTACTCGCCATCTGCCTCGCCCCATTCCCTGAGCAAGGCTGCCCTCGTCAATGCTGCAAGTTCTGGGCTGCCATCATCTTGATGAGAGCTGAAGCCATACCACACCCAGAACCACCTGGGGCCTCTCGGGGGAGTCATGAAAAGAGGCCTCGAATCATGGGAAACAAGTTTGGTAGATTCGTGGGGATGAGTTTGATGAACAACTGGGGCAAACATGTCATATGAGTGTGACTAGAGTGTGAACACTCTTGAGATGACACCCTGATAAGTGTATATCCTTAATCCTATACAAAATCATGAATGTGGATGTTTCTGAGAAATATAGGGGGCATCATGGAGACACTATGATGTCCATATATAGAATATGAACTCATTGGTTTGTGCAATAAACACTACCATGTCACTGGGTGTGAGCAAGCTATAAAGTGTGGTGACTATGAGCACACCATGGCAGGCTTGGTGAACATCATGGTGGCCTAGAGGGGAGCCCATAGTCAGTGGTGAAAACACTGGGGCCTCTGGGGGTGGTGAATAGTAGAGACACTGTGTATGAACATGAGGTTGTGACAGTGGTGAATATACCATAGGGACAGTGAGGTCACCCTTTTTTTAAAAAATGTTTATTGGTTTTTAGAGAGAGAGGAAGGGAGAGGGAGACATAGAAACATCAATGATGAGAGAGAATCATTGACAGGCTGCCTCCTGCACACCCCACACTGGGGATTGAGCCCACAACCCGGGCATGTACCCTTGACCAGAATCTAACCTAGAACCCTTCAGTCCACAGGCTGACACTCTAGCCACTGAGCCAAACTGTCTAGAGCGAGGTGACCCTTTTTTTTAAGCTCCAGGAGCATTCTGTGATGCATATTACATAAGGGAGAGGGCTCTACTGGACAAGTTTTGGGGTATCTGCTAGACCTATGGCCCATTTTCAGGGAATCTGCTTCCACCTACAACCTCCACGGAGCAAGCACACCCTTAACAGACAGGCTGCAGTACATGCAGCAACGTGTGTGGCATGCATGGTCCTGAAGGTTTCTTTCTTTTTCTTCCATTTTCTAAGCTGGAGTTGTTATTATAGTTCAGTTTTGCTTAGCTCTTCTGGGGTGTGTTGATGCAGTTATGAGGTGGAGAGTCATCCATGGGTGGGTTTGCAACAGAACATAGGGATGGTAAAGTCTAAGGTTGACAGATATTAATGTGGCTTCTTGATATCCAGACTCAACTCCTGATATCAAGGTCAGTAGTTAGACATTTCAGGTTGACTCGTATTAGGAAAGGGGTGCTTATGTTTGTGGTTGTATTTTTTAAAATATATTTTTATTGATTTCAGAGAGGAAGGGAGAGGGAGAGAGAAATAGAAACATCAATGATGAGAGAGAATCATTGATTGGCTGCCTCCTGCACGCCCCACACTGGGGATCGAGCCCCGGGTAATCGAACTGTGACCTCTTGGTTCGTAGGCTGACTGAGCCATGCCAGCCGCGCTGTGGTTGTATTTTTAGTGGGTACATGTCATTTTTTACTTCTCAGCATCCATTATGCCTACTCCTGGTGACTGCACCACAATTTTCCTTTGGGAATAATCAGTCCATGTGATCCCAGTATGGTGATCTACCCCGGCTTCAGAACTGAGCTAATCAGAGCTTTCCATACCCATAGGTACAGCAACTGGGTCAGGAATGAGCCATGAGAGACATTCCCGGGAATGAATGAGAAAGAGACTCTCTTTCCACTGGAGATTTAAGATGTGCTGGGAGGAATCTTAGAGCTGGAAATACTACGTGGAAACAGCCTCTGTTCCAGTTACTGTTGCTCTGTAAAAAACTACCACAGATTTTAGTGGCTTAAATGACAATCATTTTATTATACCCTATGAATTCTGTAGGTCAGGATTTCATGTAGGGCTTGACTGGGCAATTCTGCTTTTTGTGCCATCGACTGAGGCCACTCAATGGCACTTATCTGGTAGATGAGCTAGTCTGGTCTGGAAGGTCCAAGATAGTGACACTCACATGTTTAGTGCCTTGGTGGTGAGGGCTGAAAGGCTGGACCCAGCTGGAGGCCACTAACCAGAACACCTACAGCAGTCCTCCCCAGTATGGTGGTCTCAGGGTAGCTAGACTTCTTTTTTTTTAATATATTTTATTGATTTTTTACAGAGAGGAAGGGAGAGAGATAGAGAGTTAGAAACATCGATGAGAGAGAATCATCGACCAGCTGCCTCCTGCACATCTCCCACTGGGGATGTGCCCGCAACCCAAGTACATGCCCTTGACCGGAATCGAACCCGGGACCTTTCAGTCCGCAGGCCGACGCTCTATCCACTGAGCCAAACCGGTTTCGGCGGTAGCTAGATTTCTTACTAGTACATGCCAGCTGGCTTTCCCCAGGGCAAATGTCCCAAGAGAGCCAAGTGGAAGCTTCATGACCTCTTCTGATTTTAGAGATCCACCTCATTCTTGTACAAGCAAGTTAAAGGCCAACTCAGATTCAAGGGAAATTAGATGCTGCCTCTTTTTAAAAATTGTTTTAAGAGTTTATAGAGCCAAACTGATGACATATGCCAGGGAGCAAGATCTAAAATGCTCCCTAGATTCTACCTCTTGATTGGTGGAATAGTGCAGTCATATTGTACAAGAACATGTGCAAAAAGCCTGGCTGGTGTGGCTCAGTGGTTGAGTGTTGACCTATGAACTAGGAGGTCACAGTTCGATTCCCCATCAGGGCACATGCCTGGGTTGTGGGCTCGATCCCCAGTGTGGGGCATGCAGAAGGCAGCTGATCAATGATTCTCTCTCATCATTGATGTCTCTATCTCACTCTTCTCCCTTCCTCTCTGAAATCAATTATTTTGCAATGGAAGCTATCATTGCAACCATCTTAGAAAATACAGACTGCTATCGTCTCCTTAAGAATAAAGCAATCTCAGAGGAAGCAGTTGAGAAATGGAAAGAGAACAGGCGTTATGACGTCTGAGCCTGGATTCACACTGGTGGGGAAGAAGGGCTATATTTCAAATTAGGAAGTTGGGCAATAAAACTATGAAGGCACAGGGTGGAACAGTGACAGACTGTACCCAGGACAGGAAGGCAGATCTCTCCCACTACCCTGGATTCCAGGTCTCTGGGCTCCCAGGTACTGGGTGGGCAGCCCTTGATGGTCACTTAGAGCTTTCGTCAAGTCCTCCAGGCCTCAGGGATCATCAGTGGCCTGTCCTTAGCCAGGCCTGCAAAGCCTCCCCAGGCCACAGGGGGCGATAATGGGAGCATGGGAGAGGGCTCAGACAGCATCCTCCTCTGGAGCCACCAGCATCAGGTCAGACCCCTCCCAGTGTTCACAAGCTCCTTTCCCCTCAGCAGCATGAGAACCCTGGCCATAGCTTGGGTCACAGGCGGCCTGGCTACACTGGGCCCTAAGCCCCCCACCCCCCATCCTCTGGAGAGGGGTGGGGTGATTGATGGGTTTTCAGTGTGTTCCAGGCAGAGGCTTGGAGCTGCTGCAGACTAGCCTGGCCTGCAGAAGCCCCAGGGGGGCACTCATGGCTCAGGCTGACCCATCCAGGTCAAGCCCTGGGCAGTCCAGACCTGTGGCTGCCTCCCAAGCCCTGTCTGTCTGTCTGTCTGTCTGTCCTGGGGTTCTGGCTGAGGAGAGCAGCAGCCTTTCCCACCAAGGAGTCCTTAGAGGAGGGGTTAGGGGTAGTCTCAGATTCCCCCAATCTAGCCCTGTGTATCTCACAGCTCAGGCCACTTGGGGACAGGAAAGGATCCTTGTGGCTTCTCAGTGCTCAGCCTAGAGCGTGCCCCAAATAGGAGCTCAGTGAGGGTGTGTGGAAAAAGAGAGCTGATGCTGGGGTAGGGGAAAGGCCACAGGGGCCGGACCTCCATCTCCAGGCCCGGCATGAGGCAGGAAGACCACCTGGGCCAGATGAGCCCAGGACCTGAAGCAGGCCCTGGCAGCTTGTGTATATCCCTTCCCCATCTTCTGCCTCCAACTGGGATTCTATCCTTGTGCTGTTCAATAGCACTTGGGAGCTTTTAGAAATGCAGACCTACTGAATCAGAAACTCTGGGCATGGGGCACAGCAATCTGTGTTTTAAGAAGCCTTCCGAGGGCTTCTGACAAGTTTTCAAATTGTAGGACCATTGTCTGAGACAACAGGCAAACTCATGCTGAGGGGGAGGTGGGTGAAGTCCTGAGCACAGGCGGCTGCTTACGCCACCTATGGGTGAGACTGGCTGTTCATACGCTGGTGGGTGTCTATACCGAGTCAGACGCATACTCACAGATCAGCACAGAGAATCCACATGCAGGGGCTCTGGGGTCCAATGGGCACAGACAGGCATCCAGATGGAAGTAGGTGGGGTCAGAGAAGAGCTGTTCTCACCAGGTGACATCCTGTGCCCCACAATGCCTTTGTCCCTTGTCCCTTCTGAGGTTCTCTGCGTGCACCCTCAGAGGCCAGAGAAGCTGAGTAGTTGTCCAATTCTAACCAGGCACCCCCCAGCTGAAAGGTCAGGTGGCCTGTGTGCCTAAGAGAGTTTGGATTATGCGATAAAACCAACAGTCCTTTCTCAGCATGAGTGGGCCACGGCCAGGGGAGGGTGGGGGATCAGCAAGCAAAGTTTAGGCGAGAGCACACCACCCCCTGAGCGATGAAATCCTGCCCAGATGTATAATTCCCCTTGGCCCCTTCCCAGCGCGTCTCAGTGCCCACCCCAGCTCCCCACCCATCTCTCTGCTCTGGCCTGTGGAGCCCCAGGCCGCTGTCCACTTGGCCCATCACCAGGCCCCGCGGCATCTTCCCATAAGGATCTGGAAGTGAAATCCCAGCCTCTGGGAGCTGCCTGGGACGTGGGGAGGGGAGAGAGAGGCCGAGCTTCCTTATGCTCAGATCTGGTTTCGCCGCTTCCCGTGGCGCACTGCCACAGGCTGAGCCACCAGCTGTGCTATATAAGGCCCAGAGGCTGGACCGCTGGAGAGACAGAGACTTGGACCCCCCAGCTGAGGACTCCCACTCAGGACACGGTGAGCTCCACTCCCATTCTCCTCACCCCAACCCTGCACCCCCTGCCCGGCTCAGCTATTCCTGCCCTCCCCTGTTCTCTCCTCAACCCCCCTAAGAATACCCCCTTTGCTGCTTTAGAGTTCTCTTTTCCCTCATTGGCCCAAAGTCCTCTCCTTCCCCCATCTGAGGTCAGGGGCCCTCAAATGACCCCAGTCAGGATCTTTGTAGCTCTGGGCGCCCTGCTTCTTTCCTGCGGTCAGCCCGTCTGCTTTGTCCGAGAGTTCTGAGGAGTGTGGGATGGGGAGCCTACCCAGCAGACATGTGCCGAGGAAACTTCCGTGGGCTGCCAGATGGGAAATGGTTTTTCCACAAGGTGCCTCAGGCCACCTTGGCCTCCCAGACAGTCCCGGAGCGGTCTCAGACTGAATGCCGTGCAGGCCCGTGGTGCGCTCTGCTCCCTGCTCAGAGCCCGGAGCTTGGGGTAAGACACACAAGAGTGGAGACCTTTCGGAGGCCCGTGCCGCTGTTCCCTGGGCTGAGAAGCAGCTGGTGGTGGGGATAGTAGATGGTCTGCAGTGTGGGATGGGTCTGTTCTTCCCCTGGGACAACGGAGTATTTTCGAATCTTTTTTCCAGAAAGGAGGAATCTCCCCCCTTCTCACTATACCCTGGACTTTGGAAGTTGAAGGGAACCATTTTTTTTTAATCTCTAAGAACTGGTCAGGTTCTGGGTTGACCAGAGCTCTGGGGAGAGAGACAACAGGAGCCTGGTCCATGCCCCACGGGCCCGAGTCCTTATTGCCTGGCTGCTTTCCTCTTCCTACTCCTGCAGCCTCTAACCCACAGCCAGCAGTTACTGGGGAGCCCTGGACTCTAACGGTGCAGCCCCCCTGCTCTCCTTCGGGGGGCTCCTGGTTGCGTAACTCCCAGCTAGACCCCAAACAAACAGGCCAGAAATGTGTTCCAACTGCAGCCCGTGCACATCTGGGAATGTGTTCATGGAGGAGGTATGTCTGAAGCATCTGTGCCCTCCAGCTTGCTTGCTGTGTCACTATAGTCGGGGTTGGGGTTTCACAGCCTTAATATTGTAGCTTCTTTGTGAAAGAATGAGAGCCCCCTGAAAGGGTAGCAAAAACATGCCCCCACACCCAGGTCTCGGAAGTAATTAATGACTCACCCAGAAGTTGCTGGGAGGGAGCCCAGGCCTCTCCTCATTGGCAAGGAACCTGCTCTCCCTTGTGCCCCATCTCGATGTGGGGCCCTGGCACCTGGACCCCGGGGGTGAATCCAGGTCTGCCTCATCTGAACCCACATTCTGAGCCTCCGCACCTCCCTCGCTGCCTGCATTTGCAACTTTGGCAGGTGTCACCTTCCACAGACTTCATTCTGTGCACACTCCCACCCTTGACAGGTCAAGAAATAATTCTGCTGAAGCCGTAAGAGGTGACTCAGAAACACGGGACCCGACAAGCTTTGTTTCTTTGCAGGTCACTGGATCTGAGACGCTTCCTAGGGGACCACGTTCCAGGGACAACCTGACGTGGTGAAGCACCTTCACTCATCTTCCGTCATGTTCCCCACAGAGCCCGGGGGAAAGATGGTGGGGACCAAGGCCTGGGTGCTCTTCTTCCTGGGCCTGGAGATCACCTCTGTGCTGGGTACAGGCTAAGTATCTGCTGTCTCCCAAATCCCCGACTTGACACAGTGAAGTCATGTCTGGTTTGGAACTCAACTACGCATCTGCCTTAAGCCCTGAGGCTGGTTTATAGATGTATTTAACATTTATACCCTGCTTGTTTCTCCAAAGGATTTGAGATAGTTCCCAATATTAAAACTCACAGAACAGAATGTTTTAAGTGAGGAGAAGAATGAGCTGTCATTCAGAGGGAGGAAAAAAGATAAGAGGGCTACCACCCCTGAGTGATAAATTTAGCTCTGAGCTTCCTGGCAGCCAAAGCAAAAGGAAATAGCAAGGGATTATTTTCTCAGAAGTAGATTTGGGGGTCGATCTGGTTTTAGTTTCATGGAAATTCTTTTGGCCTAAAGCTCAATTTTATTTAGACCCTGCAGACAAATTTCATAGACTAGAGAACCCCTTCTGGTCTCCTTGTCCTCTAACCCCATCTTCTGGTGACACTGAGTTCTCGAAGGAATAGGTAGAATTTGCTTACTAGACTTTCCAAGGCATCTAAGTGTCAGAACTCCTAGTCCTATCCTGTGTACTCCCTCCCATCTGCCCTTTCTCTCCTGATTTCTAACCGCATACTCAGGTAAAGCAAAATATATATATATATTTTTTAAATGCTTAAACCTCTCTTTTAAAGCTGCATGCCCTGCAGGCTTTGTGACCACAGATGCAGGAACAAAGACTGGCTCGGGGTCTTGCCAAACCCTGTGTGCCACCTCCTGCCTTGTTTGCTCTTTTCACCCTGACAGCTGCTGCTGTGTAGCTGATTAAAATTAAACCATCTGAGGGGAAATCAGAGTCGTCTGATTAGAGGAGCTCCTATCACCCCAATTAAAGAATTCTGATTTGGCTCCTCACATGAAAGTTAATTGCCTTTCAAAGCTTTTGCAGCCCTCTGCTCTCCTTTCTCTTTCCCATTCTGGAGCCCCAACCCAGCCTCAGGTGGGTGGGGCTGGAAGCGATCTTGTACCCATCCTAAGGCAGAACCCTCCACCCTGGGGTCAGAAAATTGACAACTACTGCCCCAATTAGGCCAAGTAAGTCCTTTAGGGGGAGGATGGACTCTCAAAGCCAACTTTGCCAAGAGAAGGGAAATGGACATCTATGGTCCAGGCATTGAGCTAACAGGAGTGGTTGCTAACGCTTACTCAGCAGGCACTATGTATGAGGCGTTGCTCTAGGTGGATTTTATGAATGTGTTTATTTAATCTCCACAATCCTCTGAGGCAGGAACTATTATAATCCTCTGTTTATGATGAGGGAACAGGGGTCAGATGAGTTAAGTATCTGGTCCAAGGTCACACAGGTAGGAAGTGGCAGAGTCTCTGGATCTCATGTTCTCAATCTTCATATACTTTAGAGATGTTCACTTGTGTTACCTCACAGACTCCTCATGCCAACCGGACCACCCTGTGAAGTGGGAATTAATATCTCCATCTTGCAGCTGAGGAAAATAAGCCTCCATTCTTTCTGGCAAGGACAGGGCCGGACCCTAATGTGGAGCTCTCACCCATTGGCTGCTCCCCATCATCCAAAGATCCATTTCTAGAACACGAGCAAAAACAAAATGACCGTTGGTTGAGCATGCACTACATGCCAGCTCCCTTTCCACTCGTTATCGCCCTGAATATGCCCCAGGGCCCTATGATGTAGGATTATTAATACAGCCCTATTATGTGGGGAAGCAGATTTAGAGGAATAAAGCTCTTAATGAGGCTGCAGAGCCAGTAAGTGGCAGAGTAGGGATTTGAACACATGTCCTGTGTTTATGCTCCATCCACCATTCTTGAGAGGCTAGTAAGAGGACCTGCTGGGCCCTGATAACTAACAGTTCTGGCCTCTCCCTTCCCCTCCTGGCCCCCAGGGAGGCAGATGATGCTCACCCAGTCTGTGAGAAGAGTCCGACCTGGGAAGAGGACCCCCAGCAACTTTGCCAAGCCTGCGAGTCCCCTGGAGAGTGAGTTGTGGCTGGAACTGGGAGGGGCCACCAGGGGGGTGTTTACTGAGCTTGGGCATGATTTCAGGGTTGTATGAAAACCCGCTTTTAAAAAGTTATGTTTTTATTGATTTCAAAGAGCGGAAGGGAGAGGGAGAGAGAAAGGTAGAAACATCAATCTTGAGAATCATTGATCAGCTGCCTCTTGCACACCCCCTACTGGGGACTGAGCCCACAACCTGGTGTGTGCCGTGACCAGGAATCCAGTCATGACTTCCTGGTTCATGGGTTGACACTCAACCACTGAGCCACATTGGCCGGGCTGGAAAACCACTTTTACAAGGCACTTGGCCTACGTCTTTGTCCAGGCAGAGGCACCTACTATATAGAAGAGTCCAGAATCGTGAATCTGCCTGATATGTTTCAGGAATGCTGGAGGGCTTGCTGGGGCCAGAGCATAGGCTGGTGGGGAGAGAGTGGGGGAGATAGCAGGGGCCAGCTCATACCACCCTAAATGCTTGGCCAATGGAGTTAAAGCTGGGAGTGTGGGATCAACCCACATGAAGAAAGTTCACCCTGACTGCCGTGTTGTGGGTGGGGTCGGAGGGAAATTGAGGTAGAGAGACCAGGCAGAAAGCCAGGCTGCTAATATGGAGTCCTTGGCGGGAGTGGAGGGATGCGGAAGGGCAGGAGATTGGAGAGATGCTGGAGAGACAGATGCGATGGGCCCTGAGACCAATAGAGGGTGTTGGGCGGGAGCATGAGTGATATCAGGGATGACTCCCAGAACGGAACAGAAAAGGGAATTGGAGCTCACCTGGGGCTCCAGGGCCTGGCTCCTCCCCAACCTGGCTCTATCTCTCAGCTCCTGGCGAGTGGACAACATGGTTCAACGTTGACCACCCAGGCGGGCAGGGTGACTTCGAGCGACTGGATGCCATTCACTTCTACTATGGGGACCGTGTGTGTGCTCGGCCCCTGCGGCTGGAGGCTCGGACCACTGACTGGATACCCGCGGGCAGCACTGGCCAGGTGGTCCACGGCAGCCCCCGTGAGGGCTTTTGGTGCCTCAACAGGGAGCAGCGGCCCGGCCAGAACTGCTCCAATTACACCGTGCGCTTCCTCTGCCGACCAGGTGAGCCTGTGCGGCCCCCACCCTTGCCTGCCTCTGGCCATGAGACCTCTGGATATCACACATACACAGGCCTTGATTCCCTAGTAATAACCAGCCAGTGTCATGAGAGCCCGAATCTTCCTGTTCTGTGTTTCTGGGTGCTCTTCGTTCACTCCACGTCACTGGGGACGTGTGCCCATGTGGTGAAAACCACAGACTCTGGAGCTGGGCTGCTTGGTCCCAGCCTGGGCCGGGAACTCTATTCCTCAGTCCCTGGGCCTCAGGTTCCTCACACGTAGAACAGGTAATATTAGTAAATCTTTATAGGTTTGTTTTTTTAATGAGGATTAAGATAATGAATATAGAGGGCTTAGCCCAGGTAACATTCACTAAATGTTAGTTTCCATTTAGTTCCTTTGTGCCGGATACTGTACTGGTGATCAACATCATTCAGACTTTACAACTGGCCTGTGAGGAATCGCTATGTTCAGAGAGGTTAGGTAACTTCTCATGATCATGCAGCTGTAAGTGGAGAGCTGAGGTTTGAACCCATGTCCTGTCTGCAGAGTCCAAAAGTTTATGCTCTTTACTTCCTCCCTCCCCACACTGGGTAACACAGAGCAAGCTGCCGGCTGCCCACTTTGTGGATGGGTACCCTCACCTCTTAGGGTTCCGTCAGTGCTCACAAGGCCCAGGTGGCGGTGGTGGTCATCTGGAGTTGGGAGCTCAGGCTGGGCAAGGTCTGAAGCCCCCATTATTGCACACAGACCTTCGACCAGAGGTGAGGAGGGTAGGCATAAGGGGGTTTGATGTCTGAATCACCACAGCCCCAGGCCCTGGTGGCTGTTTCCACACTGGTGAACAGAGAAGATGATGCTAACCCTGCACAGCCTGGGGCAGCATATCAGCTCCCAGTGTTTGACCATATGGTGTCTTTGTGCAAATTAGCGATGCCACTTCCTCAAGGCTCTTGACTTCCTTCCATTGGAAAAATCATTGTAGTAAATATGAATATCAGTGACATCTGTGATGTAAGTGAGGTCCTGCTCTCTGAGCAAAACTAGCCTCAGGGTCAGATTTCCTGACAGAGTTCCCCTGGGAGGGAAGTCAGACTGTCTGCCCATCCTGCTTTGCAGGATCCTTGCGCCGAGACACAGACCGGACCTGGAGCTCATGGTCTCCCTGGAGCAAGTGTTCTGCTGCCTGTGGTCACACTGGGGTCCAGACCCGAACACGCACCTGCTTGGCAGAGACAGTGTCACTGTGCAGCGAGGCCACTGAGGAGGGCCGGCTCTGTATGGACCAGGCCTGTACAGGTACCACTCTTGCTCCTGGTACAAGGCAGGGAATGGCGTGGAGGCTGAAGCAGCCTTCAGTAGGTTAAAGGGTCAGATTGAGATGGATTCATTCATTCATGCAGTCATCAAGTATTAACTGAGCATCTATTATGTGCTCTGATGGGGGCTAGGGCTATAAGGGGTAATGTGGGAGCACAGAGGTCCATTATCATAGCTTAGGGCCGTGGTCGGCAAACTGCGGCTTGCGAGCCACTGCGGCTCTTTGGCCCCTTGAGTGTGGCTCTTCCTAAGCCTTAGGAGTACCCTAATTAATAACAATGTGCCTACCTATATAGTTTAAGTTTAAAAAATTTGGCTCTCAAAAGAAATTTCAATCGTTGTACTGTTGATATTTGGCTCTGTTGACTAATGAGTTTGCCGACCACTGGGGAATCAAAGAGGACTTCCTAGAGAAGGTGTCCTGAGCTAAGTCTTGAAAGATAGGTAGGAATTAGTCATGCGGGCTAATAAGGAAGGGTAACAAAGGCCTAAGGGGGAGGGGAAGCATATGTGAGTCCACAGGCTGAGATGGGGCTAGGGGAGGGCCTGAATCCACATAAGCCCTCCTGATGTGGCCCCTTCTTCCACAGCCTGTGACCTGATCTGCCACATGGGCCAGGTGAACGCTGACTGTGATGCCTGCATGTGCCAGGACTTCGTGCTGCATGGGGCTGTCTCCCTCCCTGGGGGTGCCCCAGCCTCAGGGGCCACTGTCTACCTGATGACCAAGACACTGAAGCCACTGACCCGGACGGACAGTAGTGGGAGATTCCGAGTCCCTGGCTTGTGCCCAGATGGCAAAAGCACCCTGAAGATCACAAAGACCAAGTTTGCTCCCATCAAGCTCACAATGCCCA
Source organism: Myotis brandtii (assembly GCF_000412655.1). NCBI lineage: Eukaryota > Metazoa > Chordata > Mammalia > Chiroptera > Vespertilionidae > Myotis > Myotis brandtii. The sequence continues at coordinate 527,822 of NW_005355159.1, forward strand.
AGACTAGCCTGAAGTCAGCCACCATCAATGCAGAGTTCGTGAGAGCAGGTACTTAAGTTCTCTGGGGTAGGGTGGGACTTTTAAATAAAGGGACTGCAGTGTTAAGAGCTGGTTTCCCAGTTTGCTTAGACCAGTGGTCAGCAAACTGCGGCTCGCAAGCCACATGCGGCTCTTTGGCCCCTTCAGTGTGGCTCTTCCACAAAATACCGACTTCAGCGCATGGGCCACGAAGTTTCAATTGCACTGTACGTGCGCGCCTGCAGGCTCAGAGGTTATAGTGCAGTGGTTCTCAACCTTCTTAATGCTGCGACCCTTTAATACAGTTCCTCATGTTGTGGTGAGCCCCAACCATAAAATTATTTTCGTTGCTACTTCATAACTGTAATTTTGCTACTGTTATGAATCGTAATGTAAATATCTGATATGCAGGATGTATTTTCATTGTTACAAATTGAACATAATTAAAGCATAGTGATTAATCACAAAAACAGTATGTAATTAATATGTGTTTTCCGATGGTCTTAGGCGACCCCTGTGAAACGGTCGTTCGACCCCCAAAGGGGTTGCGACCCACAGGTTGAGAACCGCTGCTCTAAATCCTTACCATGACCTACAAGGCCCAACATCATCTGCTCCACCCCCCATTACTTCTCTGCTCTGCTCTTCTATTGTCCTCCTGTCTGCCCCCACTGAGTCACTCTACTCCAGCCACAATGTCCTCCTATCTGTTCCTCACACACACAGGCACACTCCTGCCTCAGGACCTTTGCACTGGCTATATACTCTGTTTAGATATTGGCATGGCTTGCTCCCTGAAATGAGTTCTTCCCTGGACCACCTGATTCAAATAGTCATTGCAATACAGTGTGAGGTTTGAAGGTCAGGAAGAGACAGAGAGAGGCTGAGGGGTTCAGAAATAGTACAGAATGGCTGGAAAATTCTGCCAGAGGCAGCACGACAGGAATATCGTATTATTTAAAACAACCAACTCTCTTTCTTTTTTTCTTTTTTTTTTTTAAGAATACTTTCTAAGGTACATGCCCTTGACTGGAATCGAACCTGGGACCCTTGAGTCCGCAGGCCGATGCTCTATCCACTGAGCCAAACCGCTTAGGGCCCAACTCTGTTTCAATGGCCGTGCTTGGGAATCTTGGCTGGCACAAGATCCCCTTGGTTCTCCATTGCCTCACCTGGATGCTGCTTGAGAGGCCCCGGAAGCAGGCCCTAAGGTGGAAGAGGTGGGCTCCATTCTGGATCAGTACCCTAATTAGGATCTTTACAGAGGGGCAGGTGGGGGATGGGG